>NC_031677.1:3759121-4059121 GCF_000149555.1 Fusarium verticillioides 7600 | reverse complement strand
TGGTAGAACCCCCACTTTCTGCTGGAGGTAAAATACGCCTGGTAGCAATGCTGGTGTCGACGCCGTCAGGTATTTCGGTATGACCTGGTTTGACGGTCGTTCATCCAGTTTCGGCACAAGATCAAAGAGATATCGAAGCCCGCATGCAAACACTCGCGAATTCCTGGATATCGCATAGGTAGGTCCAGAGATCAGTCGTTGAATCGTGGGTCTGGAGGGTCTGGAGGGCCTGGAGGGCCTGGAGGGTCTAGAGGGTCAAGTCATGACGGCATAGACAAGTCGTTACCGGGCCGATCAATGCCCCAATCAACCACTGTGGTGGTTCGGTCCCATAATATCGTCGAAAAGCCTCTTGCCATAAAGAATCTCAGTCGTAGTAAACAAGTCGGCATGTCTATCGTGTCAAAGTCCCAAACACCAAGCGCCGTTGAATGCATAAATGTCGCGCTCTTCGTCCGCCATCAACACATCAAATCGTAACACAATAGCATATCATTCAGAGAATTCCCATCTGTCGCCAGGGATCATTTTCTCTTCCTCTTCGACGCTGTCTTCTCCGCGCCGCACGTCTGGCCTCGCCAGTACAATCCACACAACCCCAGATAGCAAAGATTAATCTCCAGCCACTACATCACGCGTATTAGCAACGTGACCTTTCAAGAGAGTGAGATAACTTACACCACGGCGATCAAAGCCCACAGGGCAGCCATGAGCCATTGCTCTTGACGCTTCTGCTCGGCGTTCTTGTCGTCGGTGATATTGATGTTTGATACCCACATCATAATGATTCCGCCAACACAAAGAGCTAGGGAGAATAAGTCGTGCAGGACTCTTCTAGAGGCGGCTAATCTGGGGACTGTGAATGAAGCATCTGTCACTGCTAGAACCTCCCAGCTGTCGTTGAGCATTGCAATTGCACACTAGAGCACGTCAGTTTTGCGTAACCGTAGACATTGAAGAAATGGTTACTCACACCGACAGCACCAGCGATGATAACCTGGCTCTTCGAAGACCACTCTTTACAAACAAATGCGAGCATCAGAATTGCAGCGAGGCTGGTAATCCAAGCAATCAATCTCACGCCCGCATGCGCCATGGCATAAGGCCTCGACAGCCTCTGCGGGCGATTACGCCGCACCGGCCGTGAAGGCATGGCGCGCTGTGGCAAAGGGCAAACAAAGTCTCAGTGATGAAGCATTTAAAAGAAAAGGAAAAAGAGAAACACAGCGAGCGTTGCTGATGCTGGAGAGGAAATAAAGTGATGAAGAGAAAGTGGAGGAATGGAGATTCGGGGGTTCAAGGGTCAGGGACGGGAGGGACCAATTGGAGAGGCTGGGGCTAGCCTAGTTGGGGGTAGTGGTCGAGTGCTAGTGGAAGGGAGCTATCGATGTGCCAGGGGCTTTTAGAGGGCGGATTTGGATAACTCGGTTTTGCATTCCACGATAGTCTAGAATTGGAATGAGTATCACGATATCGAGAGGTGAAGGAGGAGGAGAGTGTTGTTTCATCATACGTCAATGCATTCAGTGCAGTATGTATTTGTTAACCGACAGTGGAGGCTTCTGTTTGATCCCCCTGGTCTGCCATCCTGAGGTGGGCTTGTTGCCGTAGCACACCACCACCACATTCTAACCGCCACGGACTAATCCCTGTCCCGTTCAACCACTTCACTTGACTGCGCTTAACATCAATCATAACATCATCATTATCTATCGACCCTAAATTTAAAACGAATACTCCTCGACATGCAGATATATCCCCTGCGCTCCCGTCCCCTTATGCACAGCTCGCTCATCGCTCAAACGACTCACGCAATTCCTCGTCCGTGCCACTATCTCGCGCCCGCCGCAAACAACCACCCCTGTTTCTCCCCAAGCCTGCTCCACCGGCTCGCGAATCATGGCCTCGATGTCTGGTCTGCACGTGTATTCGCGGATGAGCTCTGGAACAGTGGCGGTTGTCTTCCCGCGGCAGGGAGAGTCGCTTGGACAGCCTTTCTCGTCTGGACCGTTTGCGCTGCAGCAGCATCCTGTTGTTGGTCCCTTGACGGGTTGGATGTCGTCTGAGTCGCTTGTGTTTGAGGACTCTGATCGAGCAAAGACCGGGCCTGTTTGATTGGAGCTTGTTATGGCGATATGGATGCTTACACCGACGCCTTTGGCTCGTACCATTCTGCCAGCCTCTTCGGCCCTTTCGACGTAATATTCGATTTCTTGAGATGTTCTCGCAACGAGAATAATTTCAACTCTTCGTGTGCAATTCGACTTTTGCGCCGCCGCAATGCTTTCAAGGATGGGAACAACGAAGCTGGCTCCAGTTGACGCCCCAATTAGTACCAGCGTTTCGTAAATATCCCATTTCGGAGGAACGCCGTATGGCCCCGACACGAAGCCTGTAAGTTCGGACCCTGAATTCTTTGTCGCAAAGTCGTGTAGTCGTTTGGAGAATCCGTTATGGGCGCGCACGACAAGCTGTATACTGTTGCAGCAGCATGCGCCTTCGAGTTTGTGCGCACATGCGATTGTGTATGGGTGCGCTTCGAAGGGTCCGAGACGCGGGACCCAGATGTAAATATGCTGTCCTGCCTTCCACTTGAAGTGTACATCCTTGATGGTAACAACAGTGGTGGCTTGTCCAACGGCACGGGCAACGACTCGATGTCCAAGGTGTTTCATGCCTTGACACTCTGTTCCTTGTGGGCGAACACGGACATTTTGCCAAAGGAGAAGTACCCATCTCAGGGCGCGGTCGAAAACTAGGAACGAAATACTCATCCATAGAAGCCATCGAGCATTCGAGGGAATATGCTTGTGGAGCAACCACAACATGATGATGCTTGTAAGCACATGCTGAGCCACCCAAACCTCATACGAAAGCCTTCGAATGGGAACAATACCAGTGACGACGTTCCAGAGCAGAATTGCCCAAGCTGCAAGTCCATACTTGACGAGCGGCATAATCTGAAGAGCGTAGTCAAGGAATTCAGCGCGCACCCACATAGTCCAGAAGTGAAAGCCATGAACCGTCGCAGTGACAAACATCGTTCGCGCAATCCATCGATGCAGCCAGTTAAGCCTCTCATGACTGCTCCCAATCAAGAATCCGATAACGTTGACCTTTGTCGCCAAAAGGTAGAGCAGCGGGAACTGGGTTAGAGTGACCCAAGCGTTGCGATATCCGATGCGCTCCCAGTAATACACATCGTTTTTTGAAACCTGCCAACTCATCAAATAGACAATAACGACCCAGTAACATGCTAGAACGATGATTCGACCGAGTGGAAGCGGCGTTGCCCATCGAAGGCCATTGATGGGGATGTAATATTGTGGATGGCCCATTTCGCGAACGACGGCGGTTGCTGTTGCCCATGCTTGACTGAAAGCTCCTCGTGGACGTGTTGGATGGTCTATTGACGGATCGCGACATGCTTTTAATCTGGTAAAGTGTCAGTGTGTTTAGCGCAAGGTCGTCAAGCGACGTACCTTTGCTGAGCGTCGAGGTAGTTGATGCCACGAATAGCGGCGAGTGCGCCGACGACACCAGCGATGGTATACCAGTAGCCACGAGCAAAGGCATAGTTGACATCCATCCGCAGGCCGGGGTCATGATGCATGTGGTCCATATCCATGATGGGCTCTGATGCGCCAGTGGCGCGGGTTCGATGTGACTTAGGTTCAAGGGAAGATTCAGACGGCCAGCGTCGTGATAGAGCAAGCGTGTCTCTGGCTCGTAAACAGTCCTGCAATGATGGTATGGTCTTGCGCTTCAGTTACTCATGTTACCTGCAAGCAAGCCAAGTTTTGTTCGAGTGCAAGTGTCCAGTTTCCCTTCGACTGTGTGTCAGGTGAGAATGAATGAGCAATTTGATATGATGAAACCGCTTACGGTGACTGTATCGAACAAGATATCAAAGTCACAGGTCGCCGGGTATGAAAAAGCCCGAGTGCTGATGTTGGAAAAGGTAGTGAAGAAGAGTCAAACCCCGCGGAGTGTGATTGATTGATTGCCAGACGAGGCGAGATACCCATCAGATCGCTTGTATCTGCAACTAACCTCTTTAGATTGGTGCAATCAAGCGATGCGAGCTTGATAGTTTGAGGCTACACCCGGCAGTAGAAACGTCGAACAACGGCCAAATTGCGCATGAAATTACCAAAACTCAAACTCAAACCCTCAACTACCATCTCTTTTTTCAAATCTCCCCCAAAACTATATCCGTCCTATCCGTTCATGCCGAATATCCGATACTTATCACCATTCATTCATCAAACCTTCTCACTGTGATTTCGACTTCCTCATGGTCTGACAAAAAACTCGCTCACTAACACCAGAGAAACTTGCTCAAATAACCTCAGGTCCGTGCACGCTCCCCTTCTGATTGGCTCCTCCACATGTCAAGGACCCCTGTTTTTTTCCCCTGCGAGGTCTAGAACTCTTGGGGTCTAGAAAAGAAACGTGCTCACCACTAACACGGCATTTGGCGATGGAGGCTTACACTGCTAGACTCTGCGGTGGAAAAGTCTCTGCGCTGTTGCAGAATTGACTTTTGTGAGGCGTTGGGTGTTTTGGATGCACGTTTGATGGGGAATTGGCGTGAATTGCTTCAGGCTAGTGAAGATGGCTTGCATTGATGGGAGGGTTCATCATGGGAGCACAGAGCCTCAATGACGTAGCTTTCATGATGGGGAGTTTGCAGATGTTGTGTATTCATGCTGTGAAACTGGAAATGCGTGTGACTTGAGTTAGATATAAGATCTGACTACTACATGAGTCGAAAATGTTATTAACTTAAAGTATTTGAGTTAAATGATCGCAACAGAAGGTCATTTCTCACAACGGGCTGATATCCAACACGGTAACATACACACCTTGTTAGCGAAACACAGCTCACACTAGCTCAGCCTCTCCCTTATCCCCTTGCCGATATCCGCAACTCCTACAAAAGCAGCTCAGCCGCCCACCAACTCCAACCCAGCACAGCTCACTCAAACCACTCACAACACTTATCCCCATACCACATTACAAAATGCGCTCCTCTACTCTCTTCTCGACCGCTCTCCTGTGCGGCATCTCCCTCGCCCACTTCGAAGTCAAGTATCCCGAGACCATCGGTTTCAAGGACGACAACGAGGGCGACTCTCCCTGCGGCGGCTTCACGCCCGACCTCTCCAAGGACAAGCTCGTCGACTTCCACGTCGGCGGCGAGGCTATCGCTCTGCTATCTACCCATCAGCAGGGCAATTGGCTCTTCCGCGTGACGCTCAACGAGAAGGCCGATGGCGATTGGGAGCAGGTCTTTCCTATCGTTCAGCAGAGCGGTCTTGGTGCCTTTTGCCAGCCGCAGGTCACTGTCCCTGAGAAGTATGCTGGTAAGAAGGGTTGGGTGAACGTTGTGTCCTCTGCCGTCGACGGTCTTCTCTACCAGGTATGTCCTTGCTTCTAAACTTAGGTACCTTCATAAGTCAAATGCTAATAAACTCAGTGCATCGCTGCCAACTTCGTCAAGGGCAAGGCCGATCCTCCCAGCGACTGCAAGAACGCAACCTCGGTGAAGGCCTCATTCGTCGACGACGACAAACTCTCCGCGCTTGTGAGCAACGACTCCAAGGCCGACTCCTCATCGAGCGGCACCGCTTCAGGCACTGCTACCAGCACCGGCTCAGCTGCATCCTCAACATCGAGCGATAACGCTGTCGCTGCGCTGCAGGCTTGGTCAGCCAACGGCGTCGGCATGATAACTCTAATGACCATTGCGTTAGCAGGAGGCGCTCTACTTGTTTAAGAAAAAGAAGGACATTGGTTGAGAGCGTTGTATTTTAAATCACACACAAGCAGAACAGATCAGGACGAAACAATTCATTTTCACTGTGTCTGTGCCTCTGAGATGCAGATCACCAACAACATCGTTGAGTCGAGTTTGATGAATCCTGCGTTAGCATCCAACCCCCATGCTCAATGATCAGCGAATATCTGTACCAAGCCGTATCCGGAGAAATACTCCACGCTCAACAGCGAACATCTTTTCTCCACTAGCATCTCATTGGACATCCAAGGGTCTCTGATCTGATGTCGACCGCGACTGGGACGGAAAATCCATATTCACCGCCAGCGTCTCTTCTCTCACTCTGCCATTGATACACCAATGCCCATTGTAACATCTGATTCATATGAATTGTTTCATCTCTGTGCAGTGAGCCAATGGCTTATAATTCGTCGTTCTATGTGTGTTGTGCTCTCTTTTCCCATCGGTAACGCCCTGCGAATAGACTTTTTCCCCATGTGTGAATCGTCCCAGCTCCCGGACATAGCATAGCATAACAAACGCCGAGTTTGTATGTTTTTCACGTCTCTATTGTTGTACACACAGCGTTTGCTTTATTATGCCTCCAATCTCCCAAGCCATTGTATACCTACCAAGCCATTCTAGCGCCCATTGACATCCTACCATCATTTACTACGCTTTCAGTTTCCGTTTATTACGTTACATCCTACTTCTCGCCGTTTATCTTGAAGCTTGATGAGCTAAGAACCTTATCCAGTTGATATAACTTGAAAGTCTGGCTATTTGCCAGTATGGCTGCTGTAGACCTATACCACGCCAGCTTCTCGAAGCAGCTCTTCAACTACATACCCACAGACCAACCATTGTACTCAACATGGGGTACATCATGGCCGAAGCGCGAAGTGGGCGTTATGCTCAGTCTTGATATAGCTTCATGTTCGATACTCTTGCTATACCTCTGCCGAACACCGTTGTCACGTTTTACCCCCCGCTGGTTACAACCTTTTGCAGAAGAACCACCACCATTTCAGCCCAAAAAGAGAAAATGGACTTTCTGGACCCTATGTCTTTTGCTCATCGCCCTACTTGGGCTGGGGCTGGCGATTAGTTCTGCTATCGTTCATTCGCATCACAAAGCTTCGTTTATGGAGCTCGTGCCTTGGACTGTTGCGGCCTTGGTCACGGTTCTGGATAGACCTGTCCAAGCTCCCAAGTTATTGATGCTGCAGTATTTTCTCATGATGGCAACGACTCTAACCCTCAGAGCGATCTACTATCTCAGCTTCAAGGCCAACTCAATCAACCCCTTCGACATTGGACATCTCACCCTCGAGATCCTGGCGATTCTGGTCATCATGAACATGCCCCTCCGAAACCCATTCTGGGGCTCGTCAAATATCGGAAACGCCAAAGCCGCTCCATCAAACCACGTCCGAAGTCCTGAAGATGACCTCACCCTCTTCCAATTCTGGACCATGAGATGGGTAAACCCGCTATCGAAAATCGCCCAAGAACGAGAAATCGCCATCGAAGACGTCTGGCAGCTGCCCTATGAGTTTCAGCACTGGAGGCTGCACCAGGTATTCCGAACGCTCAAGGGCAAGCTTCTCCCATGCCTCATCGAAGCAAACGGTCTGGATCTTCTCATCGGCACGTTCGCAGCTATTCTGGAACGAGTCGCTGAAGTTTCTAATCTTCGTCTCACAAGCAAGCTTTATCAATCTCTCGACAAGAACGACCCCGCAGAAGCTGGACTCTGGTGTGTCGTCATCCTCAGCATCGACACCATCCGCCAAATTGCACGAACATCTTCAGGATGGTACTCCCGCAAGGCCTACGAACGAAGTCGCGGTGAGACATTCATCGGTCTCTTCAGCAAACTCCTCACACGAGCCGTCCCAGGATCTGAAATGACAGAGAAGGACCCCTCAGCAGATACTCAACAAAGTAACACTTCTTCAAACCGCTTCAGCAGGTTCTTCAACAGATGCTGCGGCCGCAACAAGTCCAGACCAGCAGAGAAACCAGCACCAGACCATCAAGCCTCAAACGCAAAGGTAGTCAACCTGATCCGTGGCGATACCTATGAGATATCCCAGCGATTCTGGGAGTTTCCGCGCGTCGTCGCAACGCCCATCAAAGTCATCGTCACGATCTACTACCTAATCGACATAATGGGCTGGCCATCTTGCGTCGGCTTCGGATTCATGGTCATCTTCCTCATCTGCAACTCCCTCCTCGTTCGTCAGGTCATCAAACTTGAGCGTCAACGGACGAGGCATTCTGATCGGAGGGCTCAGGCTGTTGCGCACTTTGTAGAGGCTAGTCGCCCGCTTAAGCTCAATGGCTGGACATCCTCGTGGAAAGATCGTATTTTGAGGTTTCGAGATGTCGAGATGAGGAAGAGGTTTCATATCTCTATCGTCAATGCTACAATCTCCACGATCAATGTCTTTGGAGGCGCAGTCTATCCGTTTGCGAGTATCTGCTTATACACACTCATCCTTGGACGCGGTCTTCCCAACGACGTTATCTGGCCTTCACTACAACTCTTTGCACAGCTCGAAGCCAGTACCCGCGAAGCCTTCGATCTTATCTCTGCAGTCTGGAAATGCACTATCCCCGTTGAGCGCGTCAACAAATACATGTCCGAACCCGACCGAGACGAAGACGCTTTCAGCGGCTGTGAGCCGCGTGACATCGAATTCCACAAAGCAAGTTTCGCACGCCCCGCTACAGATCATCTTGTTCTTCGCGACTTGACCCTCAAGTTCTCAACGGGTCTGACTGTTGTGCGCGGTAAAGTTGGCTCAGGCAAATCTAGTTTATTGCTTGCGATCCTCAACGAACTGGAGCACAAGAGCGGTTACTTCTCAAGAGCTGATGAACCTATTTCGTATGCACAGCAGCTCCCGTGGTTGCAGAATAAGAGCATCAGGGATAACATTATCTTCCATGAATCGTTCGAAAGTGAAAGATATCGAGAGGTTATTAGTGCTTGTGCACTGATTCCTGACTTCGCAACGTTTCCTATGGGTGATCAAACGAAGCTTGAGGAGGGTGGTATTGGACTCTCTGGCGGTCAAAAAGCACGTGTTGCACTGGCAAGGGCGGTCTACAGCAGCTGTCGAATTGTCCTTCTGGATGATCCTCTTGCAGCTTTGGATCACGATACAGCAAGTTATATTGTCCAACGGTTCCTCTGCGGACCCCTGGCCAAGACCCGAACGATTGTTCTCGTCACACATCGCGATGATCTCGTTCTTAGACACGCCGATCAAGTTATTGACATCAACGATGGTTACGCCCATGTCCTTACTCCAACGGAACTCAAAGAAGAACTCGACCACCCTCATCTCTCTAACTCTGGCCCTGCTGAAGTTCAACCTCACGAAATGCCCAATGAGCAAGTATCGGAAGAACTTTCAAACGACAAGGGTCTTCCTGAAGAAGTTACCGAGACAGGAGCTATTCCTATTGGCATCTATCTTAGGTACATGGGTGCAGGAGGATGGCACCTGTGGGTATTTCTGTCTGTGTTCTATGGACTATCTCGATACTGCGACATTGCGCGAGCACGACTCCTCGAAGCATGGGGCCATGAATCTGCAAACTTCGAGACGCTCATCGAAAGCGAATATTGGGGTCTGCCTAATCCTAACCAGAACCCTCGCCCATGGCTCTATGTTCTCGCAGGTCTATCAATCGCCCAAATCCTCTCGTACGCCTCAGCCCAAGTCCTCCTGGCTTCAATCAGCATCCGCGCAGCTCAACGACTCTTCAGGATCGCCATCGATAGAGTCAGTAAGGCATCATTCCGGTACCACGATATCACACCTACAGGCCAACTCAAGAACCGTCTCATCTCCGATATGGGCATGGTCGATGGTGGAATTCTCGCACCCCTCGAACAATTCGTGTTCAACCTAGTCGCTCTCTCGCTTAGTCTGTTCGCCATCATGACACATCAGATCTTCCTCGTAGCGGTCATCTTTGTTGTCGCCATCCTGTTCGCATACTTCTATCGTATATATGTTCCCGCTTCACGATGTCTACGTCGAATGGAGATGCGATATTTGACTCCCATCATCGCCAACATTGGAGTCATGCAAGATGGTCTTGTCACAATTCGTGCCCTCAAGGTTGAAAGCCGCTTTCAGAATAAGCACTTGGAAGCTGTTGACGACTTCCAAAAACACGATCACTTCTTCTGGAGTATGACATTCTGGCTCGACTTTAGACTCGGTATGTCTTCAGCTATTATGCGAACCATCCTCGTTCTCTCCATGGTATACATGGGCACGCCAGCTAGTGCAGTCGGTTTTGTTCTTACTCAAACCAACATCGCCATGATTGCTGTTCAGCAACTATGTGAGAAGTTTGCGGCTCTTCAGCTCGATGCTGTTTCGCTCGAGCGAGTTGATGCTCTGAACCGTATTCCCGAAGAACCCAGCGGTGATATTGAGCCTCCACAAGACTGGCCCAGACCGTGCGATAGTGTATGTTTCCGGGATATGTCATTCAAGTACGCTGATGACCTCCCGTCGGTGCTGGACAACGTATCATTCGAGATCCCGGGTGGTTCAACATGTGCAGTGCTCGGTCGTACTGGCTCCGGAAAGTCAACCATCGCAAACGCTCTCCTAGTAACGCAAGCGCCGTACTCAGGCGCCGTCTCCATCGGGAGCATCGATCTCGCCCACATCAACCGTACAGCCCTCCGTAATCGAGTGACGTTCATCCAACAAGATCCAATCCTCTTCCCAGGCACATTACACGACAACATCGATCCAGAAGCCAAGTTCTCCGATCAAGATTGCACAAACGCAATCCATCGCGTCCTCGGTACTGATTGGGGTTTAGAAACCCGCATCGACGCAGGCGGAAAGAACCTCAGTCAGGGACAGAGACAGCTCGTAGGTATATGTCGAGCTGTGCTGCGGCGAAGTGGCCTTGTCATCCTCGACGAAGCGACGGCGTCGATTGATCGTGGGACAGCGGCGATGGTGCAGAGGATCCTTAGGCAGGAACTCAGAGAGAGCACTGTCATCACGATCGCGCATCGGTTGGAGGCTGTGGAGGATGCAACTTGGTGCTTGAGGTTGGATAGAGGGAGGGTGGTTGAGTGTGGACAAGCGAATAATATAGGGAGAAATGCTGGGGAGGCGGCGGATACATAAGGAAAATATGTGCCAGTTACTGCGGTTCTGGCGCTATATATAGATGAGCAGATTGACGATGAAATGAGACATTGGATACTATCCAAATGTATATAAAATGGCGTGTCCTCAAGCGTGAACTGAAAAAGGTGAGTGGGTTTGTTGGCTTTATATGATTGAAGAGTTGCGATAACTCTATAGGGTTCACATTGGTTGCCTGGCTTGACTACAGACCTCTGTCACGGATCATGACAGATGAGGATATACAGTGATAGGCATGAAGTGAATTAGTGTGAATGACCTTTGCAAACAACCACTAGAGTAGTAGTAGTCTGTTTGTAGCTCGCGTCACACGAAGTGTCCGGCGCATAGACCTCATGGTGGCAGTTTGCTCTCACTTCACGCAGATGACTTCATGACCAAGTTGCAGATGAGAAGGCAAAGTTGTTTTACCCCCGTCTTACAAGAATATCGGCAGACAGGATCACACTATCAAGAACATACCAGGCAACTACAAACCACGGCAAACGCTGTTACGTCTCATCCCAAACGTCCCCCATCGTCAGACCAAATTCAAGACTTTGGGGGTTTGCAAGGCAATCTCGGGATGTGGATACAGCACGATTTGTGGTAAGCGGACCAGTCAAATCAGTCGAATTAATCAATGATCTAGGACCCTGGCGGTTGAAGTCACATCCGGGTATAATTTATGACAAGGGACTCTTCCGTTTTATACCGTGTTTTCAAGATCATTATCCTTGAGACGGATAGAAGCCTGAGGCCATTCACAAACAGGTAGAGTAGAGAAGAAATAAATAGCTTCAGAATGCACCGTAGAACAGTAATAGCCGTGAATGTCTAGCGGAGACCTTCCTGGCCGGGTCGGCTACTGTACGACCTGACCTTTTCACCGTCGCGGCTCCGCGAAAGTGGACCCTACCATTCCGACACTCTCTCCGGTCAGGTACACAGCCAATCAAACCTCACATCCGAGTCTCCGAAGCTCCGACCTCGAGCTCCGAGTTAAATGGAAACATGGAAAGGCAGGCATATAACATCGGCATCTAACCGTGCCTAACCTTGCGTTCAAATAATCCTGAATCTTATCGGAACAGCACGGAAGAGTTGATGCTCACAGTTTCCGCGGGGGGGTCACTTATATCCTTTCCCTTCACCGGCAATCGATATCCTCCCTCCCTCTCCTATTTACAGACACGGCATCGTGCTAGAGTCTTTACCCGACGGTGAAGCATTTCCGGAAATTTATTAAAAAAAAAATAGATCTTGGATTTCTAAATAAAAACTGATATGGAAATCGAAGGCTGAGTCCACTTGCAGACCTCGGCAAAGCTCGGTCATGCGCTTCACCTTTTTTTTTTTTTCTTGCTATTGTTTTATTTTCTCCCCTTGACTTGCGGACGATGGCCGTTTGGAGAGGGCGTGAGCCTTGGTCAGAGGTGTGTGAATAGGAATAAAGAGCTGTGGGGGATGATAATTGGTGGTAGCTACCGTTGAAGGTGATGAAAGAAGAACCAATGATACAGAAAGAGTCCCTGTTTGGAGCTCGTGATCATGAATACGTAAATTCTCCCTTCACCTGCGCTGTCATGATACACACGGCTCTGCCCTTTTCTCCTCACGAATAAAGTTGATTAGGTATCTAACGGGGAGAAGAACCCCGCAATATCACAAGCTCGGCAACCCGTCGGTAAAAGAGCATCGACGTCACTTACAACCAAACCAATCTCTCACCGAGCTCGCTCTACAGATTGAGTCATCTCAAGCTCGTGATCACCAAACTTATTTCCTTCAGCGTTCTTCTACAGTTGTAGCATGTGCCACTTCTTGAGAAACAGTCAGAGGGCTCGTTGTTCTCGGCCGCATGGAATGATGCTCTGAACCCTGGTCCTCCATCTGCCCGGACCACTGGTGGGGCTTTGCCTCTCGGTCTAAAGAAACCCAGAGCTGAGGGTCGACGTCAGAGTTCATGGTGAGCGAGAGAGAGAGTTTCTTGTGTTGGTTCTGGAAGGGGTTTAGGGGATAACATGTGAGAGACGATGGGACGGCATCTGGGTTAAGGGTGTGAAGGCATTAATCTACATGCCATGATGAGAATACACTTGGGTCATTAATTATACAGCTCATGAGCATGGTTTTTCACAGATCATGTTAGACATAGAGCAATTCAAGTGAACAATAACATCATATTCACACCTTAATGCCGTGTCTTCAGCCAATTCATTGCCAAGGTATCCTCCGAGGTCTTCCATTTTCTCACCCCCAATCCCGTTCCCGTCCATTCCCCAACTCCAACTTATTTTTCCCCGTAATCTAGCTCTAGTTCACAATGTGGGGTTCTCCGGACTTCAATCATAACCTTTTGAGGTGTGTAAGTATTATTAGACCCTCTACTAGACTCGGTCCATCGCCGACATGGATCGTGGTCATGGCATATGCTCCTCTACTCTTGTCTATTCTTTAAATTGTTTCCCTCGTCCTCCGATTTCCGTCCGCTCTTGTTTCTCTTCTCTCCTCTTAGCCCTCTCTTTCACTTTTTCGTCCCTTGTTCTCTGTCTCGTCTGTTCCTCTTCTCGAAGCTGCCCTTAGACTAAAAGTAAATAAAATCATCCACCGATCCGAACCTCGGCTCTACGAACTCGGCGCAAACCTCTCGGATTTTGGAATTGTTGTCTGAACTCGGCGCAAGATTGACCGAGAGATCAATTCTGTCGCAATGGCTTCAAAGAATGGAAATGGAAAGAAACAGCCGCCCTCAGCGGCTGTCAACCTCATTGGTACGTCGCAGTCAAAGAAAACGTTTCTCAGAGACCAATTCTCCGTGCGCAATTGTACATACAGAAACTAACATGAGTCGCAGCTGGTGGTGGTGCTGGTATGATGGAAGCTCTCGCATGTCATCCCCTCGGTAAGCTCCAGTCGCAAACCCAAAATCTCACAACCACCAAACAAAAATTAACATGTGAAATGAAAAGACACAATCAAAGTCCGCATGCAGCTCTCAAGGCGCGGGCGCCAACCAGGTGCCCCCAAGCGCGGCTTCATCAAGACCGGCGCCGCCATCATCGCAAAGGAGACACCCCTCGGTCTCTACAAGGGTCTCGGCGCCGTCCTCACAGGCATCGTGCCCAAGATGGCCATCCGCTTCACCTCCTTTGAGTGGTACAAGCAGATCCTCGCTGATCCCACAACCGGCGTCGTCTCTGGAAAGGCCACCTTCATCGCCGGTCTCTCAGCCGGTGTCACAGAAGCCGTCGCTGTCGTGACGCCCATGGAGGTCATCAAGATTCGTCTCCAGGCGCAGCACCACTCCATGGCGGATCCCCTCGACGTCCCCAAGTATCGCAATGCTGCGCATGCGCTGTACACTGTTGTTAAGGAGGAGGGCTTCGGTGCGCTGTACCGCGGTGTGAGCTTGACGGCGTTGAGGCAGGGTTCTAACCAGGCTGTCAACTTTACTGCGTACAGCTACTTTAAGGATTGGCTGAAGAAGTGGCAGCCTCAGTATGAGAACACGAACCTGCCCAACTGGCAGACTACTCTTATCGGTCTTGTTTCTGGTGCTATGGGTCCTATGAGCAATGCTCCTATCGATACTATCAAGACTCGTCTGCAAAAGGCTACTGCTGAGCCTGGAGTCAGCGCATGGACAAGAATTACTCGAATTGCCGGAGATATGTTCAAGTGAGTCACACAGTTCGAAAAGAGAAAGATTGATGTACTGACTCTTCACAGGCAAGAAGGAGTTCACGCTTTCTACAAGGGTATCACCCCTCGAATCATGCGTGTCGCTCCCGGTCAGGCCGTCACCTTTACCGTCTACGAGTTCCTCAAGGATAAGCTAGAAAAGAGCAACATTTCCCTAGTCGGAGGCAAGTACGAGGAATAAAGCAGTGGCAACAAACCACGAAATCACCATCATCCGCTGAAGCTCTTTGTTGGGGAACCCTTTCACTCAGAAGGACGAACCACGAGAACGCCAGTCAACATATACCTTGGAAGCCGTTTTACATCGTCTCAGTTTCTAATCAATCCACAGTTCAAGTTGCTGTGAAGGAAGCTGAAGAGTCGATCTAGGATGGCAAGATGAGAGGAGAAGGACAAAAAGAAAAAGAAGGACGAAGAGTATAGAGAGCGGACAAGTATACCATGCATTGGAGTGAAGGGCGGCTTGGGTTCTTATTGCGTGCATGCATCTTGGATAAATACCAGCATTTGTAGCTTGGGCAATTGACTTTTTTGTGTATCAATCTCAACGTTTATCTAACCGCCCCGTTTCAAACTGTTGGCGCTGGAAACGAGCTCGTTTCACCGTACTGACTCAGATCTCACCAACTCAGATCAGATTCATCGACCAGGTCGCTTGGGTCGGCTAAAGCCCTGTCGGGCCGCAACCTTGGGATGCAAATCCTCCAAAACCGACTGCTCGGTAATCTCACTAGGCTCCTCCACCTCAAACTTCTTCTCAAGCTTAAGACCAGCCTCCCGCTCAGCGACCTCCAGCACGGATCGCTTCATCAGGGGGTACATCATTCGGAACTTGATGGACTTGTTTCCGGGTGTTGACGGGCAGGTGTAGAAGAACAGGATGGGGCTCGATTCGGCGCCGTTGTGCGTGTGAGTGTAGCGGTAGAAGGTGAACCGCGGCTCACTTGAGGAGATGGCCTGCGCCAGTTCTGCAATCCCACTTGGAGTGGGTGCCTCGGGGACGAGCTCCACCACCTCGGTCTCGGGGTTGATTTTCTATAGAGGGGTTAGTATATGTGGGATAGATCAGTCCATGGTTCAAGTACTTACCAGCATCGTCACGATTCGGCCTCCGTCCTGGCCGACTTCCTTCAGAGCAGCAACGGCGTCTTCGGAGATGGGCATAGCAAAGTTCTTGCTCAGATGGATCTCCTTGTGGCCTGTTCCTGATCCCGCCTCCTGCTCCGCACGCTTAACCTCGCCCAATTGCTGCTCCTCTTCGGTGAGCGGTGCATCCAGCTTATTATGCGCATCGTGCTTCTCGAAGCCCTTCACGCTCAATTCCTCGGCTGTCGTAGCAAAGATGGTCTCTCGGAAATGTTCTGTTCCCAGCTCACGCACAAAGGTCAAGCGTGTTGAGGCGAATAGCATCTTTTGGCGCACCTTTGCCGAATCGGGGACGTAGGTAATGGCTAGGAATCGAGGAGCGGTGTCATAGCGACGGAGGATAATGTAGAGAGCGGCATCAGGCTTGAGGTGAGGCTCGAGGCCAGAGAGGTTATCGGAGAATGAGCTTGACTTTGAAGGGATCGTAGCAACGGGGACCAGAGCCTCTTTCTCGATGGTTGCGAGGAGACCAAAGGTATCGTCCGACGACAGCAGCGAGTTGAACTGGTCCTGCAGCTCCTGAGAGGCTACAATTGTTATCAGAAGTCCACCGCTAGAGTCTCTGTAGTCTTACCTGAGATTCCGGACTGCATCTTGCCTATCTCATGGGTTGTAGGTGTAGGTTTCGATGTTGTCTTGGGTTGCTCCGTCGTCAGCTCTACCCCGCCACTTTCCCCTGCGTTGGCACTTGGAGCTCCAGTGGGGCCGCCATTCATGCATTGATTTACGTCAGTCTCGACTTGCTTACCCTACATTTATCAAATCCTCTGCTAGAAGACATCTTTTGGCGCATGCTAGGGAAGGAAAACGTCAGGACCTCGATTCTAAATAAACAGTTAGGTAAATTAGCATCACCTTAGGATTACATTTTGCTAAGTTCAGGATACCCTTGCTGAGTTTGTTTTGACAATGTCAGGGTCTGATGCTTTCTTGTTCTCCGAAGCATGGAAGAGACAAATACAAGAGGTTTGGCTGCAGGTTTATAAAAATACATATCTATATGCAGTGAGATCTACTCAGAAATCTCGGACTACGTTGGCATTGAACTCCAGTATCTGCAATTCCAAGTAAAAAGAAAACGCATCATCACGATCAGGTTGACTGCCACAGCAACTTCGGATTTGAAACAATATTCTAAACAGCCTCATAAGCCGTGCATCCTTTTCTCCTCACATTAAGATATTGTACACTGTTGACCTAGACGGCCTCAAGATTGCTTGACATCAACCACAATACCATCCAGCTGCCTAGACATTGTTTCCCTCAGGTGCTTCCAAGAGCATATGAATGCGAAGTTGGATTGTTATACCTCTTCATTAAATAGCCATCATGACCATGAACAGGAGACCGCCAATTGTGGGCAGCATCGACATCCCAGAGCGGCTCGACTTTGACACAGCCACCCGGGTTGGTGTCACGGAGGGGAGAGAGCCCGTCTCTGTCACCAAAGTCTCACTTGTGGGAGGCCCTGTTCGAGACTTGGGCGGGAGTCTAGGCACCTCCCTCGTAGAGTCTGGGGAACTTGCTGCTGGGGCCAGCGGGGATACACTCGAAGGCAGCGTGAGAGTAGACGGGAAGTTGATGGTCGATTGGGGAGGTGACTGCTCAGGCTGGTTGGGCGAGGTGATAGGAGGATCAGATGGAATGGATGTCGACGATGGGAGAGTGACCGATGTCACAGGGGGTTGCTGAACGGCCTCAGTTGACGGTGGGGGAGCCTGAACAACATCACTCTGAGAAAGGGGAACGCCCGGTAGAGGAGACGATGTAGCCACGGGGAGTGCGTCAGAAGCAAATGAAGCCTGTGGAGCCATGGATGCAGGGACATCATTGATAGATATAGGCTGGTTCAACGGGTTCTCTAGCTGAGGCACAGGTTCGGAAGCTTGCAGCTCAGCCGGTTCGATAATGAACAAGTTCGAGATGCTGGGAGTACCCTTGGGGCAGATTCCACCACACATGGGAGAGTTGGGGTCTTGAGTACACGGGTAGTTGCAAGAGTGTTCGTCGACTGACTTGATGGCGTTGACATCATCTCCGCAACGGCAAGCACTGAAAACGTTAGACTTGGTTTGGTGATCATAAAATGACTTACTCAGGAGAAACCGCAGCAAACATGTGGCCGGTGCAAGCGGCCTGGCATGCTTCAGGGGTCAAGATCCCGTTGGGAAGAGGGACTGGGTTGCTAAAGCCGGCAGCGTCAACAGTGGCACAGCCCCAGTACTTAAACTGCTCTCCATAAGATGTTTGGCCAAGGGCAGCCGTGACGCCAAAGGCAACGATGAATAGTTGAGAAAACATGATGAGATGAAGTAGAACACGAAATGAAAGTGAAAGACAAACGAGAGGAGTTTCGCGGTTCAAGTTTATGGCGAGGGTGAATGATCGGAGGAAGATGGAAAGAAAAGATTGAGGGAGGAAGAAGAAGGCTATGAAGTGAGGAAGGACGTTGAGGGCGTGGCCTGCGCGTGGTTTGGGAAGGAGATTCAGATTCAGCTGATGAGGGCAGGAGCCGTGGCTGCACCTACCTTGCCTCGCTGAACTGCGATCACTGCCAAGATCCGTCTTGACTCGAACCAGGAACAAGAGCCCCTCATGTTTGCCTCCAGGGTGCTGCTCAGTGAGCCTGACGATATCTCTAATGGATGAATACAAATAGGAACACAACTTCACCTCGCCAAAGTCACTGCCAGACGCGATTCTAAGTGCCAAGGATAATTACACAAATTTAGAAGAACTTAGGATAGGTTAGGATAGGTTAGTATAGTCTAAGAGAGGGTTTATGCTATGAGCTCGGGTTATTAGGAGCTTAAGCCATGATTAAACGGTGCAAATAAAGTAATAAGAATTGTTAAAAAGGTCCCAAATCGACCATCTATATCGTAGTCTTTTTGAACACCAACTCCGAAAACGCCATCCAATATTAATATTCGTCAGTCCCGCCCATTAGAAGGCCTTCTGCCTCATGACCCTAAACATACGCCTTTTCGAACATGGAACTGAGTATTGTGTCCGTGCCTAATTCTCCGGAGTATCATAACCGAGCGTTCTGGACCCTCTACGTTCTGATTCATCCCCAGCTTAAGGGTACCCACGGGCCAGGGAAATCGCTTTCCACCGATGATTCACGTCCCAGTGTTACCGAACTGTGGTCTGATGGCGATGATTCTCGAGAAGCCGCCCCAATGCCTCTCTAATTTCCAGTCGGGGCTTGCGCTGCTGGTGCTGTCAACGCAGCTTCTCCTTGAGGTTCCCACGTGCCACCGTTCTTCTCCGCAAGGTCTCGCATGGCATTCGCGTCAATCTTGTTGAAAAGAGTAGTGATTTCCGCAACGTCGCGGTCAATTTGCGCCTCCTTCTGTTTGCGATGTTCATCAGCTCTGTCGACAGGTCCAAACACCCAGAGCTCTTTGATCGTACGAGTCAGAGCAAGTAGTTCCTTGATGCTCTCGTACTGCTCCATGTCAGTGATGATCTCTCGTTGACGCGCTATGACTTACCAGTTCGTCAAACTTTCTTTGTGTCCTTAAGCCAGCTGCTGCCATGACATCGGGGTCTCTGAAGTTAAGCTTATTCGCTTGAGCCTCGTAGTCGCCTGGCTTTTCCTTGTCCATTCCATTTACAGTGACGCAATTTATCAAATCGCGGTAAGACCTGAGGATCTCGGAGATGATCTTCTGGTGTTTGTCTGAGCGATGTTAGTAATGTGATAATATGCGGTCAAGAAGATCTTACCCATCAAATTGGAGGGAGTTGATGTATCCATCTTGAAATATGTACTCTCGATAGTACTATTGCTTGAGAGTATCACAGACTTGTAGTGTTTTGATGGATAAGTGTAAGTGTGATTGATGTTGGTGAAGCTATGAATCTGTTGTTAAAGGTGAGCTTTCACAGCAGCTTCAGGTTGAGCTTGGAAGAAGTGGGGGTGGGGCTTCAATTCCGAGGTGGGGGCCCGAGCTTCTGGCTACGACAGCAAAATATTCAGAATAGGAAACATGTTTGTGATCCTCATATGAATCCATGTCTGATTGATACCAGTTTAAAAAAAAAATAGTATAAATTCCATCGAATGGCATAGCCAAATTAATTCCGTATCTATCTCCAGCCCCAGAGGTCTGACCAACAGTATAGTACGGAGTACATACCTTTGGAATGTGACACCTTGGCTTCACGTGTTAACACGAACTCTAAATTACCCTATCTTACCAGTACTCAAAGTTTGTAGGCCCAGTAGGCATTGAGGCTAGTCATTTTTGTGATCTTAGATAAAAGTTAGGCGTTTTTTGCCTTCCCTGACACGTGTATCTTTTGATGGTCTTTTAATTATTCCGTGATGATGTTACAGAAACTCTACTTGGTGCAGACATAACAGATTGCCCAACCCAATCCTAGACGCCCATCCTATAACCAATAATTCCAGAAACCCAAAAGTAAGGAATACTTACGCTTCCCATTCGTCGAAACACTTCCCATGAAAGGCCCCAAATTAAACATGCAGTGCAGACGTTCGAGAAAACCCCCATCATTCGTAAAATCCCTATAGGCGATGCGGATCCATTATATTTGTCCCCTCCTTTATTTATGGCTGTCCTTTCCATCCACGGTTCTCTCCCTTCCATCCGAGCTGGGGCCAACCCTTGGGGAGGGTTGAGAAGGGAGGGAGTGTGTACTGGCCTTCACACTTGTCTGCCTCGCACTTGAGATCGCACATGCCATAGTTCTGGCAATAGCAATCGGCGGCGTTTGGACAATTGACTGCAGGTTTGCCAAAGATGACTGCCAAGGTTAGTTTATTGGTGAGTAACTGTGTGGGGGCATTGAACGTACTGTGCCATGAGTACTCAAGAACTCTGCCGCTGAGGTCATCTCCCAAGGCAGACACAATCAGCCACTCACGAAATCGCACATATTCTGCGCGTGGACGCAAGTGAATGGTCTCTCGGCGAACGGCAAATTGCGAGCAGCAAGTGACGCCGACCTCCTCAGGAATCTCGAGACTGGGAAATAGCTCCTGGAAGGCGGCCTTGTAAACATGGCGGGCGTGAATAGGTTCGCCCTCCTTCGCAGGGGCTTCGTCCTTGATAGGTCGAATCTCAGCAGGACAACCAAGGACCCAGACACATCGCAAGTTGGCATAGCCGACCTTCTTTAGATTATCGAAACGGAAGTTTTGGAGCAGAGGAAGAGCATCGTAGTCGGGGTTGTCGTTGTGCCATTGGAAGCGCTCGGCGTGGTGGAAGACTACGTTGCCCGGCAGGGAGTCGTATCGATCAATGATGTAGCTGCAGACAGAAATGTCAGTATCGGAACTACAGAATTGGGAACAAAAAAACATACGTCAGGAAAACCATGGCCTCGCGACCCTTGTTCATAGGCACAGTCAACTTGGCCTTGTTATCGTCGACCACGTAGATGTTCTTCTTCCATTCAGGGAGATACTCATCAAGCCACGAAACATTTTCATGCTTCATACTTGCGACCACCATCTCGACATCGTTGTCGCCCAGGGCCATATGAGAGTAATCATTTCTATGTTTCCGCGCCGGCGTACTCGAGAGTAAAAAAGTGTCGCGGAAGAAGTAGATAAAGAAGACGAAGAAGACAAATGCGCCGACAGTGTTGGCGCGATTCGTGCGCTGTCGAGGACTCCAATGACCAGCCATGATGAAACAATGGCGGTCGAGATGGGCGCACGGAAAAAGGTAGAATTCGAAAAAAGGCAATGAGCGTTTTGAACGGCGACGGGGGATAAATGAGAGTCGAAAGGGTCGGAGTTTGAAGCAAGGGTTGACAATACTTGAGGTTTTGGTGGTCAGGCACTTCACTTTGTTCTTAGGGGGTCTTGAGGATTATCCCTTGAAGTGGGATGGGGTGACGGGGAGCTCGCCCTTGAATGGAATGGCTTTGGGGCTGCAGAGCCAGACCCTTCAAAGCCGCAGTGGCTTGGCCGCATCTGGTGGATCGTCTTCATTGGATCCCCTGCGTTAGTGCGCATAGCGAGCCACTGGATTCTTCAACATTGGAGATCAGGGACTTGTTCTTCTTCGTTTGCATCATTGAAGTGGTTTGGAATGGAGCGAGTGCTGATCATGATACACACTCACTGATTACACTCGTAACGGCCAGAGATCAGAGTTAACCTTTCAGGTGTGACGGTTAGCAAACCGATCAAGCTTATCACCACAGGCGCTCAGAGATTGGACCGCCACGAAACAATAAAGCCACCATACCAAGCTCAATACCTTGATATGATAAGCTTCAGCAATTGCTGCTTTGAGCCAGAAACATCGTGCATGCTTGATAGCCCAGATTGACAAATTATGGGGAATCCTTAGGGTAAGCATTCGAATGCGTGCCATTATTACAGCTGCTGGAAACCGATTTATTCAGCTAGTCCCTCGTCTTCTCTGCTGGAGCTGGGACTCAGCCCTACGATCGTGATCACCAACTTCTGGTTCGTCTCCCAAGCGCATAGAGCTCGGCGATCTCGCAACCTCAAGCACCTCAGGCCGTGCACTCAACGTCTCTGCTGAGCTATGCGTAGGATGGAATAAACGACCAGGATGCTTGCATATTCCAACAGGCAAGGCAGAAAGATGCAGTGACACAGTGAATCACGAAGCACAAGCCCTTCTGATGGTATAAGGCCCCATTGAGCCTTCTGGACACAAAACCTTGCAGGGCGAGTATCTCAGACTGGGCATTGAAGTGCGAAGTACTTCTTCTAGATCTCCATCACCTCTGCGCTGATGAAATTTATAGGTTAGGTCGGCTACCGAGTGGCCCCCCAAGGCTCATGCAAACTATTCAAATCGGCTGCATATAGGCCTCATCCTCAGATGAATTCTGTTCATGCAACCCCAGCTGCCAGCGCCGAGTGTTCATGCCGTTGAACCCAAAACCTGTGGGTTCTCGGTCGACATTACAGACACAGATTCCGCCCCCAATTGATCCCACGAATCCGCATAGAATGATCACCTGAAGCGGCAACAGTCACGTCCTTCGGATTTTCTATCCTGTAGCTTCATCCGCCTGTCTGGCGCCTTAAAATGATCAGTAGAGATAGCAGCAGTCGAACGAAAGAGCTGTGCCAACGGAAATAGCTGGAGATAGACGAACAAGTATAAATGAGTGCCTTGAGCATACCTGAAGCAAGGGAACTAATATCCATGAAAGTACGGGTGCTGGCAGCATTGACTTTAGACAAGTCTTCACCTTGGTACTCCAGACGAGAACCCAGTCTGATCCTTCAAGCTCAAAGCATCTTTACGCAGCCGAAGTGACCAAATTGAGGCTTAGAGAACAGTGCCTGGTTCATCTCCGCGTTTCCCAGGCCTCGGCTACATGTGCAGCAATTCATCAATATTTGGTAAATGAGAAAATATCATCGTACTCCGGGCCTCTGCCGATTCGCAGCCTACCAGAAATCCAATCTCCTGCAAACTCATCCTGTCTCAACTAGTGCTTATTACGAAGCCGTACCGTCGACCAATCCGAGATCCATGTAATTCTCCGCGCCATTGCCAGACTAATTTGCCCCTAATGTGGAAGGGGAAGGGTTTGAGGCTGACGATGAAACGACAACACCAGTCTCATCTTTTTAGTTAGGAAACTCAAACGACGGTGAAAAGTATCGGATCTGGGGAAGAAACTTTGCAGCACAGAAGGGAACTTCAGGTGAGTTTTGGAAACATTCGTTTTTCCTCATGGAACTCAATTGCAGGCGACAGGGCTCGGTTACGGGGTCCAACAAAGCCCGAGTTCGCGAAGGTCTCCTTTTTCGCGAGATCAATGTCGCCAAGGTATTCAGGATTCGTGTATCGAATGAAAGCCCTGGTTATGACCCATCCAAGGATGCAGTAAGGCCAAATATGAAAACAAGATGATTTGTGTCTTGGGACTTTGGGTTAAGGTGAATAATGGTCATGATTTGCCCATTTTCTAGGTGATCCTTCGCGGAAAATACGGAGCGTGCATTACACTCGATATGAATCACGACAGGCTTCAACTATTAGTGACACTTCAGCTCGCTGCTGACCGCATGTTGATGAGGCATGAACCCTACAACGACCCTTGTTTGACAACACGGGGGCTAAAACATGGGTCCTCTCTGTTCCCTTTTTCGACGTCGCCTCACATCAAATTCACTTGATGAGGTGAACAGCCATGCATCCGCATATCAATGGCTGCAGAAAAGCGACCTGCAGTGGCTATGAACTCGAAAATTATAACTCAAAAGGAACAATCACGCGGAAGAGGCTTTTCTTGTGCATTGCAGCCAAGGATTAGGTGCAGATGCCTGTGGACATGAATAGGCGAACAATCTTACTTGCATCGACGCGAATTACTAAAAAGCCAAGTCACAGAAGAGAGACTTGGCTTCTGGGGAGACGAGAATAAGCTACAATATTGATCAACAGACGGACTCGCCAGAACAAGATCAGAGAAAAAGCTTGGTATTCTAGTGCAACGCGTATCCCGCAGTGGAGACTGGAGATTTTTCCAAGAAATTGCTCCGCAAGGATTTGAGGGCTGTGCTGGACTGTGAAGAACACTGTGTGTGAAGGATATCCAAATAGTGAAGCGAGAGCTGATCAAACAAAGAAATGATTGCCATATGATCAGAATTATGAGTGATTATGTGCTGGCAATAAAGAAGTCTCTTCTTTTCGATCAAAGGGAGACAAAGGATATGCGGCAACAGTTGAAGAATTCAAGACCAATGAAGTGACGAATCTCGTATAAAATTAGATGATTCAGCGGAGCCAGCAGAAGTTTAGTTACGAGCCTAATTCTACCGCCGTCTCCCTAGTCCGAGAAAGGAGAACAGCAGAAGACCGTGGATGTCTCTTGTCGAATGTTGCTCATTGGATCCAGATGTTCTTTGACGTCCGATGGGGGGCAGTGCAGCCTATTTTTTCTTCTCGCTCACAGATGCCCCATTTGTTTGGGCAAGGGAGTAAGGCTTTGTTACTCATAGCGGAAGCTTGACCACGTCACGGACCTCTTTTTGTAACAACGACCAATCGAGGGCGAGGCGAGAGTCATTACACTGACATATTCCTTGAATGTCCTGACTTGGCTTTTAGGCGCCCCTGGCTCAACTAAACGCGGGAATATGCTGTAGAGACGTCGACAGACGGCGCGGTTCAGTGGGCGCCTTTTGTTGGACATACGGAAGTACGAATAAGGTGTCAGGGCTCCAATTAGGATTCGGCCCCCTGAAACTCGCATGCCATCCCGTTCATCATGATCGATCAGTGTCTCGCCATCCCCTAGAACTTTCGATCGTCTCTTGTGTTGCCCGTTACATAATGCATCGTGACTTGTGCAGTGTCACACTGTCTCAGAACCAGACAATGGCGTTTGAGTTTCTTCAAACAGAGAACAAGGGGGTTGGCTGTTTCTGATGATCACAACACCCAAGTGAGGCTTTATGACGAATCGTGTTCACTCGTGGGAAATGTTTTGCTTAAACTTGTTTACTTCTGTCTTTTTGCCGCCGCCCACAAGACCAAGAAGAAAAACCAACAGAGGGTAGTGTGCATTAGAGGGGGCGAGCTGCGTTTCAAAATTCTAGCCCATCGTGCGTTGGTGTTGATGGCCTCGACAAGGTAGCGCTGACTGCTCCTCCTCCCTGGAAGACCGTTAACTGGAGTCCGCCCGGGTACGACAACAGCACAGTATGAAAAATTCTCTCCACTAGAAACGACTTACACATGGAGGGCTCTCTTAGTGCTTTTGCCCAGGCGGGCCCTGCCGCTGAGACCACAAAATTTAGAAGCGGCGGCGCCGGTGTGGTGGCCACGAGCCAATAGGGGGACGAAACGCCAGGACGTTACAGGGGGCTGTTCTCCGGGACCCTGGCTTGCAAGCGTTCCTGAGTGGCGGCGGCATTGAGACCACCTCCACTTAGCCTTAGCCATTAGCTCCCAGGTTGTTTGCTGTCGTCCTTGTGCTCCTGGGAATGGGATGCTCTCCCGATGGAGATAGATGAGCTTCAATCCCCATATCAGGCCAGGAGCGTCCCGTCCATCCTGTCCACTTTCTTTCTTTCCTCTCCTCGTGATTCATTAATATCTAGGCCCCTCCCCCGTACGTGCATCTCGTTCGTCTGGTCTCTTCCTTATTCTCACTCTCGTTTGTGATCAACTGATTCCTACTGCTCTTGGCCTTTTCCTTTGAGCATCCTCTCTCTATTTCCTCTCTCATCTTTCTGATCGAACTGAATATCCCTTCACCCTTGCACGCCTGCTGGCAGGATACCATCTCTCTCATCTTTTCAATAAATCGACATCGAACGCGATAATCGGCACCATGGGCGACAGCTATTCTTCTACTTCTGGCCATACAGCCACCACGGCCGTCAACCGACCAACAATTGACACCAACACTGAGACCCAAGCGAAGCCTCAATCCCCTAACAGTGATCCTGCACGTCTTCAAAGTCTCGACACTTCAAATGAGAAGCGCCTGCACAGTCTCGAAATCCCCCTCGACAATGTTCGCTCTCCCCCTTCTCCCGCCGTAGGCGTCAACCCGGCTCTTTTCCGCAAGCAAACCTCCCTCGACATTGACGACTACTTCACCGGTCCTCGCGATCTTCAGAAGCACTCGAAATGGCCACTCGTCATGCAGATGCACGGCTCTATCATGCCAAAGTTGATCATCCCTCTGGTTGCCATTGGTGCCTGGTCGACTGCCATTACACTCATCCACGACAAGGTCCATGACATTTCTGTTGACTCTGTCCTGCTTACCATTCTGGGTTTCGTCGTCGGTCTGAGTCTGTCTTTCCGATCCTCGACTGCGTACGAGCGTTATGCCGAAGGTCGCCGATACTGGGGTATGCTTACCATGGCTTCCCAGACATTGGGCCGGATCTTCTGGATTCATGCCAAGGATGTCCCTGACCAAGACCCTCGCGAGACTATTCTCAAGAAGATTGGCGCGATGAACCTCATTGTCGCTTTCTCAGTTTCTCTTAAGCATGCCCTTCGATTCGAGCCCTACAGTGCCTACCCCGATCTGGAGCATCTCATCGGCCATCTCAACACATTTGCCAAGGATGCCACTGCCGCTGATCCTGATGGCCCTGCTATGAAGAAGAAGAACATGTTTAAGTCCGTTGGAGAGTACCTTGGTGTGTCGTTTGCTCAGAGTAACCCCCGTAAGGCTCTTAAGAAGACCGACAAGCCTCTTGGCAACCTTCCTCTCGAGATTCTCAACCACCTCGCCATCACCATCGATCGAATGGTCGCTCAGGAGCAACTTCCTGTCCCAATGCAGCAGACTCTTGCTTACAACCACCTCACAATGATGAACGACTGCATGACTGGCTGTGACCGTGTTCTCAACACTCCTCTCCCCATTGCTTACACCATTGCTATCAGCCAGATCACCTTCGTCTATGTCTTTGTCCTCCCCTTCCAGCTTGTCGATAAGCTCCAATATATCACGATTCCGGCTTCTGTTGTCGCCGCTTATATCATTTTCGGACTTCTATTCATCGGCCAAGAAATCGAAAACCCCTTTGGACACGACGTCAACGATCTTCCTCTCGAGGTCTACTGCGATCAGATTGCGGCTGACATGGATATCATTGCGTCTCATGATAAGCGCGAGCCGGATGCATTCCTCCTCAGCCACAACAGCATGCCTCTCTACCCTGTCAGCACTGCCTCTTCCAACGCATGGATGAAGCGAAGTGACGAGAAGCTCCGCCAGACTATCAGGGACAAGCCCAACACCATGTTTGAGTGGCGCAAGGAGATTGCCCGTAAGAAGTTGAACGGTGGCAAGTTTGGCACAAACGATATGAAGATGAACCCTGGCGACCATAACGTCTAGATCTTTCCTTGTTATACCCCTCTAATGCATGTTGCATAGACTTCTCGAGGGAGTTGTCTGACAACTACGGCGCATCAAAATAAGCTATGTCTAGTTTCGGTTCTTTATTAATTTGGTTGGTTTGCTCTGAAGGACCTCAGAGGGGTTGCTTCATGTTAAGTGTGAAAAGGTTTGGCAAATATCACTGGGTGTTTTAAATGGTCAGCAATAGCGTTTCAGTCTGTTCAATCTTCAATACAAATTGACCCAAGAATTGTTTCCTGTATGAGTCTGGAAGGACTATGTATTTGGCTGTGACTCAATATGAAGGTCGCATGAAGTTGAGTATAATCATTATCTTATCATGGCCTGACCTGACATGGATGGAGGGGTAAAATCGGAGCGGAATTTCAAGGCAACCGTGCCCCGCGATTTCAAGCTCTGCATCCGTCCCCGGCGAATGATGACTCGCAGGAAAGAAGTAAAAGAGTCAAAGCCATCCATTTTTTTGTGTTAACCCTTGAGCCCACTTGACTCACACTCACTCGCTCGGAATCGCCATTGATGCTCGCGCGGCGCTTCGCTTCCTCCACCTTTTTCTCTTCTTTTACTTCTTGTTATATTGTGACATCCTCTTTGCCATTGCGACAAGCTTTTGTCCAGACTCGTACCCTTTCTCTACTCTCGACTCGTCAGTCCCCGCGACAACAGACATTGCATCGCGACTACAAGTACCCCTCCTCTATCAAACATATACGCACCATGGCGACAGACGCCAACGCTCTCGCCGACCAGCTCCAGCAGCTTGGTCTCGACAACATCGAGACTTCTTTCCCTGGATGTCACCCTGATACCAACCCAGTCGATATCTACCGTTCACACATCACAAGTCTTTTGGCGCCTATTACTGGTGTTGATCCTAAGATTATCTACCCCGCCATCCAGTGGACTCAGACTCTCGACAAGGGAGATGCTATTCTCGCTGTTCCTGCTCTTCGAGTGAAGGGCAAGAAGCCTCAAGAGCTTGCTGAGGAATGGGTTGCTCAGGCGAGTCGCATAAAATTGCAATTGCTGAATTATAGCTAACATGATCAAGTTCCCCGAGTCACCTCTTATTGAGAAGCCTACCGCTGCTGGTCCCTTCATCTCCTTCTTCTTCAAGCCCAACAAGCTTACCAGCATGCTCCTCCCTACGATCCGAAAGCGCGCCAACAACTACGGCAAGAATCCTTACAACGGTCTCCGAGACCCTAACGACCCCAACTCTGACAGGAAGCGAATGATTGTCGAGTTCTCTTCACCCAACATTGCCAAGCCTTTCCACGCTGGCCATCTCCGAAGTACCATCATTGGTGGTTTCCTCGCTTCTTTGTACGAGAGCGCTGGATGGGAGGTTACCCGAATGAACTACCTTGGTGACTGGGGTAAGCAGTATGGTCTGTTGGCTTTGGCTTGGGAGAAGTGGGGTGACGAGGAAGCCCTCAAGGCTGACCCTATCAACCACCTCTTCAATCTCTACGTCCGAATTAACCAGGATATGTCCGCCGAGAAGGAGGAGATTGCGGCCAAGAAGGCCGCTGGCGAGGACATCACCTCGCTTGAGGAGAAGTCCCTGGACGAGCAAGCCCGAAAGTACTTCCGACGAATGACAGACGGTGACAAGGAGGCCGTTGAGCTCTGGCGACGATTCCGAGATCTCAGCATTACCCGATACAAGAAGACCTATGCCCGACTCAACATTGAGTACGACGAGTACTCAGGAGAGTCTCAGGTTCCTGAGGAGGACATGGAGAAGGCCGCTAAGGTCCTCTCTGAGAAGGGCCTTACTGAGGATGCTAATGGTGCTATCCTCATTGACTTCTCCAAGCACGTCCCTGGCAAGCCTGGTAAGAGTCTCGAGAAGGTCATTCTCCGAAAGAAGGACGGCACTGCTCTGTACCTCACCCGAGATATCAGCGAGCTTCTCAACCGACATGAAAAGTACAACTTTGACCACATGATCTACGTCGTTGCTTCTCAACAGGATCTCCACTTGAAGCAACTCTTCAAGACCATTGAGCTTATGGGCCACGAGGATATTGCTAAGAAGTGCCAGCACATCAACTTCGGTATGGTTCTTGGCATGAGCACCCGAAAGGGTACTGTCAAGTTCCTTGACGATATTCTCCGTGATGTTGCCGACAAGATGCACGAGGTCATGAAGAAGAATGAGACCAAGTACTCCCAGGTCGAGAACCCTGAGGCTGTTGCCGATATCCTTGGTATCAGCAGCGTTATGGTCCAGGACATGTCCGGAAAGCGGTATGTATCCTGAACTCATTGAAAAGTTTGTTACTAACAATCCTAGAATCAACAACTACAAGTTCGACATGGACGTCATGACCTCTTTCGAGGGTGACACTGGTCCCTACCTCCAGTACGCTCATGCTCGTCTGTGCTCTATCCGCCGACGAGTCGGTCTCTCCGATGAGGAACTGGCCACCGCCAACTACGATCTTCTGACTGAGAAGCACGCTACCGACCTCGTCCGACTGCTTAGCCAGTGGCCCGACGTTGTCCAGAACACTCTCAAGACCCTTGAGCCCACCACCATCTTGACATACCTGTTCAAGATGACACACGTTCTCAGCTCCAGCTACGATCACCTCCGAATTGTCGGCAGCGAAGCCGAGCTCCAGAAGGCTCGTATGGCTCTGTACGATGCTGCCCGAATTGTCCTTCACAATGGCATGAGTCTGCTTGGTCTTACACCTGTTGAGCGGTATGTTTCCTAAGATGCCGATTTACGAGTAATTGCTAATGATGTACAGAATGTAAGCTACAGTTTGAACGAGAATGTGTAAAAGAAATGGGACATGGATTTACAGAGGGGCATGGAATGATGGGCGTCGAGTCTTATCTCGACTGATGGCGCATTAGACGAGACTATGAAAAGTTTTAATATACCCATTCAACTTATCTTTCTGATGCCTCTGATCATTGTTGTTTCAGAGCGCCTAGCCTGACTTGAAGTGAAATATTTGTCCAGCCTCAGCCGCTGGGCAGAGGAATTTGACGGACTGCACTCACCAGGCTCAAGAGTCGCCCCCAAAGCAGCACAAATGCCGAGGAGTCATGGACTCGTCCGCATCGATGAGTCTGGTTATCCAGAGTGTTCCTTGAAAATGGTAGGCTTATCGGCCTGAGTCACATACTCAGCCACTTCATCGAGTCTGTCTGATATCAGAGTGAAATCGGACAAGGCGTTTGACGCAAGTACATAACCCAAATCACCATCAAGTGGCAGCAATTGAGAGTCATGTGTTTTGATGATGAATGATATTTTTATGTTTTGCCCCTAGCTGAGATTTTCGGCCGTGATTCCCATGCGTTGTTCCCTTATTTCTCTATAATACAGCAGCCTGTCGATTTAAGGCTCAATTGATCCTTTCACTGTTGAGCCGCAACAGAATCTGAATCTTGCGCGATTGCAAATCGTTATGCCTTCCCATTCGTGATGTCCTGACCTCTAGCAACCTTCATAGTCGTACAATCATCCCATCTTGACTCTCCACCAATTTTCGCCGTCGTTGACACATAGATACCTCCGTAACCCCAATCGCCCTCAAGCAGAAGGTACCTTGGTCCGGATCTGAACGCCGTGCCAGCCCTTGACAAGATCACCAAGAGCAGCATTCACCATGCGCTGCTGCTTGAGAATTGTCTGGCCCTTGAAAGCAGGGGATGTGATATCGATGGCGTACATACTCCCACAACCACCCGAGACATCTTGGACAAGTAACTCGGTGGGTTGAAGCTTCTCGGAGAGTATTTCGGCGATGGCAGATTCAGCAGGGCTCATGGAAGGCAGATCGGGCTCTTCCTCAACGGCGGCGGAGAATCGAGTCGAAGAAGTCGAAAGAAGTCTTCGGGGCGTTGATGGAGGTATTTGTGTTGTAATGCGGGTGATGGTCGTAGGAGCGCGGACGAGGGTGCGCAGAGGAAGACGAGCAGAGCGCGTTGCTGCGCGGCGACAGGTATTGCAGATCATTGTGATAAGGCGTAATTGGATCAATTGGCTTTTGCTGAAGGAGAGGTGAAGGAAGTTAATGACGATGGTGGAGTTTGAGTCTGGACCGAAAGATGGGATTACCTAATTGGGATACATGGAGAAGGAAAAAATGTGGAGGGGTTTGTAATCGAGCGATCACAGTTTGTGGGCGTGGGTCGAAATGGAGATGAATGCTGTTGTTTTATTGCTTCGATTGATCTACACTCATAAATACAGAGTACAGTGCTCCCTAGTATACCTCTGAGAGGTCTCTTCACTGAAGGACTGAGTACCGAAGAGTCATTACCGAGTTCGTATTAGATACAAGCCTGGTGGGACCGGAAAACTATTGCTGTTGTACGACGCCTTTTCAGACAATATTTTTTTCCCAACCAATTCGACTCATTCTCCAGCGTATTTTGCCCAATACCCCAGTCTATCATCTCACCTGAGCTGAGCCCGTCTCATCTCAGCTGGTGGTAATTCACACCTAACCCATCATGCCACGCAAGGTATAATATCCCCCCCCCCCCCCTTGCTCCCGTATATCCGTTAATACTAAGCCCGAATAGACTCGAACCCCCGAGTCTCTCGCTCTCAATCGCGAGAACCAGCGTCGCTCTCGCGCAAGACAGCGTGAATTGCTCGACGATCTGCAGAATCGCGTGCGTGAGTTTGAGCGTCGCGATGGCCAGGCTACGCTGGAGATGCAGCGTGTTGCGAGGGCTGTTGCGGGTGAGAATGCTGCGCTGAGAGGTTTGCTTGCTGCGAAGGGCGTGTCGGCTGAGGAAGTTGAGGCTCATGTTGAGGCTGTGAGGCATGGGGAGAAGATGGTCGCCAGAGCGGGCGTGGTGACTGTTACGCCTGTTTCTACGCCGTCTTCTAATGCTTCACCTGTTGTCATTGCCTCGAGACCTATGCCGTGCTCACAGCCTCAAGCATGTGGTCCCATGAAGGAGAATAGTAACCCTCCATTTGCAATCCAGCCAAAGATGTATTCGCCGCCAACACCTGCTACGACTGCTACGTCTTGCACAGAAGAATCAGGCTGCTGTCCCAGACCACAACCTGTGTCGCAGCCACAGCAACAGCCCGTACACCAACAACCAAAATCTCTTGACAAAATTCACTGCATGGAAGCTGCTACTATCCTCGCTCAGATCCGAGGCCAATCAGACATATCTCGAGCTCGAGCTTCCCTTGGATGTGCCGAAGGCGAAACCTGTATGGTCCGCAACGCGGATTTGCTCAATTTAATGGATGAGATGACCTGATGCTATATTTCGCTACATATCCCAAAACTCAGTTCTTCCAGTTCCATCTATCAGAGACCCACCGCAGGAGATACACCAACCCCAAAAGCACCGGAACCTCGATCAGAGGGCCAACTGTCGCCGCAAGCGCTTGGTCACTGCTAGGTCCGAACGTGGTAATAGCCACTGCTATGGCAAGCTCGAAATTGTTGCTTGCCGCAGTGAAACTCTGCGTTGTAGAGAGAGGGTATCCGAAGCCTGCATGCCGAGATACCAGAAGTGTTGCGAAGAAGATTATGACGAAGTAGACGATGAGGGGGGCTGCGACGCGTACTACAGACACGATCTGATGGACCACTTGATGGCCTTGGGAAGCGAAGAGGATGAGGATGGTGTAAAGAAGGCCGATGAGAGACCACGGGGAGATGATGCGCAAAAAGACACGCTCGTACCACTCTGGCCCGGCTATCTTTCGCAGGGAGAAACGAGTGATGATAGCTGCGCCAAGGGGAATGCCGAGAAATACTGCTACGCTGGTTGCAACGGTTGAGTATGACACCTCAAGAGAGCCCTCCTCTCCACTGATCACCGATATAAAGAATACAGACATCGGCGCGTATAGAGCCATCTGCAGTATCGAGTTGATGGCCACAAGGATAGCGCAGTATTCGGCGTCACCGCCCGCAAGACCGTTCCATATGAGCACCATGGCGATGCAGCGTGCGAGGCCCACGAGGATAAGACCGATGCGAAGTTCGGGCTTGTCTGGGAGAAAGGCCCATGCCAAGCCGAGCTATCATTGTCAGGATATTGTATGTTTGATGAATTGGAGCTATGTCTTACCATCAGAAAGGGTGCAACTATCCAGTTGATGAATATGCTGAAAAGTATTTGCTTCCAGACGTCGCGCTGGGAGAAGATCTCGTGGAGGCTCTCGTATCGGACTTTGCAGAGGATGGGATACATCATAACGAGGAGACCGACAGCTAGCACATCTGATTAGTATACTTGTATCACCGGATAAGCTGTTTATATACCTATTGGAACAGAAACGCCAACAAACTTGCCCTTCTCAAGAGCCGGTCCAGTCGAAGGGACAAAGTTGCCCAAGATAATACCGACTACCATGGCGAGGAAGATCCATACTGCTAGAAAACGATCAAGCCACCCGAGGGATTTGAAAGCTGATACGTTTTCCTTCTCTTTGGGTTCTTCGGATGGTTGTATATTGCGCTCGGTATCGCGAGTAGAGGGTTGCTCTTTTGTATGAGGATCTGGTTCCGACATATTGTCTTCGCTGGTGTCTGCCGTCTTAGAACTTGGTCAATATGATGTAAAGTTTTAAGCTTAATTTTTGCATTGGAATCAGGGAGAAGAGTATAAATTAAGAAATGATTCACTTGGACAGCAATGTCGCATTTCTGAGTTTCTGATCCAACCCTTTTGAACATTTCATCACTCGGGATGGTGTAACGGACCAATCACAGATGGGGCATGACACAGTCCCTCCGGAGACGGCGCCGGAGGCACGGAGCTTGTTCTCGGCGTGGCCACTCACAACGGGATTATCTTATCTGCCGGATCTATCTACATGCGATGAGAGTCAAATGCCGTGGTGAGCTATAAGGCGTACAGCTGGGTCGAGGAAAGACATTTTCAAAAGTGCATGCTCTTCTGTTATCGTTCTCAGTCAACACGGTCATGGTCTTTTGGGTGGTTGGTAGCGATATCGGTGAATGAGTCAAGCTTTTGTTGGAAGTTGTGTCGTACAGAGTCGGGCGTTGAGTTCGAATCGGTATTGTGTAACTTCGCGCGGGAACAATCACGAGCAACGGCGTCACACAACGGGCCTACCGTTCAACGGTGATACAAAACGTGGTGCATCTAGGTACCCGTTGCATTCTCAACGCCGCACAACGATAAAAGTCGGTGATAACAGTGAAGCACCAATTCAACAGCATGTGAAAAGAAACAAGTTGTCACATCATGATCAATCAATCACCTCATGTTCGCCCCATCTTCAAAAATTTAAAATCAAGAATTCTTTTCTCAATTTTATTTTAGAAACGTCTCCCGCCCTGCATATGCATGCACGCATAAGGTGTCGTGGGCCCAATAGGCTACGTGTATCCAAGCAAAGACTAGTGCGCGTTTCTTTTTATGTACCGCAAATACGAGGTTCAGCTTGGTACGACACGGGAAGTGCTGCATAAGTCTTGCATACCGGGATGGATTCCGTGGATAGTGTTATCTGATGCATGATTTCACCAAGGAAACAAATGTCAAGGGAACAAGGCCATGCATAGTAAGGTAGCATTTGTTTCTCCTGACGATCGTGGGGCAGATTAAGATGCGCAAGGAGGATCAAGAGGATCGGATGACGATATTGATTGAGTTTCAAGTGACGGAACTTACATAGTAGTATTCGCTTTGGTCAGAGTTAAAAGGCTGGTGGTTGACGGTTTGGTGGTTGAGTTGTTATACCACCGCAAACTTGCATACAACTAGACCATTTTCAACCATGAATTTACCTCGATTTGTCTCGACTGCATGTACGCGCAATCGTCTCATGCGGCTCTATCATAGATGACTTCTATGTTTAGCGACATGATGGGGACCCAGTTTCATCATCCGTGCAGTGCCTGTCGATCTCATGTTGACAACCCAGCCCAACCCAACCAACCTCCGCCTGCAGATTCCTCAGCTACCAAGTGATACCGACTCTTTCACTTGCTGCAACTAACCATTTAGTCCATTGGTAGAGAATATCCCAAGACATTTGCTGCAAATATACGAATATCTTGTCTTCTTATTCGTAGGATTGCTCCTCATGGCCTGAAATCTCGTAAAGTCCACTATCCCGCAGAAACCCACTTTCTTTCTTTTCTTTCCATGATGGGGGATCAACCCACAGCTTGTGGTCAATAATGGGGCTATGATGATCGTATATAGAATCCCCAGCCAACCTATTTCCAAGGCGGATATGTTGGGATCAGGTTTTTTTTTATCTCGTTTAAATCCTCCCTTTCTTCGTTTTCCTTTCTCTTTCCCTTTCCCTTTCTCGTATCTTGGTGATTTTCTTCGTGATTGCGGAGAACGTGATTTGGTGTATTTCTTTTTCATCATGGTGCGATTAAGCATAGTCACTGCGCTATACGCTGTGGTGGTTAGCGCAGTGGACTTTGATAAGATCGCGGTTGGGAAGGGTCATAGTCGGTTACCGGGTGCTTATATCTTTGAGTTTGAAGAGAATCATGTTCGTATACTTCATCTCTTATATCCCTTTCCATAACTAACGGAGCTTAACTAGGACTGCGCCGACTTCTTCGCCAAGGCTTCGGCTCGAGGCAAGACTCGTATGCAGTACAACTACAAGCTATTCAAGGGAGCTTCGATCCAATTCACCGACATCGACAATGCTGAAGACCTAGCTTCCGAGATGGCCTTACTACCGGGCATCAAGCAAAAGTGGCCTGTTCAGACATTCAGTATCCCCAAGCCAGAGGTTCACTGGACGGGTATACCGGGAATGGAGTACAAGTCTATTCAGAAACGAGGCTTTGAAGAGAGAGATACTATGAATGATACGTTTTCGCCACATGTCATGACGCAGATTGATAAGTTGAGGGCAGAGGGTATCACGGGCAAGGGTCTCAAAGTTGCCCTCGTTGACAGTGGTGTAAGATATCTTCACACTCTCCCTAACACCGAGAACTAACATCTATACAGGTTGACTACAAGCATCCAGCCCTTGGAGGCTGCTTCGGCAAAGACTGCCTCGTCTCCTTCGGTACTGATCTCGTAGGCGACGCATACGACGGCCTTAACAACGCCAAACCCGACAACGACCCCATGGACTGCGCCGGCCACGGCACCCACGTCGCCGGAATCCTCGCTGCCCAAAAGAACACAATGGACTTCACCGGCGCCGCACCCGGTGTGCAAATAGGAGCGTACCGCGCGTTCGGCTGTAACGGCGAAGCTGGCAACGACGTCCTTATCGCAGCGTTCAACCAGGCGTTTGAAGACGGTGCAGATATCATCTCGGCTTCCATCGGCGGTCCGTCAGGCTGGTCTGAGGAACCGTGGGCGGTGGCTGTTTCGAGAATCGTCGAGCAGGGCGTTCCTTGTGTTCTTGCCGCGGGCAATTCAGGGGCCATGGGAATGTTTTATGCGAGTACGGCTGCGAATGGGAAGAAAGTTACTGCTGTTGGGTCGTACGACAATACCAAGTCTCTTGCGCTCCTGAATGCGTCGAAATACAGCATCGAAGGAGGGCCTGAGCATGAGTTTGGACACTTGAGTGGTAAGCCGAGTGCCTGGAAGGGCGTGAAGCTACCGCTCTGGGCACTCAGCTACGACACTTCTGTCGCTGATGATGGTTGTGATGAGTGGCCCAAGAACACCCCTGATCTCAGCAAGTATATCGTTCTTCTCCGACGAGGTTCGTGTACTTTCGATGCCAAAGCTGCCAACGCAGTCAAAGCTGGTGCAAAGTACATCATGTTCTACAGCAACAAGGAAGATCTCGCTCCTTTCGACGTATCTTCCGTCGCGGGTATCAAAGCAGCAAGCATCGTGTCTCCTGAACAGGGCGCAGAATGGATCGCTTCCCTGAAAGAAAAGAAGAAGATTACTCTGAGCATGTCGGACGGAAGCGACGGCAACGTTATTCTCGAACAGAAGCACAACAACGTCACGGCCGGTGCAGCGAGTACCTTTTCCTCCTGGGGTCCAACATGGGAAATGGACGTGAAGCCTCAATTCGGAGCCCCAGGCGGTAAAATCCTCTCAACATACCCCCAAAGCATGGGAAGTTATGCCGTGTTATCAGGTACTTCCATGGCTTCACCCCTCGTCGCTGGCATCTTCGCCCTCATCGCAGAAGCCAGGGGCACACGCGACCCAGCACTCATCGAGAACCTCCTTTCAGCGAGTGCAAACCCGCAGTTATTCAACGACGGGAAAATGTTCTATGACTTCCTCGCGCCTGTTCCGCAGCAGGGCGGCGGTATCGTGCAGGCTCACGATGCCGCCCACGCAAAAGTTCTTTTATCACGATCGAGTCTTTCGTTCAACGACACGGATCATTTCCCTGAGTCGTTGAACTTTACGGTTAAGAATACGGGCAAGAAGCAGATCGATCTGCAGATTTCTCACGTCCCGGCCGTTACGATGTTTACGCTTGTTGAGAATTACATTTATCCTGATGAATTCCCTAATGACTTCTCCAAAGAGCATGCTAGTCTCAAGTTCAGCGAGTCAAAGCTTACTATCGATGCTGGTGAAAGTATTGTCATTGAGGTTCTGGCTACGCCTCCCAAGGGTCTGAACGCAACGCGTTTGCCTGTTTGGTCGGGTTATGTAACTATTAACGGCACTGATGGAACATCTCTTTCACTTCCCTACCAAGGCTTGACGGGATCTCTTCACGACTCAGTGGTTCTTGGGCCTAAAGATACATGGATCGCAAACTCAACCGACGAGAACCGTTTCCCCATTGCAGACAACACAACGTGGACACTCCCCAAGCCAGGCACAGCAAACAACCTCACCGACACACTACCCGGTCTCACGTGGTTCCTCGCTCTAGGCTCAGCAAAGCTTCACGCTGAAGTCATGCCGGTGACAACCGAGAAACCTACATCGTCCAAAAAGCCGCGCGTTATCGGGGAGCCCGCTGACTTTCCCGTGCTGTGGAACGCAATGGGTGTTAACTCGCAAGCCTTCACTGGTGAACTTGCGGACGGCACTTTTGCCCCTGCGGGACAGTACGTTGTGAGATACAGAGCGCTGAGAATCTTTGGTGATGAGAAGAAGGAGGAGGATTGGGACGAGGCGTATTCGCCTGTGTTTACGATTCGATATGAAAAGTAAGAGTTGTTTCTATGCTTGCAAAGGCATCATGAGTAATTTTCTTTCAGTTTCTTGTACAAAAGCATCAAAGAGGTAATAGGGTTCGGGAAAGGTCATGGGTAAATGGGTATTGGTTAATTATCTGGATAATCAAGGATAGAATAGAACATAGATCTAGCTGCATATAGACAGCGCAAAGAATGGATTCAGTTTATAATTTTAGACCATACCATTGACTTGACTCAAGCATTGGTTTTTGATGTAACACTATATAAAATTATATCATTAATGTGTTTCTTGAAGAGTTATCGTGCAGTGTTACAAATGGGAGGTCCATGGAAATGTTCACCATCGGGCAGGTCAAAGCATATCTGCCTGCACCAATGAGTTGACCCCACAGAGAAAAGATGCTTGAGGTATATCCACGACGAACAAATCAAGAGGTTGGAAAGATCTGAGAGATGTTGACTAAATGTGTGCAATGCCGGGCTGTTAGCTGAGCGTGTGAGGGAGTGACCTTGGGCCGTCAGCTCCGAAACTACTTCATCAGGCACCATCACGGCCAAAGACAAAATCAGTAACCTCCGGCAATGAGGAAAGAAGCCTAGAAGTATCACTGGAGCCTGAAATCCTATTCCCAGACTCTCTCATGCACATGATGGGTGCTGGGGAAGAGAGACACTGTCCACAGCCTGGCAACATCCACATACGAATGTCACCAGGCGTCTAGATGGGTGTAGAATCTCGCACACTATCATCTTATGCCCATATGAGATGATGAAGTGTGTATTCTCATGAAATCAATGGCGGATGTTTGGGTATCGGTAAGTGGGAGATGGTCAAGTGTGTACGAGTTGCTGGAGGGTTACTGACGTAAGTCAAAGGCGGAGTGACTGCTTCAACCAAAGAATGATCGTGGTCTAGAACGACATGCAGCCAACTGATTTTATCTGGGTGACCATTTCTGAGGGATACCCTCGGGATTGTCGTTGTGTAGGTTGATGTTGGCGCCAATGACACCTTCACCCAAAGCATGTGTCTAGTGCAAGTCGGCAGTTTGTGAAGTGGGCTACCCTTCATGAACCTTGATAACATTCGAATTTGAGTGCGTAATGATGGCTGTCTCGGAGACTGAAGCCTACGTTTGCGTAGTACGTAGGTATTCGGGTGTCTTCTCCTCACTTGTACAAGTCTTGAAGGTCACTTGTGATGGTATAGTGGTGGGTCATAGTATGAGTTTCATTTTGAGTCTTTGAGTGGCCGCTATCACGTACAGGCTTTATCCAAAGTCTGTGAAACGAAATGATAAGAACCATTGTCTGTCTCACGCAAGGTGCCGTATGTATAAGACGTCAATGCATGCCCTGCCAACGAGATACTACGTTGTATGTCTGGGCATGTCGTGCAAAACCAACCATCAACTTATCATTCTGAGGGGCTCTACTCTGTAGACCTCATGTCATGGCGTAAGCCACGTGGTGAGATGGAGGCGCCAAAGACTGGATCGGATAGATAAAGCTGGTGATACTCGTAGATTAGTATGTGAGTAAGTAGCAAGGGTTGATAGGCAGCCGCATTCTTTCGATGGAGATCACATGATTATATCTCATCTCGGCGCGGATTATTATGCTCCGTTGAGCAACTAACCAATAGGGCACTTGCTGATCCTTCAGGCAGCAGCATTTCCGATTATGAGACCCTTGGAGAATGACCGCAAATAGGCCGCGCCGCAAGATCCGCTTTGTGTAGGCAACGAAATAAACAGCGTCTTTCTTCTCAACAAAATGAAAGGATTTGGTTCTGGCCTACAGTTTCTTACGACAAGACATTATTTTTCCTCCTCACTCAAATGAGTGAGTGCATGTGACTTTTAACTTGACTTATTTACTGGCCAAGACCGCCAATGGCTGAGCCTCACTAATAATTACACCACCTCCAAGACCTGTACCAAGAGCCCCGCCCCGCTTCAGATCGGCATCAAGCATCACGATCAAGGCATCACTTTCAGACTTGGCGACTATCATCATCATAAACAGGCTTTACTTCCCATTCTAGGACTCATCTCCAACATATTCACTGCAGTTCACTACAATGGAGTCGTTTTTACCGCTGGGTGGCTTTCAGCTGCCCTTTCAGAAACGCCTCAGCAGACTGTACAACGACACTAAGAAGTCAACCGACTTTGTCAAAGAACCAATCCAAAATGAGGAGGATCCAGAAATCAAGGCCTTACATCGAAAACTCCGCATCCAGAAAGATAGGCTCGTGAGTTGGGGTCTCGAATGGTCTGACCCTACTCAGTCTGTTGAGATCGATGAGTCTCTGTCAAAAGCTGGGTTGAGTGAGGTCGTTGGAAGTATCATGTCCACCATCAAGGACATCCTAGCAGAAGCCGAACCTCTTTGGTTAAGTTCAAAGCGCATGATTTCAGCACCTGCTACGTCAAAAGATACGAAGCCGCCGTTGGTTCAATGGGATAAGAACCATTTTGAGGATTTGGTTAATGACCTCACTGCTTCGATTGATACACTCTACGATCTGTCGCGGACACGAGCAGCGGCTGGTGGATTTGCAAGACGATCATCCAAAACTCCGTTCAAGTCTATGTCATCAGCCGAGGAGTACAGACCATTCGAGTCAAGCCGCATGCAAACGCCTCAGCAAATTAACCCTCAGACTCTAACGCATCTGCGCCCTAAGCAGGGTGATGAGGCTTCTGCTCCCCGAGAAGTGGTGTTCATGAGCAAGACAGCTTATTCAGAACTCACACATGGAACGACTCGTCAACCGTGGGCACCACTGCTTCTGGAATATGCAACCTTTGACTCGATTTATGCCGTGACGGGCATCATGCCTCCCATGGCTCGCTTCGAGAAGCTATCCGCCGGTCTGCAGCAAGATTCTCAGCGATCGCCTGGTACATGGACTGGATTACCTCGCCTTCTCGGGTACTTCGAAGACCTGGAGAACTCAAGACTCGGGCTTGTCTATCGATTTCCTCCCTCATTCAATGCCGTCTCATTCGAGCGTCTCACCAAGAACCCATCGTATAACCTCCCGACTTTGAATGATCTTCTCTCAGTTCCAGGATCAGAGCCTAAGCTTGAAGCCAAGTTCAGACTTGCTCATAATCTCATGAACACTGTTTTCGACCTCCATGCTCGCGGCATCACCCATGGAAACATTGCTCCAACCACAGTCTCGTTCTGCGATGCAGTCACCTCACAACCGGGTGCGACTAATGGCGAAGTGGACATTCGACGTCCTCTCCTTTCTTCTTTCGATCTCTTTCCCGAAGATACCCCCTCAACATCACCAATTCTGTCCCGCCATCCGCTTGACCCACGTAATCTCCAATCTTCACATCTTGTCAGCAATCCTGACCAGAGAGTTCTCGATCTGTATTCCTTAGCCACTCTGTTACTATCAGTTGGCTTGTGGAAGACACTTGAGAATATTGTCCCTGAAGCATCCACTTCTATCCCTGAATCGGCCCTGGAAGAGCTCGCTGTTCGATGTGGCAGCTTGTACATGAAGGCTGTTCAGGTTTGTTGGACAGCTGTTGATGACGAGCTTGCAGGGCGATCCTCTGGCGAATCGTTGCTGTCGTCGGTTCAGGTAAGATGCAGTCGCTTCTTAGAAGCCTGCTGTATCTTAGACGGTGTCAGTGGTCTGGAGGAGAGGCTTGATCAAGAGCTCAACCCGTCCGAGACACAAGCCCCTTCCGTCGATACAGCCCCAGTAAAGACGAACAAGGACGTAAAGGATGTCAAAGACTTCAAGTCATCACTAAAAGCTGCAAGCGAGAAGCCAATGGCAGCATCAGCGCCTAACTTGGGAACAGAAACTAGTGTTCCCAAGTATGAGGCAGTCGCTGACCAAGATGGTAAGTCGCATCGTTCTCATTCATATACCTACCTCAATACTAACTTGTTCTCAGATGCCCTTGACAAGCAGTCCGAAACAAAGATGCGTTTATATCCCCATGTACCGCTAGCGCCAGAAGTCGTCGAGAAGTGGAACAAGATCCTCATGCCCCAAATCAACCATGCTCTTCGTCACTTTTACCGCAAGCACCCCGAATCGGTCGAGATCTCTCTGGAGTCAGTAGGCCCAAGCCCTCAGAAGATTCAGCCCACAGTACTTGTTGTATGTACATCTGTTGGAAAAGTCCGGGCTATTCTTAAGAAGAGGCTCGGCGATCTGTTTGATGGCAGCAACGGCTTCGGACTCAAGGTTTGCCGCGGACATGTTCTACGATCTCGCCGACAGCCGAACCCGGTCCTGAGATCCATGGCTCGAAGGAGTGCGAAGGGTACTGGTTTGGAATCGGACGATGTTGAGGCCATCAACCCAGAGTATCAAGAGCGTCCAGGCAATGGCGCCAGTATTGGGGCTTGGATTGGTGATCGGCATCTACCCCCCGTCAGCCTCGGAGGCCTCGTCATGGTCGACGACAAGCCTTACGGAATGACAGTCCACCACATGCTCGATGACCCAGACCGGGACTTTGGGCCTAGCGATACTCTTCGGTGCAGTGCCCTGCCTGATATGGACTGGTACGCACAATCTGGTGACGACAGCACTGTCGATGATGAGTTTGGCTATGAGCTGTCTGATACTGAATCGGAAGCCTACTCGGATTCTGATATCACCAGTGATTATGAGGACGACGAAGACGTCGAGGAAGATGAGGAGTATAATGAGCCTGGAGATATCCCTGGCATTGAACCAGGATGCGGTGATGGCTACATCGTCACACAGCCGGCTCTCGATGATGTCGAAGAAGGGTTCTACCCGGACCCAGAGACTCAAGACGAGGATCACCTCGACACATACAGTGTTGGGGAGGTGTATGCTTCAAGTGGTATCCGCAGGAAGCAGGCTCTGGGACTCGTACATGAGGTTGACTGGGCTCTCTTCGAATTCGCTCACGATAGACTGCCTGATGACAACACCATTCCTCGCATTGACAGCAAGTCGCTCGCACAAAAGCCTGATGGAAAGCAGACAGACGGATCGCCTATGTTGCGACCAACCATTGTCGCTCCTTCAGACTCCTTGCCAAACATGGAGGTGCAGTGCATGGCCCGGACAAGCGGCTTGCAGACTGGCAAGATCCTCCCCGCCCTGACAAGCGTGAAGATCTACGGTCGCGTTTCACCAAGCCACGCCTACCAAGTCACAAGCGCCGACGCACCAGAAGAGGGGTCTCAGAACAAGAATGTCCCTCTCGGCATCCCTGGTGACAGCGGTGCTTGGATCGTTAGCCGTGACGAGGGTCAGCTTTGCGGACATGTCCTAGCCTGGAGTCAACGTAAGCGTGTTGCGTACATCTGCCCCATGGATGTCCTCCTCTGGGATATCGCAGAGACATTGGACGCTCACGAAGTAAAGCTGCCTGGAGGACAGGCCGTGGTGACTCTTAACAGGTCAGAGACTCACAGTGCCTCTAAGAAGCAAGAAGCATCTAATATGGAGTTCCATGACGATGATGATCTATCGGACTTGGTTGAAGAGGAGGAAGATCTACCACCTCAACTAGTCACGTCCCCTGATCCAGTCAGAGGCACCCCCAGCATGAGGAAGTCACCTGTCTCCAACTGCAGCGGCGTCAGCGATCGGAGCTCCTCGAGCCCCATTCGCCTGGACACATCAAGTGACCTAAGTGGCATCTCCAATCGATTTGAAGAAATGAGTATGAGTGGTAGTTTTGGGATAGGAGTTAGCGGTTGACAACGACAGTAGTCGTAGGTTCTTTTTTCTATGTTTGGCAAGGAAAGTTTGTCTAAAAAAATACCCTGTTAGCGTTGGAATATGACGAGAATGAAGATCAGTAGTCCAAAATTGGATATCCATAGTTGCATAAAATTGCAAGAATATGCATCATATCATGCTGCTCTGATAATGTCTCTCCCATTTTACATAAAGTCGTCCTCCCAGTTCTCATCGCGGTCCTGGTTACTCGAAGCAGCCATGTTATCCTCTGTGAAGATATCATCGTAGGCATGGTCCTTCTGCCACTTCTTCTCCTTCCACTCCTGAGCCTGCCGAGCCTCCTCCTTCTTCTACAACAACGTTAACAAATCTCGCTTCAGTATCGGTAGGGGCTTGCTTACCCTGGCTTGGAAAGCTGCCTGGTCACGACGTCGCAGCTCCTTGAGTCGATCATCTCTCTCCTGCTTGAAGTCCGGCTTCTTCTCAACCTTTGTCTTGTTGAGGCGGTTGACGATAGGGTTCTCGCGCTGGGGGACCAGGATGCGCTTCACTTTGCGGGGGTCCTTGAAGCCAACTTGGCCGACCTCCATGCTGCCGTCTTTCTTGAGGTTGGACCATGGTGTATAGATGACTGTGACGTTGTCTTTCTTGTTGCCTTGGGTGGGATGTCAGATATGCCGTGAGAGGAGATTAGAAGGGAGGATATGTACCCTCGATGGAATTGGCCTTTGTCAACTGAGCAAGGTCCATGACGAGATCTTCAGGGAGGGCGTCCCATGTCTGGCCTTCCTGCATGCGAAGGTAGATATGCGCACTGGAGAGTTTATCCGCATGGAACTACACAAACCCAACATTGTCAGCTTGCTCTATTCTCATTGAGCTGTTGCTGGTAATCTCACCCTACATGTTGCTTAGCACAAGCCCTCTCATCCAATGGAGAGTCCTACCAGATATCCTCTTCCCAGCCGAACTTGATCAGGTCCTCATCTAGTATCAAGTCTCAGCTGTTGGGGAACAGAACAGCGCATTATGATTGTCATTGGGCAGAAGCATACTCTCGAACTTGTCCTTGCCGACATAGATGAAACCTGGAGGATCGACCACGTTGGAGGTGAAGTAATAGACCATCTTGGAGCCTATAGCAAGATAAAGGGAATGGAACAAAATAAATGGAATAGAGAGGCTGAATAGGTCACCGTCAGTGAGCTTGTGGTGAGCTGTGTGTTCTGATGAGGGGATCTTGGAGAAATTTCCGTTTGGTGAGGGTACTTGTGTGCTAACAGAAAAGATTATGGGTGCTCGCTGAAACCCCCTAAAACAAGAGGTGATTAGCCCTACAAGATAACACCAGGGTACCTATAATTACTGCCAAAGTGGGATCCAGAGTTTGGTTCACGTGACATCGCGGCGATATCTTGAAAAGCCTTTCACATCATTTTCCTGCACCTTGTAACTACCCAAGAACTCCTCCTTTCATTCGACCGTCATTCTATTTCTGCAGCCATCATCCAAAATACCAAGTTATTATACAGGCCTTGTCAAATTTGAGCAGCTTCTGATGCAAAACAAGTGCTGGTCAAGGTTGTCTAACGACTCAGATCACGGCTAACAAACTGATCATCTGAATCATGATTTACTCTCTCCGGCTGGCATAGAGCCTTTGACTAGGAACTGGAATGAGATTACTGACGATCTCCCAATGCCATGGATTGTGTCGGGCCGGTGTAGCCCCCATGGGTAAGAAGAATTAAAGTGACGATATCCACTTATCCCTTTCCCGTAAACAGCCTAATGACCAGACAATGTCATTGTGACTCGTCAAAGCCCACGGCTATCGTAATGCGGTGCCGCTATCACTTATTCCCCCTGTTTCTCTCCTAGGTAGTTAGCTGAATTGGGCGAGCTGGTCCGGGTTTGTTCATCCCGCAGAGCCCCAAAACAAGGGCCCCGTTTCCAACGTCACGCGGTATTGCAATATCGGTATGTGAAGGAGGCGTGAAGAGCTTGTCTATGCAGCTGAGAACCCCTTTGTCTTGATCAGCTACAGACTCTAAGATCTTGTCAAAGATCTCCATTCATCCTGATCGGTATCTTCTCAGTCGCCAGTCACTATTTATTTGTGTAAGACAGCGATAGCTGGGTATGGAGTCAAAAGCAACGCGGTTAGCTTGAGACTGTCTGTCTCAGCCTCTTATCTCTTTGGGGTATCCATTGTCTTATTGGCTTGTTCCGGGATCCATCGTCTCCGTTGTGCCGTCACACCGGCTGAGCGATATATGTATTCGGCAGGCATGGGTGATCTTGTGCTGTAATTTCTGTCCCCTGAACTCAAATTGGTTCTGTCTCACCGCGAATCTTGCTGAGTACTCCGTATGGGTCATTTATACTGCTTTTTCTCCTCTCATATGATCGGCGCTGTTGTGCTCCGCTCCACCTCTGGATCAGACCCCCATTGTTGGATCGGGGTCCCCAGATTTAGTCCGATCTCGTATCTCGGACTCGAGGAATTATGTTAGAGTAAACTTGGTAAAGTGTCTTGTAGTTGGTAGTCACTATAACCACCGGGAGTCGCCGAGACATTCCGGGTATCGTCGTGACTGATCACGATACTGCACAAATGGCCAGATACTTGCATGACATTCTTACCAAGAATCCAATCTGGGCTAAACAACGACGCATAAGGGCAAAGTGCAGGCGCGGATAGACCAATGAATGGCATATAGACGGGGGCTTCGGGCATATATCCATCCACAAGGCTGCCAAGCCAAGACTGGAGAGTGTGATCCTGATGGATGAATGCCAACACTAGCGCATAATGAGCAAGATAAATGAGGTTGTACTGTACTCTCTTGGAGTTTCTTCTCTGGGCATCGAGGTGTCAAACATCAGTGGTTAGTAGTCGAAACATGCATAGACGGTGAACGAGTAGAACGAAGTCCAAGCTCTCTACGATCTTGGCAAACTTGTCAGGCTTCTTCCGCATCGAGTCATTTTATACCGAACCCTGTCAAGAGCAGTGACGTTGCTAGTTGGCGTACGGGGTAGTCTATGCAGCGCAATGTAAAGTCAGTACTGGCCTACCATATTTACAACGTGAACGTGGGCGCGGTCAGACATCTCATCCGCAGTGTCTTCCTCGATGCCGAAACATAAGAAGTCAAGCTGATAACGTTTTCCGCTTGGCCCTGGCGTCGGGGTCTTAGTTGGCCCCGAGGATCGATTCCGAGCTCTGGGGATTGATGTTTCGATCTCAGCCACTTTTCCATCAGCTAGCATTAGCGCTCCACAATGCTTTGTGACGTCGTGACCGTTGCTTTTTTGGAATGCGTCCCCTAAGGACTATAGTAGCGTATCGTAGCGCAGGTAGCTTGAACTTTTGGTGTGGAGAAGGGCCCCCTTTACTCAACACTTCTGAACAACATCGTTCATTCCGTTCCGCGAATGTGGCAATATCGCGGAACTTTTGTGAACCTCCAAGAGCTAGATTATGCACGCTCATCTGCAGCCCGGAGCTCTTGAGCCGTCGAGCTTCCATCGAGCTTCTAAGCGAGACGTAGTGTATCCCAGCGGACAGGGTCCGAGCTACTATGATATTTGAAATTTCCGCGGCGGTCGCAGACACACAATACTGACGAGTCAGTTCCGCTGACCCTCTGGTTAAGACCAAGATATATATAATACATGCGAAATATGCCCGACTAATCACCGTGGATGTCGCGCCGCAGTTGCTCAAAACCTTGTCGTAACCTTGTCGTAACCTGGCATGTAGACTCATGCTCAATCCTCGACACCACTGATAGAATTCTGATTAATTCTGCCTGACAGAATCTTTAAGATGCCTATCAGCAGTCTTGTAATCCTGGTTGTTGTGTTCTTCATAATGTGTTGAATGCTTCCGTCTTGATATCCGGGAGGTTGGTATTATGATTAATGGATATAGACCCCAGCGGCCTGGAGAGCCCGGATGATGCTGCGCTCAGCGGAACCTTGACAAGATAAAGTTAACTGAATGAGCTTACTTTTGTTTGATATGGAACGACTCACCAGCACTTACAGCCGGTACCGGTTCGTTGACCACTGTAACACGGCTGGTCTTGGCGTGCGCTTGAAAATCATAACTGTCTGGGTTGTCGTAGGCAACCTTGTAAACGTCGACTCTGATCTTATAAGCGCCTTCAGCTAGAATAGCAAGATCTGTGTACGGGAAATGGATTGTTGTTCTCGAGGCTCCAGCCGTGGTTACATCGACACCGTTCACCGAAGTGGTCCCCGACAAGCCTCCCTCGACAATATTCCCTTCTCTCGTAAGTAGAAAAGCCATGGCGAAGAAATAGTGGCCAGTCACGGCCCCTCTGAAATTTAGTTCCGCAACAAGAGGTGGATGCAAGGTGGTCGAGACCTGGGCCCGAGCAGGAGGTTGAACAACAATACTAAAGGCTGTCATATTGTTTTTGGCTGTAAAGTATTGAATGATTTTCTTGATGTAATCTCATACATGGCACTAAGATGCCTCCTCAAAACTGACCCAAGAGAGGATTTATAGCATATCTGGGTAATACAGTGTCGAAGATGGCCATCAAATATCCCTATCAGAGATGTTCATCGGATGTTTCAATGCCAATGATAGCCCAACAACCTGCCTATCAGAGGGAACTTCTGCGTCAGTCTGGTGAGATGAAGGTGATGATGGAGTGAGGTCACGATACTTTGGATGGCGAACAGAGTACCACTGCTCCTTTCTGTCGCCTTTCGTTTTATGATCATATATGACGGAAGAGAGGCCGACTGGCAGAATATTGTCCGGCAGATAAGTACAGCTTTGTACCGGGAGATGCCGTCAGATCAATGCTTGATTCTCTCGGGGGATGTTTGAGGCAAGGCAAGGTATAAAGAGCAAGGAGGGTTGGCTGATGGGATGGGATGTGATGTGGTATTGAAGGAAGGCAACAACAGGCGATGCAAAAGAAATGAGGCGATAACCAGCCACAGACACAGACACAGGCAGGCAGGTGTGACTCGGGATTATCGGTGACGTGAAGTATAGTACGAATAAAATGTTTGAGGCCGGCAGTTGTCGATAACTAAAGTAGGTATGTACTGTAAACGCGAACATGCAGGCAGATTGTCACTGACGGAGCAGGACTCGGTGTCCGATCCCTGCGCTTGACCTCACCTCATCTCACGATCCCTGCGGGCATATCATATCTAAGTGCAAGCAAGGTGCAGGGTCTGAGGGTGCTAGGACTGCATGGATTAGCGTGGCATGAAATGGCGGCGTCAAGCACAAACGAGCATTTGCGTTGGTACCTAGCTCCAACGGCGCCTCTAAGTCCAAGCAACGTCAGCCCGATGTGTCAGGTTTACGGCCAAGCCAAACCGACAACCGAACAAGAGAGGCTGCAGGGCATCGCTGGCGTAGAATCTGGCGGCAAACGGCACTAGACTTGGCATGTTTATGCGGGCGAGCTACGTCGTAGTTACAGAGCTGTGACGAAACTACAAGCTTGGAGCCTCGACAAGACTTGAACTCTATAGCCGTGGCTGAGGGCGGATCTCGTCAACTGGATCCGAGACCGTGGGATGGGCAAGACCCGGTTCTGATCAGTAATCATATCAAAACAAGGCGATCGTTTGTTTCTTTTTCCACTTCCTTTTTCTCCTTCATTATTGCTCTAGGCGTGATTTGGAGTGGTCGAGATCTTAGGCATGCACCTGATGCTCTGGTACCTACACAACATTACGGCACTTCATCTAGGGTTCAGTCGAGAGTTTCAAGCCACGTGCCCTAGTTCCCCCAGGACAAGGAAACTAGTAAGAGGCTGAAACATGTTTGGCTCGATGCCGAGAAGGGTCCTTGACTCTACAGATCGGAGACTTGCGGTTGGTGGCTGCGACGTCTGCCCATATCTTGATCCCGTGACAGATACCGGCAACATCTCATGCCGAGGTTACAAAAAGCAACGATGCCCTCAGCTGAGCTTCAATCGTCCAGTATCTGCGTCAACCGCTGTCTTGAACTGCACATTTTTGTATGTACTCAGACCAAAAAACAAGGTGAAGAGAGAAGAAAAGGTCACGCTACCTCCAGCGACTGAACCGCGAGGCTTCACGTACAGTGAACGAGCGGCCGACCGGGCCCGCACTTCGGTCTAGCGGTAGTTCCTTTTACCAAGCCTCAAAAAGGCATCTACAGCAGTCTTGAACGCTCCCCAACCTCAAAGATGATGATGATGGTGATGATGACACTGCATAGATGCGTTTCGGGGTTTGGCTGGCTCATGGCCAACATGGAGCTATGACCAGGATCTACAGCACCGGCAGTGCTATCCGGGAATAACTACAGGGGAAGCCTCAGTAGAAGATTTAGAAGGTTCAGTGACCTGGTCATCTGCTAGCGTCAAAGTTTGTCCGCGGGGAATTTCCATGGTTGGTGAGACAACGATCTCCAGCAAGAGACGCAGAGAAGGGGGCATCCCTGACACTTTCATTTTTCTTCAGGGCCTTGGCTCTGTCATGTCTCCACTGGCACAATTCATGTTTGTTTCCATCATCAAGTCGGGCGATCTATCATTGCGGCTCCGGTGTTGCAATTCCTTGGACCAGCCCAGGCAGACGAGAAACTCAACAAAATCTGGACGACTAGGCGCTTATTATAACCAAGACAAGCCACCAAATCACGCCACTTCGATGTTAGTGCCCTGCAGCCTAGAGAGCTAGTTGGTCTGCTGCAGCCTGCAGGCCTTGATGTCGATGAGACATACCTGAACATCCAACACACGACATTTCTTGGCCCAATGATAGACGCCGACTTGGTTGCGCAAGACACGGGATTCCTTGCGAGGATATGCCCTCAACCGCCCCGGATTTTTGACTCGTCCTCGGTTCTCTCTGGCTCTGAGCGCCCGTGCAGTAGCGGGAGGGAACTTTTACTGGGTCAGGCTCGACAGGAATGCACTGCAAAAGAAATACCACCAGTAGCGCCTCGTGCTATACCCAAAAGTGGCTTTTTGCTCCAAGCAAGTTACGACCAAGTGGACAGGCATAGATGAGGCGGGCAGAACTGGATGATACTGCCATATCTTGGAAAAGTGAAGCGAGAGTGACTAACTATCGTGTTCATCAGCCCTGTCAAACTGTTGGTTTGTCTTGAGCGGCTGGTGTACCCGACTAATGCAAATGACTCGGATCAAAAGGCACAGTCGAGGTATGATCAGATTCACTAGATAATCCACGAATCGCAATCTAGATACATACGAGGCATGGTACACGACTTTGTCGGCACGACAAAAAGACGCATTGGGTATTGTCGAAGTGCTTTTGGTGTTGTTGAAATGGATCTCGTTGCTTGATATCCGACAAGGGTCCTGAGTTAGCCCGTGATGTGGGTTACGTTAGTTAGTGTGGGCTACTCTGAGCTGATTTGCATCCGGAGCATAAATTTATTGGAGACTACAAGGGTTCATTACCTATTTAGTCCGTTTGGTGTTAGCAGCCTTTCACAATCACCAAGTTTGGTGATATGTTGGTCGTTCTCGATTCCATTCTAAGGTCTATACTACAGCCATCCTGGGCTATAGTATCATGTTGGACAGCTCTTCGAACTACGTAGTCCTCTCTCTGTCTCCACTCTGAGGCATTATACTATGTACACGTACAGTAGCCCTCAGATACGATGAGTCAAGGAACCACCTGGGGAACCGGAGTGACATATTCTTCATTTACTTTATAGTGATAGTGCTGCTGCAAACTCCTGCATCATAAGATATTACTAAGGTGATTTGCAAGGAGTATATGCATAATCCCGCATCTGTATGTAGCATTGACGTTTTCTGCCTGGTCTTGTTCTAGATAGAATTTGTGGGTCATCTTCTCTCACAAGTACACACAACAACTCCACAGCAGCCAATCTATGCTTATGCTGTCGTGAACCCTGGCTCGCTTGAACTCTTTGACAGCTCGGATCTTTTGATCTTTTGATCATCGTCCATCCGAGCATTGCAACCTTTCGGACGTACATACGTCCTAACGCGGGTTGTTACTGTAAATCCCGTCCTGTCAATGTTTTGAAAGTCTCCATGTTATTCAGCGTTGCATCGCGTGGACAAGGCATTCGAAGGGAGCTATCAGTATTGGTAATAATGAGCCGATTGCTTCTTGCCTTACGTACCTGTCCCTGCCTGGGAAACCCCTCTCCGCACTTTCCATCACTGTCCGTGGGCCGTGCCTCCTTCTTTTCTGCCTTTACCTTATTCAGCATCGTGGGCAGACGTTGGAGTCAGTCACCTTTTCTCTCCTACAACCAACCTAGAACAAACTGCAACAAACAGCCCGCACAGATGCAGCCTCTATGCACGAGCACACGCCTTGACTCATGGCATTCAAACAAGTCTCTTTTTGCACGACTCGTCGAAATGCACGCAAAAGGCGCCAAGTCTTGATCAAGGATACTACCTTGTTTGCAGAAGATGTATGCTAGGTGATGGTGGCTGTTTGACCAGTCCCAGTGCACTTCCGACGACCAATTCCTATTGGACCTCAATATCTGCGATGTCCACGATATACCCGAATCGAGACATTTGGGACAAAGAACCGATACCGTACTACGACATCCATCATATTCGTCGACAAGAATCTCATAGTACTTTTGCTGCAGTTTATTCAAGCGACTATCTATGCGAAGCTACTATTGGCTTTCCTTCTTTATCTACCTATGTGACCGAGTCTTGCTTCACATCTCTCCTTTCATGCGCTCACACTAGAACAGGGGGTTCTTTTTCGTCGCCAGTAACACACTTTAGAGAATGATCAATCTCCAACATGCACCGGCCGGTCAAGCCCACCAACACTAGCCCACCGGTGCATCGATCCTATGGGCTGTGTTGCCGCGAAAGTTCATGACACAAGAGATGGCAGCGTCATCTCGATCTTGGCGATCCCGTTCAGCCAGGCTTCGAATTCACACCATGCCAGGAACTGTTTGTATTCACATATGGAACTGATCAACAGTCCAAGAAGTCTCACCTGAAAAACGAAAACTTGATTTTGAGGTAAGATCCCAGTGTTATATTGCACTTGAGGTATCTGTCAGTACCGCTGAATCAACGATCCGTGCTTCGATACGTCGACAACCCACAACAACACTTCTCCGGCCACTGGCCACTGGAAAAGCAGAGGCACTCTAGGCGCTGTTGGCATACACGTACTGTTTGCAGGGATCTGAGGGGCCTCCACCCGGATATATATGGACATGTTTAATTCAACCTGACCCGCAGATGGCAGCTCATCCACACACCGGCCAGCCGAGATATGTTTCTTATCAAGTGCTATCCACCGTCCACGTTTTTGATATGTTCGGTGTGGGATGCAAAACGTAATGATCGGCGCTCCTAAATCTTGAGCAGTCCACATTTCACGACGTGCTGGCTTTGACTGACCAAACTACCACTTGTCACTGATTCACAACAGCAGCCTGGATTGGAGATTCGACGCTTTTTGGGGGTCAACGTTTCTCTAGAGAGCTAGTCTCTCCACAAGAAGCAGGCATCTTCCCAGTTGCAGAGCTCATGGTAACATGGGGTAACATTCAGTGCTTATTCTGTGCCTCGGTCAAGCAGGCCATAGCACTGGAGATGTTTGATTTGTGAAAGCCGATGACGCCGAGCAGTTTACTTCTCTTGGTGCTGGGCGACGGCCTATTCCATGGTATTCTATATCAAAGGTTCCTAATCGTACTTCGCAATTTGTTGCGTCTCAGAGCCTCCTTGACCTTCTGATTAGCCTGTTGGAGGAGTGATTGGATCGACCAAAATAGGTGGACCAGACTGAGACAGCGACAGTCTGGTGTTACGGCAGATCAATTGACGAGTTGTGCTCTTACAGCATGAAAGATGCTCCCTAATTTAGTACGGTAAGTAATTTGCAACTCCTTCCTCTCCTCTATGAAACATCTAAATAAAAATGATTTGAAAGAATTAAAACCTACATCATAAGCACTTTTTAGCCGTTGAACATTATGGACCCCTTTTTAATTGAAGGCGTCACAGAAATCAGCTTACCCTGTACTAGTACTGCCCGATGGCCGATGGGAATATCGAGCACGTGATCAGTCCGTGAGATTGCATCTCCACGACTCCCGAAAGAGGCAAGTCAAGCACTTTTGGGTGAGATCCATAAAAACTGTCGCCAATATGTTGCACTCAAGTCAATCTTACTCTCTCAGAATCGCGATCACATCCGGTTACGAGTGCGCCAAGACCCTCCAACTTGAAATTGCAGAGGAGATATCGTCGTCATCAACTTCAATGCGCCTTGATCCTTGTTCTTAGTCGCAGAGATACCACCCTCCATCCAGCTCAATCGCGAGCTCGCCAGAGATATAAGCACACCCAGACGCCCCCCATTGCACAACACAATGACGGCAGAATCACCAAAGACTCAAAGTCCTACATCTGCCTCTGCCTCTGCATCGCGCCATGACTGGGATGACTCTGAAGCTGGACCGTTGCTTGCCCGTTTCGTTGGCGGGGGTCAACTTGCCCCTGATGCCGACACCGAAGCCTCAACTCTCATCGGCACCGCGTCGCCTGCTGATTACGGAGCTGTGACTTCATCTGGCGATGGCACGGCGGAGGAAGCCGGTGTTGCGAAGCCGGAGGGCAAACCGCTGCCGAAACTCCAGGTGTTGCTGCTCTGCTACGCGCGCGTGATGGAGCCGATTGCCTTCTTCTCCATCTTTCCCTTCATTGCGCAGATGGTCCAGGAGAATGGTAACCTGCCCAAGAGTGATGTTGGCTTTTACAGCGGCCTTATCGAATCGCTGTTCTCGGCTACCCAGATGACGGTGCTTCTCAGCTGGAGTCGGCTCGCTGACCGTATTGGTCGGAAGCCTGTTCTTCTCATCACGCTTTTTGGCACGGCTGTTGGGCCTGTCTTATTCGGCATGTCAAAGACGATCTGGCAGATGATCCTTTTCCGATGCATAGCGGGTCTGTTTTCTGGCTCTGGTCTCGTTATCAGGACTATGCTCTCTGAGCTCAGCACCCCTGAGACACAAGCCAAGGCTTTCAGCTGGTTCGCCTTTGGTGGAAACATCGGAATCTTCTTGGGACCTATAATCGGCGGAGCCCTCGCAGACCCTGCTCATCAGTTTCCACGGGCGTTTGGAAATGTCCAATTCTTCATCGACTATCCCTACGCGTTGCAAGGTATTGTTGTTGGTCTGATCAGCTCTACAAGCTGCGTCACAACTGCTCTCCTTCTCAAAGAGACACTTCATGAGCCGAAAAAGTCTCACAATGAAGAGAATGGCAAGCCTCGAATGTCAACTTGGGAACTCGTCAAGTCTCGCCAAGTGGCCCTCGTTCTCTGGGCTTACAGCCATGCCATGTTCCTCGCCTTTGTGTTCACAGCCATTCTCCCAGTCGTTCTTTACACACCTATTGAGCTTGGAGGTACAGGCTTTAACGCATTCCAGATATCCATTTACATGGCCATCCAGGGTGCCAGCCAAGCCATATGGTTGCTCATCGCCTTCCCTATACTGCACCGACATCTAGGTACACGCGGAGTCATGAAGATCTGCGGATACGCGTACCCCTGGTTCTTCGTCGGATTCATAATTCTCAACACGCTCCTCCGGGCTGACACGCACGCTACGACGGTTATCTTCTGGATCTTAGGCGCGGTGGTAACCGTCGTCGGCCCAGGCGTGTCCATGGCTTTTACAGGCGTGCAGCTAGCTCTCAACGACGTTGCGCCAGACCCCCACTTCTTGGGCACGTTGAATGCACTGGCCCTGAGTCTTGCAAGTGGTATAAGAGCCATTGTACCAGGTGCTGCAACGGCCATTTATGCCGTGGGTGTTCGTGGGCAGATCTTCTGGGGCCATCTGGCCTGGGTGATAATGATTCCCTGTGCTGTGGGCTTTACTGTAGCTTGTCAGTATATACCTGAGGGGAAGAAGTCTTCCAAGGATGATAATGAAGACGACGAGAATGAATCGTGAGAGAATAGCGATTTGTTATTGGAGATTTCTTATTGGAGAGGGCATACGATAAGGTCAATGGTATACATCAAGCATAGCGATCAAGATTTGTGATCAGCGTAAATTGTAATATTTGACGCATAGCGTTTTGCTTCAAGCATTGACACACGAGATTCAGATTGTGATTGTCTTTTGTTATAAATAAGAGAAAGACTCTGCTCTCCAGTGAATATGGTGAGATTGGATCATCTATCATGGACTGTTTGGCCAGGCATCTTTCTCATCATAGTGACAAAGTGAATCACGAAATCCATATTTGTTGCCAAATAGCAGTTCATTGTTTATCGTCACCTCACTCGCTTCACACGGGACACAAACTTGGACTTAAAGTAATAAAATGGATATTTGAAACCGAAACTAATCCAGACCTGACGCCTCATACACATTCCGTTCTCTGTCTAACCTCCTTCATTTCTAACTGTCTTGATGACATGACGTAAAACCATGGTAGCGTAAATGGCCAGTAAAAAAACACAGGGAATTATTCCCATTTCATAAAATCTCCTCGATGTGTCCTCCTCTCCTTTACTGCTGGAGGTACTTGAGAATCTGCTCCCGCTCCTCAACGGGCATGACTCTGAGCACCTCACGAACACCAGTCCATCCAGCCTTGGCATGGCCACGGACAACGCTGGCAACCTCGGCTGCCAACACCTCAGACTTTAGCGTCTCGACCTTCTCGCTGATGGTCTTGCGCTCAGTCTCGTACCACTCAGTAACTGCCTGATCATTCTTCTCCCAGTCAACAATGCCTGACCAGCTGCGGAGAAGGTGCAGGTATCTGTCACGAGTCTCCGTGTTCTTGGTAGCAGTCTGGCTGTGCGAAGTGCTGATGATGGTGGAAGTCATGCGGCGGAGGATGTACTCCTCGTTGAGACGTCGGCGAAGACGCCAGTAGAAGAAGCGTCGAGCGTTGGTCCACTCAAGAACATCACGGACGACACCCTTGGCCTTCATGCGGCCAGCACGGTCGTGGAGATCAGCGAACTGCACGGCAATCTGGGCGTACACGGGCAGCAGTTGCTTCTCACGGATGGCCATCTTCTTCTTAATCTCGTCGGCCTCCTCCGTGGACAAGCTAGAATCCTCGAGCTGCTTCTTGAGACCAGCATAGGTAGGATCCATGCGGGCCATGGTCTGGACCTGCTTGTCCTTGCGGTACTTGATACCAATGATACCGTCAGGCTCAAGAACACCACCGCGGGCCTCGGTATCGGCGTACATCTCCATGGCAGTGGAGTTGATGGTAGGATCGACGACGACCCAAGATCCACCACGGAGCTCACCGAAGGGAGGAATGTAGATGAAGATGGGCTGCTCGTACTTGACGAGGGCATCGACGATGAAAGAACCGTACTTGAGGACCTCGTTGTACATGTCGCGCTGGCCACCAGAGAAACCACGCCAGTTGGCAAGGATCATGAGAGGAAGCTGCTCGCCATTGTTGAAGTCATTGATAGCCTGGGCAGTCTTGAAGGCGGAGTTGGGGTACCAGACACCACCGGCCTCGTTGCTAACCTGCTCGATAGAGTCAGGGTTGGCAGGGTCAGCAGGAGTGATGTTCTCCACAGATCGGACCTCGACAGCGATAACACCCATAGGAATACCACCGAGACGAGCACGACCAACAACAACAGTCTTGGCCCAGCCACCGAGAGCCTCAACGAAAGAGTCCTTATCGAAGAGACCAGACTCGAAACCGTTCTCGCCCTCGCGACCACTGATCATCCATCGGACATCATAAGGCTGCTTCTGGGGAGGGAAGTAGGTAATGTCACGGTTCCAGTCATCAACGCTAGGGCTGACAGGGACAGGGCTGTTGCGCTTCTCGGGGACGAATGACATCCACTCGACGATCTTGGAGACACCAGCAAAGTCATCGTTGGCGGTCATGTGAGAAACACCATTGCGGTACATGATCTGAGTGCCACCAAGCTGAAGGTTAGAGGTGTAGACCTCACGACCAAGCAGGTTGTTGAGAGCAGGGGCACCTGTCAAGATGATGGGCTGACCCTCAATCTGGACAGCACGCTGACCAAGACGGACGAGGTAGGCACCAATACCAACGGATCGGCAAGTGACAAGAGTGACGGTGAAGATGTCGTTGTAGGCGCGGCTGGTGGCACCAGCAATGAGACCAGAGCCTCGCAGACACTCAACACCGAGACCATCCTCCTTACCAATGATGGTGACGATCTTGTGTCGCTTCTCACCATCCTCGGAGACCTCCTCGGTGATGACGTCCTTCTCGAAGCGAGTCTTGGTCTCCTCATCGAGGTAGAGGTACTTGAAGCCAGAATCCTGCTTCTCGGGGTTGTTCCAAGCAACCTTGAAGTGGCCCATAAGCTCATCAGCAAGGCCAAGACGAGCACCGGAGTTAGCAGAGAGGTAGATACGGGGGATACCCAGCTTGCGAGCAAGCTCAGTGCACTTGTGGAAGAAGTCATCTTCCTTAGGACCGAATGAACCAATCTTGTAGGTGATATCGTTGGCAATGACGATGAAGCGACGGCCGTTGGGGTATTCAGGGGTGCGGGCCCTGAAGATCCAACCGACCATACCACAGGTGTTGGTACCAGGCTCGCGGTTGACTTCATCGAGGCTGTCCTTATCGTCGAGAACAAGCTCAGTGAAGCTGATGCAGTCGCCGGTCTTAGGCTGCTGGGAAGCCAGGCTAGGCTGAGCCTTTACGGCCTTGACCCAGGTGTTCTGGATAGCCTGTCGGAAGAGCTCGGGGAAATCGTAGACGTACTGAGTTCCCATAAGATGAGCCTTGTAACGCTTGGGCTGGAGCCAGTTCTTGGTGGCATAGGGGGTAGAAACGGGCATCAGGTGCATAGGACCCTTCTCGTGGGTACCGCCAATGCTGTGGAAGACCCACTCGCCCTTCTCCGACTTGCGCTCGGCGTACATGTCGACATCGACAACGTAACCAGAGGTGTTGGTGATGACAACACGAAGAGGGTAAGGCTCGCCAGTCTGAGGGTCAGTGCAGATGATGCGGATCTCGACCTGGGCGATACGGAGTCTCCAAGCACGGATACCGAATCGGTCAAGGAAGCCCTGAAGACTCTCCTCGACCTCCTTGGGCTGAAGCTGGAACACAGGAGAGAAGTTGATAAAGACCTGGTTCAGATCAGAGTTGTTATTGCCGATAATTTCGAGAGCATCGAAGATATCGTTGACAACGCGATCAGCCTCAGAAATGAGATACTCAGCAGTAGGGATCTCATCTCGGAGACGACCAGGTCGGATGACAGCACGGGTGAAGTATCGCTTATCAGTGTCCACGTTCTTGCCAATACCCTCGTAAACGTGGATACTCTTGTTCTCGGTGAAGACGGGCTTGATGTGGAACTTGCTGAGACGAGCAAGCTCAAGCTGGAAAGCAAGAGCAGGCTCGCTGTGGCGGATACTGTCATCTTCCTTGTACTCGGGTCCACGGAAGGTGTAGTAACCAGGGTAAGAACCATCGCTGTGACCGCAGATGAATGTCAGGCGACGAACGCCACGAGCAAGGAGCTCATCCTTGAACTGCTCGACGATAGGGAGAATGTCCTCGAGGGCCTCACGGTCATCGCGGCTCTCGAGATCGCGGATGGCGACGTTGATAACAGCGGAGAGCTCTTCCTCGTGCTGCTTAGGCTGGGCAGGCTTGCGCTTACCGCTGAGGTCGGGGATGAGACCGGGAGTTCCGGGGGTGTTCTTCTTCTTCTGCTTCTGCTCAAGGGCAAGAGCCTCAAGAGCCTTGGCAATGAGGTCCTCAGCATCGTCGATGTACTTGCAAGGAACAATGACACCCTTTCGTGTAGGCTCGTCCTCCCACTTGCCAGTAAGATAAGACATATCACTGATCGAGTGGATTCGCTTAAAGTTGAACTCGCCTCCGCTAGGGGTAGCAGGAGTAGAAGGAGCAGCAGACTGCAGAGGAAGACCGAACTCAGACTGTCCAAGCTTTCGAAGCTGGAAGTCCCAAGAAACGAACTGGGGAGCATCGTTCTCATCCTGGTGGTACTCAATCTGCTTGAGGATGTACGCACGGTAAGCTCGGCGAACGTAGACCTCAAGAGAGGCCAGGGACACCCAAGGATCGTCGTGAGCGAAGAACATGGTCAAGACATCGAAGACGGTGTACTTGGAGTCAACGACCTCCTTGATGATTTCAAGGCTAGGCTCTCGGTGGTCCCAACCAGTCTCACCATATCGAGACTCGATGACGGAAGAGCGGAGGATGTGCTCCATCTGAGCGGTTCGCTCTTCGAGCGAGGGAAGAGCACACTGGATCATGATCTCACGAGCCTTGAGGGAAACCTTGGAGGTAGGACGCGACTGAAGCTCAGTGAGTAGGCGGAGAGTCTCGCGAAGGTTCTTGGCGATGCTTCCAGCCTTAGGCTTGTTGGGGCGGTACTCCTCAAGGATGGCCAGGATAAGAGAGCTCTTGGAGCTGACACGGCTGTGAGAGAGAACAGTGTGGACAACCTTCATGATGTCCTCCTTGTGCTGGTCGCGCAGCTGAAGAACAACAGCGTCCTCCTGAGGCTGGTTCATGAAGAGGTTCTCAACCTCCCAGTACTGCTCAAGAAGACCCTTGATGACGTTAAGCTCCCGGTTCTTCTGGCCCTCGGCGTACATGTCGAGGACCTCGGTAAGAGGGGAGAGAGTGCCCTTGAGAAGGCCGGCATCACCAGCGTCGACATTGTCCTCGAGGAACTTGTTGAAAGCCTTGGTAAGAGCCTTGGCGGGAAACTCTCCGTGGCGAGACTTGCTGCGCTCAACGATCTGAGTGAACTGAGCATCGAGCTTCTGAGGCATACGAGAGTGGAGAGCCGAGAACTGGGCGTTCCACTCGCTGTAGGGAAGCTCGGGATCACGAAGAACCTCAATGAGCTCCTTGAGGGTGTTGGCCATGATGACAGAGTTATCATAACCCAGAAGAATGTTGTGGAGGATGTTATAGAGAAGAGAGAAGCGCTGGGCGGGCTTGGCACCGACAACAACAGGCTCGCCATAGGCGGGGAGCTTGTCGACGAAAGCCTGAGCCTGCTTAACGCGGCTGGGGTCGTCCAGGGCTAAGATACCGAGAATGTCACCAGCCTCGAGAGTAGCTCCGGGCTGCTTGATGAGCTGGACAACACCATCCTCTTGAGCAACGAGAGGCATGTACATCTTCATGACCTCGACCTCGGCGAAAGCCTGGCCGGCACGAACATGGGCACCGTTCTCGACGGAGTACTTGACGAGCTTACCAGGACTGGGAGATCGAAGCTGGGTAGGGTCGTTCTCCTGCTCAAGCAAACAGGTCTTGCTATCGACGGAAAGACGGGTAGCACCAACCTCTTCCTTCCAGTAGACGTTGTGGCTGCGACCGTCAAGAAGGACTAGGAGACCACCATCGCTCAAAGAACGGACACCAATGGAGCACTTGGAACCATTGATGAAGAGGTGGTAGCTGTCGACGCTGGCGCGTGTGGCAGTAAACTTGTAACGGTAACCCTCGTAGATGAAGTCGATGGTGAAAACAGTCTTAAGAACGTCCTTAGAAGGCACTTGACCCTTCTCAAGTCCGGCTCGGTACTCAGCCATGCAGGCCTCGCTGGCAATGTGAGCCTTGGTGACGGCACCACAGACAACAGCAAGCATGGTCTCGGGTCGCTCAGCAGTAAGACGCTTGGAGATAAGCTCATCCAACCAACCAGTGGAGATGGTGTTGTCCTCGAAAGCCTCGGTCTCGAGAAGCTTGATGAGATACTCGATGGTGGTTCGGAAATCACCACGAATGCTCAGCTCCTTGAGAGCCATGACCATGTGCTTCCTTGACGCAGAACGGTTCTCACCATAGGCGAAGATGTGACCAAACTGACTGTCTGAGAAACTGTGAATACCACCCTGAGAACCGACGGAGAAGTAACCCCAGACATTAGAGCTACTCCTGAAGTTGAGTTCGTGCATCACACCGTTGGAAGGCTTGAAACCCTCACCAGGATCCTCGGAGGTGATACGGCAAGCAGTGGTGTGGCCCTTGGGCTGGGGTCGTCGCTGGCTCATAGATGTGCCCTCGTTCTTGAACTCGAAGTCAATCTCGCTTGAGGTCTTGGGGTCGACACCGTACAGGAGTCGAATATCACGGATTCTGTGGAGAGGGATACCCATGGCAATCTGAAGCTGGGCAGCGGGCAGGTTGACACCACTGACCATCTCAGTAGTAGGATGCTCGACCTGGAGACGAGGGTTAAGCTCCAGGAAGTAGAACTTGTCGTCGGCGTGAGAGTAGAGGTACTCGACGGTACCAGCAGAGACGTAACCGACGAGCTTACCAAGACGAACAGCGGCATCCTCCATAGCCTTGAACGTATCGGGCTTCGCAATGGTAACGGGAGCCTCCTCAATAATCTTCTGGTGACGTCGCTGAACGGAACAATCACGACCGAAGAGTGAGATGTTGTTTCCGTACTGATCAGCAAGAAGCTGGACCTCAAGATGTCGAGCGTTGCCAGCAAGCTTCATGATGAAAATGGGAGAACCGGGGATTTCGCTGGCAGCGGCCTTGTAGAGAGCCTCGAAGCCCTCCTCCTCGGTGGCCTTTCGGATACCCTTACCACCACCACCTTCGGAAGCCTTGATCATGACAGGAAAACCAATCTCCTTGGCCTTCTCAAGGCCCTCCTCCCATGATGTTACGCAACCCTTGGCGTAAATATCATCGGCGACGGTAACGATGCCCTTGTCATCAACGGCGACCTCGTCGACGCCTGTTCCTGACCAAGGAATACACGGCACCTCGGCGTGCTGCGCTACAATTGTGGAGGAAATCTTGTCACCTAGTGATCGCATGGCAGATCCGGGAGGTCCGATGAAGACGATTTTGTTGGGGGAGGCGGCCAGCGACTCTGGCAACTTTGGGTTTTCTGAGGCGTGACCCCTGAATATCTGGTTAGTCCATATGTATGTAGAAATCGCAGCGAGACAAAGTCGCTGGGAGCCAACTCACCATCCAGCCCAGACGGCATGGACATTCATGCGCTCAGCAATATCCACAATGAGCTCGACGTTGGCATAGTTGTGGTTGTTTGTGCCGCCGGGAACCTCGACGTAGTGGTCGGCCATTCTAATGTATTCTGCGTTGGCCTGCAGATCTTCGGGGGTAGCCATCACAGTGAAGTGAATAGCTCGCTCGTCGCCGAACGTCTCGTAAGCCCATTTTCGGACTGATCGAATCTCCTTAACGGCAGCGATACCGTTGTTGGCAATGAGAACCTGTAGAGCGGAGTTCCTGTCAGCAAAACCGTTGCGATCGCTTCAAAGTCCAGAACTGGCGGGGTAGACGGAATTGATCCAATTCTAACCCCCAAAACTCCAATTCTGGCGGGAAAGAGATGTCCTTACGTTGGTGATGACAGTGTGACCATCATTCTGGCCTACAAAGTCCTTGACCTTGCTCGGAGGAGCATTCTCCAATCGGTTGCCGCCGATGAAGTGGTCTGCAATATGGAACTTCTCTGCATACGACGCCTTGCCATTGACATAGGGCACCGACCGCCCATTGGCACCCTCCTGGGCACCAGCTGAGATCTCAGTCATGGCTACTGCGTTTATGTGTGTAGAGGAAGAAAGGAAGGAGGACAAGAGGAGGAGATTATGAAGGAGGATTCGAGAGAAACAAGTCGGAGATTCGAAATATGGAGGAGGAGGAGGAGAGGAGGAGTTTGATCAGGTTGAGAGAGTTGAGTCGTGTCGCTCTCAGGTCGTCATGAGCCGGTCAAAGTAGCGGGCGCGCAAGGGCAGTTTACAGGCAGGGGTAGCTCCGGCCGAAGAAAAAACAAGATCCGACGGGACGGGAGCTGGGCCTCCAGTGTTTTTCTGCTGTTACTGTTGGGGAAGCAAAAAAAAAATAAGTGTCCCAAGTGTGGTATTGACGCTAAAAATACAGAAGGGTCGAAGGGTAGGTACTGTCTGTAATTAAGATGAGGAGGTGGATAAGGTAGAAAAGGAAGACGTTCTTGGTTGAGGAGGACCAGAACAGATGAATTATGTGGATGGATTGAACAAGGTACTAATCTCGTTCGTCTTCCTTTGAGCTTAGATTACCACTTTGAGGATTGAGAAAAGGTGAGAGGAGAGGGAGGACAGAAGAGGAGAACAAGTCTTCATCAAGAGGGGAAAAAAGAAGTGGGAGGTCATCAACACAAGTACAAGTACGGATACAACCTGAAGCTTGGGATTGGCTTTGGGATGTACAAATTCAATGGATCTGCAAAGACTCTCCACTTCTATCTTCCCCTTGTGGGTTGTTGACTTGGTACTGTTGACTGCTGTTGGCTGGTGGCAAGCAGCTCTCGGCACCTGGCGGGGAAGATTGAAGCTAGAAACTAGAACTGTTGGGAGACAAACCCGCCTGGGCGTACAGCAAACCTACGGGACCCCCTGGGGGCTTGGGGCGGGGTGCCCAGTGAGAGACTAACTTGTTCTATGGACGATACAGTAAAAGCTATCCAGCATTCTACAGTGTACCCCAATGGAAAAAAAAACATCGTCTCAAAGGGTGGAGTTTCTCAATGTCATGTCGGCTTTGCAATGACCCGGAATGCAGTGGAGGGGAAGCCATTCAGGGTCCCCGTCAGTCTATAACCAGAGTGGGATTAGATTCAATGACATGGATGGTTGAGGGGCCGGTATTTTTCGTTGCGGGTGGAGGTGGGGGGCCGTAAAACGCCAGACAATAACACTCAGACGCTGCATTACAGCTCCAATCTCATTCCCAGCCAAGGCAAAGCAGCTCTGGGGGAGCGATTGATTGATGGGGAGGGGCACAGAGCATGGGTAATGCCATTTACTAGGGGCCGCATTGGCTTGGAGCTACTGTATGAATGGTTGAGGCCAATGGGTGATGATGTTACGGAGACCGAACAAAGTCTCCGGATTCCGTATCGGAAGCCGGTGTACATTGTGCGTTACGACAAGTCATGATATAATTGGAGAGGAGAGCTTATGATGATACAAAAGTCAGTCCGCTATCTGAATGGGTTCCTGGACGGGTATGTTGTGAATGGTCAGCTGAGTTTCACGGTTGATAACCATTAATGCCCGTATAAGTCAAGGCCCGATGCAGTATTGTCCCTGATTTGTAGCTATAAACTGTATAGATATATCATAGAATTCTTAATCGGTGAATCTTAATTTATACTGAAGCTGTTTTCTGCTCAATAAGACTCCGATGATGAAGTCGGAGATTTTCGGTGCTTGTTTATCGGAGGTGGCTTACATGTTCGGAACCCGATCATCAACGAACTCGCTCACAAGATGCTCTCTGGTCATTTTAATTCCCGAATTTCTCTCCGGTGCTCATAAACTCCATTCTAATCATGAGAATCACGCTGGCCATTGTTTCTCTTCTATAAAGCAAATGTCCCTGTATCCGTCCTCGCATAGCATCACAGTCTTGACAACCTCTTACCTCAGCCTTCAACACCCAACCTTACCTTATCGCATCGCAAGGCTGGCATCTCATGTACGTACACACCCCTCCCATTTACAAACTAGCAGATCTCCAAGGAATCCAAAAGCCACAAACACGAGCCGCATGTTGGGAACCAGTCAGGGGTTAGGGATTCTAATCGAGGCGTTGAGTTGCGGCTCCAGCGTTTTGATGTGACGTCTGAACTTCCTGTGATCCGAATCCCGTTGCCTTGAGCTTTTGCCGAGCGAGATCGAACGATGAAGGAAGCTTGGGTGAAGGTCAGGAATGAGAGCTAGGTAGCTGGGTAGCTGGGTAGCTGGTGTTAGGTTGTGACAGTGAAGGTGTAGGTGGTCAATTCCTCCTTTCCGTATGCTTGGATAGAAGGATACCAATTTTCTCTTTTCTCTCAGTCTATTATCGTACTGATTTATTGATTGGTTCGTGCGTTGATCAGCCAATGTACACTGTTGATGCTATTCGTACTTGAACAAAAGGCATTTTGAGCCTTTAGTCTATTGACATACGTACAATCTACTCCGTAACATCCACTCAACTTACCAATTACTTTTCTCCCCTTCCGATAATGAACTGCTCTTATCCTCAGCTATCCACAGAACGCTTATATCCTCTACATCTCCCTCACCAACCTCAATATTCCAATATCCTCATCCCTCAAAATCCTACCCTAGAATCTCAACCCCAATCTCAGATCCAACATCCCCCCCACTTCCCACTAGCGCCCTACCTTAATTCTCCCACGCCCCCTTCGACGGGTCAAGAGAAGAAAAAAAAAGGATCTCCCCAATTGTTGAGTTCCCCAATCCTCCAAGGTCAACCAATCAAACATAACCTTTCTTTTCGGGAGATTTTCATCATTCAATTTCCAGAGCCGCAGCCTCGTTACCCACGGTCATCATCCGAATCCCCAACATTGAATGGACGGTTTCAGGAGGTACGTGTTGATATTGCCGCAGGGACCAGCGGAGCCGAAGTTCGGCGATACGTGGGTTCGAGCTGCATACTGACTGCATCCTGTTCAATGTTGATTGAGTTCGAATGGTTTGGTATGACTGAGTCTGATATGTTGGCATTGATCTAAGATCATGAGTTATTACTGGTTACGCGTATTATCCTGAGAGCAATAATGCCTCTGCTAAGGTCAAGGAAAACAAGGTTGCATCCGTTGTTCCGATCAATGGATCTCGGCTCAACAGCTTCACTTAATCTCAACCACTGCCCATGATGAATCAAATGCTAGATATGCTGACTGAACCGGTTATTGTAAACACAACCCTCATTCAGTCAACATTTACTTCCTTAATATCAGATATTCTTACGAATTCAGTAGTACTGAGGGCAGTGCTGCTTTGACCTTTACATTTTTAACGCCCTGAAACCACAATGAAGTTATCTGTATGTATTGGGCGTATCTAGACCAGGTTTCATCTCCAACTCCCCAGTCCTCAAGCTAAAGCTAAGATATTGTATCATACGCCTCCACAGTCTGTATCTACACCTCCCTCTCTCCTCCTACTCCAATTTGCACAAAGGAAAAGAATAGATAAATAATTCAAGATCGTAAGGCAAGCAACCCAGACTAATCTAGCCCGCGGGCCGTTGCCTCAGCCTTGTCAGACATCGTACGACTCCCCACTGATGTCCGCCCTCCCCCGCGAGCAACCTTACTTCACAGAGCAAAGTAAAGGTAGCCTCGCATCAACTCTTCCCCAGTATTACCCGCTCCCATCTCGCAAGCCGTTTTTTTAAATAAGGACCATCCAAGTTGATTTGCCCAGTCGATGACTCGCTTTTGGTGCGGTACACCCCCGTCTCTCCAGGCCTGGCCGGTATAGCATGTACGGATATGTGACTCGGACATTGTACACCTAGCCAGGCCCCTTCCCTTCTAGAAAAACAAAAGAAAAATAATAATAAACAATGCCATCCATGTCTTCATAACATCCGTAAACCCCGGTGCCGAAATCCCAGTGTACCCAAAGAAGCAGAAGTATTAGTAACGAAGTCTGCCAGAGAGCAAGAAGTGGAATTCCGTAACCATCGTCAACACCGTCTTCGCCGTCTTGAAGCGCCAGCCGTAAAAGTATGCCGAACCGTCCATGCCACCCCTTATGTTTTGTAGAAACGGATATCAATGATGAGGTGAAATGCGACCAATTTGATTTGCGTAAACCGCTCGAACCGCTTGCAAAGTAAAACCATGTCAAAGAATATAAACGACCTGGGACAGTCGTGGAATTTTGTGGGATGCAACTGTTTAGTAGGTCTCTCCCAGGTCGCTCAGTTTCCTCGGACCGGATACACTGGACCTCATTGTGTTTGCGCTTATCCTTCGGCTACCGCTCTGACGTCGGATTGTTGGCATGGGGATAGCGCTGCCTTCACCGTTCGAGTATGTACCCCTGCGGCTTGGCGTTCGGAAATCTCCCTCATCCTCTTCCTCTAGGTCCAGGTGGCTAATGCTGGCAGAGTGGCCATGAATCGATCCTCCCATCGAGGAGCGAGGTCGGCCCATGGGGGTTCGAGTTCCTGAGAGTGATGCCCGTGAAACGGGCCGTGGGATCATTTCTCCGGCGGTTCGTGAGGGAGGTCGGGCATACGATGTGACACTAGCACGTGAGCTCGGCCTGCTGATCTCCTCCGGACCTCCACGGTTCGGCAATGGGCCAAATGATAAGCGGCTGACCCCAGACGTGCTAAGACGGGGCACGTGGCTTCCCTTGGTTGCTGGTGTTGGAATTCCGGTGGTTGGTGTCATGTCGTCGCCTGCAACCGAAGATGCGGTAGAGCCACCAGTGCGCTTACGAGAACGGATCGTAACCGACGAAGGCACATTGGTAGAGCTATAGACCGACGTTCGAGGTGAGGCGCGAGGTGGAGTGCGAGTCGGCCCGGGGAGCTTAGATCGCGCGGAGTGCACACGAGCCTCGAGGCGTTGCATCTGGGCGGTAAGGGTTCGAATATGGGTGAGAGAGTTAGAGGCGGGAAGTTTGTTGGAAGCCGAGCGAGGCCCAACTGCACGGTTGGCTGGCGTGCGCATTGTCGTTGTGCCACCAGTCGAGATGCGGCTGCCAGGCGCGCGAGTCGTCTTGGTAGGAGGCTTAGATCGAGGCTTGGGAGTGACACTGTTGTCTGATGAGGGCAAACGAGAACGACCAGATGCCCTTGAAGCAGCGGGAGTTCTCGATGCCATCTTGGGAAGAGTTCCAGAGACATCAGACATGGGAGGCGAAGGCGGGTCGGGAAGTTCGGAGAGAGTGTCCTCGTCTGGTACAGGCGACTTGGAATCTGGAGGCGTGGTAATGAGAGGAGAACTGGCTGTAGAGCCAGGAGAGGCGGGATGGTCGAAAGTTGGCGACTCGAGGATAGAAAGGTCGGTTGAAATGGTGGAGAGGTGGCGAGACTCCTGTTTCTTGATCTTGTCCTGTAGAAGCTCTGCTTCAATCTTGAGGTCGCCCAGTTCCTCGCGCAAGCGCTGTGACTCGATACGTAGCTGTTCACGCTCCTGCTCGCCAATCTTGATCTCCTCTTCCATCATGACAGCCCTCTCAATCGCCTGGTTGTACTTTGACTCCATATCTTCCAGAGATGACGTGGTGTTGCGCGCCTGTCGCTCAAAGTCATCGTTGGCAACTTCAATATCCCTCAGCTTCATTTGCAAAGTCCTGTTTGTGTCTCGAAGTGTGGTGATTTCCTTCTCGAGTGCATTCTGGGATGCGCTGGCCTCTGTTTTCGATTCCCTGTATTTTCTCTGTGCGACGAAACGAAGCCATTGTCAGCCAAAAACGTCCCGCCCGATTAGAGTTGGAGGCTGCTGGGAATGAGTAGACATACCTTCCACTCCTCAACCTCGAAACCAAGTGCTTCGGCTTTTTCTTGGTGATGTCGCTCCTGTTTCTCTGCTCTCTCGATATCCTTCTCCAGCTCCTGCTCAAGCTCCCTACTCGAATCCCTGAATTCGGCCAGTTCGGATTCTAATTGTTCATACTGTGACTTGTACCAGCCAAGGGTATCCTCGACGCTGGCCCCAGGACCGGGCGGAGAGGATGGAGGCTCTGCCATATTGCGTGGTTTAATTGATTTGCTGGTGTTTGTTGTTGTTTATTGTCTCTCGCATCGATATGTATGTAAAGGGGGCTGTTGTCGGATATCGAAATGTCGGGAGGCGGGATGAAGAAAGGTGGCGCAGGCGATAATACGTGGGTAACAAAGATGAAAATCGTTGATGGATCCGTCGAATGAATTGATGCTATGACTGCGCAACTGTCGGGATAGTTAGTCACCCTGTTCTTGGGCGAAGTGGCGGGAGATTTCGCTCACCGATTCCAGGACCCAACGATGATCGGAAGGGAAACAGAGGATGGCCCTGCCCTGTCTTGCCTGTCTATTCGCAAACGGTACTTACCTACCCAAGTCTTACCTGTAGAACTGCAAGATGCTGGAAATCTGCAGTTGTTAGTATTCGCGGCCGCTGGAGAGCGGAAGTTCCATGGGTAGGAAACGTCGCGCGAAGGTTGTCGTAGTTGTTGAGTTGATGCGAGTGTTGAATCAATGTTTGGCCTGTGACCTTGGGCTGTTGATGCGACACATGGTCCCCCCATTCTCCTTGTGCCAGCATCATGCACTAAACTTAGATAGGAAAGGTCTATGGCAGCCATGGGCAACAGGGCGTTTCCGTTCCTTCAACGACCCCACTATTGGACAGCAATCCTCTGTCTCAGATACACACGTGACTCATATGACTCTTTGTGCCTGAATTGTGGTCGTATCCATCCATTTCTTTGTTATGTGTGTTGTCAATACTTTGCGTCTTCATCACTTGAAGCTGGTCGGAAAATTCACTTTAATCTGAATCATCCCAAGTTTCTCTTAAGCTCAGTGCATTGACCTAGGGGTTATCCGTATGCACTATCGCTCTGACACTTTGCATTGACAGGGGTTCGCCACTTTGTCTTAGACTCGAGTTTCATAACGTGAATCTATGAATAGAAGCTGATATTAATCCTACATCCATGACTGACAAGCATGTGCGTCATTTTCGCATGACGGGCAGCTTTGACAACTCATACAGCATCAGAAAAAGAGAATTAGAACTTCTACAAACTAAACCTGAAAGACGACTTGTCAACAAAAGCGTCACCTGAGCATATTCGTTGTTTTTTACACTAAAATACCCACTCTAGGGGAGCTAAGGTGCCTTAGGCTCTTTTTCCCAGGTGACAAAAAAGACTAGTCTTAACTTAGGGACGTCTTTGATGAGTTTATTTTGATATCTTGTAAGTTCTTCTGCCCCACAGGGCCACTCTCTTGCATGGAGGGTAACATGTTCGTCGCTTCATTCCACAAAATCAATCAAGACGTGACATAATTCACTGCAGGCTCATGCACTTTAATTGAGATCCATTGAATTGAATTGAAGTACTTATTAGTGAATCTTAGTTCATATTGGCAACTGCCTTTAATAGCGCCAAAATATCATCAAGGCCGATGTCTAACGTTGGCTCTATCCACATCGTCAGTCATACCGCCTGTTCTGCGCTGTTCACTCTCCCATTACAGTCTTGCCCCTCCAGCTCTCCATGCACCTCTGACCCTTCCCGCTCCTGCAGCGGCAGCCCCAAAGTTATGCAGCCTTTCCCCAATAAGGTAGGCTTCGTCCCGTATGCGGGCCGTCCAACCATTAAACACCTTGACCAGGCCAATTGTGTTCTTGACCAGCAAGGCGGACAGCGCAACAGCTGGGTATGAGTGTCGATACGTTATCGCAATTCGCGCAGCTTCTGCCAGTTCGCTCTCTCCTGCTTCCATGCCTGGGATGATATTGTACTTGATCAGAGCGCTTGTAAGTGCTGGAGGCCCAAGTATAGCAGCTCCAGCAATCGCAAGACCTGGGAGCACGAATGCTCGTGTCAGAACGCCGATGTCAGGGTTCGCCCACCCGCCTCGCAATACCGTTCGGACAGCAACAGCAAGGCGAGTATCTGGGAACATTGATGTGACCATCCGAGCACCGAGTTTCAAGTATAGTAGGCCCAGTGTCCAGGCTTGGATCACACGCACCGTGTGACGGCTAGCCTCCGGCCCACCCTCTCTTGCGGCCTGAATTGACGCCGCCGTCGGAGGATACATGTAAGTGTGGAGGGGAATTGCAAGATACAGCTCCATGAGCCCCGAGATCAGGAGTGGGAAGACAACAAGGAGGAAAGAATAAGCATAAAGCATCTTGACGCCCCGTAACAAAACTGCCGCGGCGCGGCGTTCAAGGTTTCCAGCAGCCAGAGATGCTCTAGCAGCGGAAACCCCATCCTTGATCTTCGCCCAAACACTGCGAGCGTGGAAGACCAGGTAAGCTGCAGAACCGAGAAGATAAACACCTATGCTGAATGCATAGATATCGTTTGTTCGGATATGCTGAGGAATCAGCATTTTAAACATGCGTCGGCCAAACACGAGTGGAATAATGGTGAAACCAACTCCTGTGACCGCCGCAAAGATCCAGATAAATAGGATGAACAGGAAGACCCTCGCTCGGAAGTGAGGCGGTATATAGACCATCTGATACTGGTTGCTGGCGTAGAGATCAGTGTCTTCCTGCCCATCGACTCTTCGCCCATGCTCATCGACATCAAGGAAGACCCTCTTGCCCTTAGGTATCTTGATGCGATCGGACGCAGGTGCACGAACAAAACGTCCACTATCGACAAGTTGATTCGCAGTCTTGAGATGATTCTTGTGTCGAGTGAGCGAGCGAATTTCACTGTTGCTAAGAGGAGGCCTTGGTTTAGCATCACCGCCATCAAAGAAATCAGTCCAGGTCTTGGGTACGACCTTATACCGGGTATCGAGCTCCAGAAACAAAGTTTTGTACCATGGATGTTGTTGGGCTCTAGCGGCATTACCCAAACTCAAGCTTCCCTCCTCGTCAATCTTTCGTTCGCCGAAGAGGAAGTAGGTGAGTCGCAAGCCTCGGGCGCAGGTCCTGAACCACCACGTATACATAGCATGAAGTCCATCTCCAGGTTTGAAGAAGCTGACGGCAAGTGGCATAAGGAAGTTGTAGAAGAGCAGGTCCACAGGGAACTCGAGCACTGGTTCATTGGACGAGTAGTGAACAGGAAGAACTCCTGGGACTGCCCAAGACAGTCCCCATACCACGCCGCCCAGACAAACTATGACCAGGGCGCCGTACACAAAAGCTGAGAAGAGAATCTTTCTCAACTGCGTGGCCAAGTTCCTCTCCAGGACATCACGAACAGGGTGAAACTCTGGGTCATCTGGGTCGCGAATGAAGTCTGGAAATCTGTTAGCTTTCAACAATGCAAGGAACAAAGAAAGACTTACAGAGAACGCCTTGGCGCATAATCTTCCTGCACATTGACACAAAGAGGGCAAAATGGAACATATAGCCAGTGCCAACAAACCAGTGAACAAAGACGGAAGTCATGGGATAGTGATAGGTAAAAAGGAGACGAGACTTGAAAGTCGTGTTCTCAAAAAGAGGAAGGAGGGCGCCGTCGAGCAGGAGTCCGCAATAAAGCGGGAAGACAAGCATCTCAATGCTAATGATCATGATAACCTTCATAATGCCACTAGCTTGGTGCAAGGTATCGATGATGCCAGCCTCCCAAGCTTGAAGCATATGACCCCGAGAGAATGGGCTCCCGCGCTTCAAGTAAAGTGCGCCGAAGAAGAATAGTGTCGAATAGCCTGCTGCGATGGCCCAGAAGCGATCCAGCCCGGACCAGTGAGCCAGCTCCGGATTGACGTTAAGAGGTCCATCAGCCTCTCCAAGGTTGACCACCCAAGAATTCGGCTTCAATAGCGCAGAGGAGAGAGCGGTAATCTTGGGCCACGCTACAGCAGCAGCCGATTTAATTGAATCCACCGAAACACTGCTGGTGAAGATTCTGCCACTGAAGATAAAGCCCACAACCTTGCCGGTGATTGTGAAGAAAGCTCCAATATTGCCTTTAACTGCAAGGAGTGCACTATGGCTGATAGCAGAGAAATTCTGCATCTCTGCTGCAGACATGGGCAAATCCATAAAAGTATAGTCCAGTACGCGCGAACCGGCATTGGTCCAGAGGGACCATGAAGCCTTTCTTGCGATGATGACGTGAGAGCCCACAAGGCCCCCAATAAGGCCTGTGAATATGTCGATCATGTTAATAGCAACCCATAAACAGAACCCGGCAGCCATAACGGCAGCATCTTGTAAGAGCTTGGAGAATTCAAAGATCAGTCGAACAAGGCGCATGGGGTTAGCAACCACCCAGAGACTGACACGCCCAAAATTGTAGGGAACAAAGATGCAAGCAAAGATTGTCACAGAAACGAGGACCGCACAGAAGATAGCGTTTTGGAAGAGTCCGGCAACAGGTCCCCGCATACCGATCAGCTCCATGACACCCTCAAAGTCTTCGAGGTCTTCCATGGCTTCTTGATCAAGTCCTGCAGCTGCACCATCGCCCAGATCCTCAGGTTCCTCGGGTTCCTCAGGCTCTCCGGCTGCAGCCGCATCAGGTGGAGGTCCGTCTTGGTGGATTTCATCAAGCTCAGTTTCCCAACCATCGGTATCGTCTTGCTGAGCGGCGACGGGGTCAACGGCATTTGCATCTGGCGCAGCTCGTTGTTGCTCATCCAAGTCACCCCACATGAAATCAGTCACTCTACCGACTAAGCCAGCGGGACGACCGTCTTCCTGAACTGCAGCAACTGGAGGTTGTTCCGATGCGTGTGGCTCCGGAGTTCCAAACGTTCCAGTGCGTTCAACCTGACGATCAGGCTCATTCTCGTTTTCTCTCAAATCAGACAAAGCACTAGCCGCAGCATCGAGCGTCGACTGTTCATAGTTTTTGGATCCAAACAGTGCCGCTTGAGAAGCATCTGGTAGCCCACTTGATGCCCCTGCCTCCTGAGTATCAACAGGCAGGTCTACAAATGACCAACTGTTGTTAGCTAGAGGGTTCACTGAGTCATGAAGTAGAGGCCCATCGGAAACAGCACGAGGCCGAGAAAGACTTGCTGAGCTTGCCTCGGAGGTTTGGCGAGGTAGAGGTGGTAGGATCTCCTTTTCCTTGCCCTTGCCTGAAGAAGATTCGCCGGGTACATCCATTGGTGTTGGAAAGTCGTCAGAACCGGGTGTGTAAGCCTTCCGAGATGAACTGGCAACAGTAGAGCCGAAACTTCCTGCTCGCTCTCGACTAGTGTAAGGATCAGCGTTAAGATCAAGGGGAGGCGCATCATCTTCGTCTTGCAGAGCCCGGCGCGTGACATCAACCCAGTACGAGAGCTTGTTTTCAAGGCCCTCTTGGTGGATAAGCTCCAGGATCTTTCGAGCATCACCGTCTGCCTGTCGGTAAATACGAAGGTATTCGTAGACGCTGGCACGCTCCTCAGCAATACCTGCGTCTGGAGGGGTTTGAGATTCAACTGGACCTGCCTCACTAGGGCCAGTTTCGATAAGGCCTGGAGGGATCACGAGCTCAGAGTTCGTTCGCCTGCGTAAACGTCCATCAGCCTGAACCTGAGCGGCAAAGGCGACATCATTTGCGGAGGCGAAAGGGTCTCCGGTGTCCAAAGTCTCGTCGTCTGATTCGTCTGGGCCCGGCAGTTCCTCTACTTCCTCCGGCCGGACAAGCATCGGCTCCTGCTGCGGTACGGGATTTTCAGGGGCTGGAAAGGCAGGGCGCACGTTAATCTCTGGCTGCTGCTGAACAACATAATCCCGAACCAGAATAACGAGAATGAAGCAAACGATGACCAGGACAGTGATGATTTGGCCTTCAAGGATCGAAATAACAGCGCGGTTGAGAGTTGGGTTTCGGGTCAAGTTGTTTAAAAAAGCTACCTCTCCAAGCAGGGTTGGTGGTATGGACATGGACCGGGATGATGTTGCGTTAGTAGATTCAGGGCGATCAGACTTGACTGCAACACCCCAAATAGACATCATACGCGAGAAGAAGTCAGAAATGTTCTGTTCAGATAAACCATCAAGCAGAGTATTGGCAACCGAAGCTGGAGTAGTAGTCGCCACAAATAGGGGGCTTCCAGGGCACGTCTCGAAATTCACGGCCGAAGGAGACATCCCCCGTAATGAGTTTGCTGTCGATGACGCTGTGTCATTGGAGCGAGCCACCATGGAAGTGTTGCCAAAACCCTCATCACTGACCCAGAACATGAATGACCAGACACCTCTCATAAAGTAAGGCAACCAGCAGAGCCAAACGCTGATGGCCAGGGCTGCACGAAGCCATACCAAGACATTTTGGAAGAAATATCTGGCCATGTGCCCAATGAAAATATGGACTGGAAGAGACTGAGGCATGTCGGGAGCGTATAGCTTGGTGAATCGGAATGATGTCTTGCAAAGCTCGCAGTACTTCTTTTGAGAATGGGATAGCCACTCCATCAAGCAATCCTGATGAACATATTTAATACTACCGCTGCACTTGCAAGGGTAGAAGAGCGGTTCCTCTGGAGTTCCTTCGCCTCGACATATTCGGCAGATGCTGGGGTTGTCTTGAGGCTGTAGTAGATCATCGGATCGGGTCGAGGTTCGGTGTAGGCTCTTAGCCTTGGCAATCGAGGTTGGATCTTCCATGATGAGAATTTGAGTTCGATGAAGGCGATTCGAAACAAATCGATCGCGCCCACGAGGGGCTTATTTTATCAGGTTGCTCACAGAGGCATGCGCCGAAGTGTCGAATCGTATCGAGGGGTCTGAACGGAGTCGCAGTCGGAAGCGGAGAGACGATGAACAGACCGATGAGCGTTACAGAGTAGGTTTGGGCTTTGATGAGATGTTAAACGGTCCGCAGGTTTAACAGCGGATATGTATATAGTGTTTGCGCCAGCCGGTACAGAACCTAACTGTAATGTTGATGTTAAACTTAAGAGTTGAATCTTGAAGATTAAGCTTGACTTTGTTGAGGACGTGGTTCTTAACAATTGCCCGTCCGTGGTGGAGGAAACGCTAACCGCCACCCCCCACAGTTTGACTTGCCCGAACTGCGAACCCAACCGGAGATGCCTGGCAATCGTCGAAGGACCGGAACCGGGGCAGTAATTTTCCGACAGTGACAGGCTCACGTGTTAGCGCCGCCAAATCATGGTTGATGTCATGGTAAAACAGCCAACAGGAACCTTTAGGAGGTAAGAAAAGGCTGAACCTTGATGGCAATGGCTTGAAATACTTTGGGCAGCTTACTGTGATTGTAGAGAGCTTTCTGACTGATTGTTTTTGGCTCACTGATCTAGGGTCTGAAGTTTTCTGTCTCCCTACGTAGTAATGTGGTTTTCATGGCGACAAAAAGATGATCTGCTTATCTGATGAATGTATCACAAGAAAGGCCATAATTCTGGCGAAGCGTCATAGACTTTGAGCCTCATTGCCTGTCCATTGATTTTGGGAGCTGTACTGAAAGTCTTTAACTCAACATGATATACCAAGATTGAGACGTCCCTTTATTATCATGGCTACCCTAAGTTTCAAAATGTCGCCTTTTTCTGTCCAAGCCTGAGACGCTATCACATGGAAACGTTCGTCGGCTGCTACAGCGCGGCTCGGGACAGTCAGTTGATGGCTGTCAAAAACACCAGAGGGAAACCCTCTCCCAAGTTAGTGTTATTTAGTGCATGCTCTTATTTTGTCTTGGTAAAAGTCTATGATTGATAAACCATTCTTGACACCTTTTCGGATTCCCTGACGTATTATGTTTGAGATTTCAGCTTGTTGTTTATATCTAAGTTCTCGATTATCCAATCAGTGCGCGTGGTCCTGTCAGTGGCATCAAAAGGCGTTCGGGTAAAGCAAGCTTATGTGGTTCTGGATGACGTCGCAACCATGCAACTGTTTCGAAAACTGCAGGACAGGAAGCAATCTATGTTGGATGGTTGCTTATCTTTGGTACTGACAGTGACAGAAACGGTATAATCAACTAATGGCGTATTGGTGCATGACACCACTGTACAGATATGATGTGCGTGCTAGTAAACGTTAGAGACCTACCAACCTTAGCTTCGGGGTTGGATTCCAGGCCACGGATGGGATGGACATGGCCAAGACCAAGGCAGCTGTAACGACGTCAATCGTGACTTTCAGTTTATCTCCTCTTCTATTCCCTAACGTTAATCTTATTTTCCTCCTTCACCTCTCCTAAGACAAGACATCCATACAAAAGCCAAGAGCTCAACCCTTTTTCATTTGCAGCTTCGGTTGCTTTCTTTCGCTGTCTCGCTCTTGTCTCGAGTTGTGTCACAGAAGAGCTCCTAGACCTCTCGCTTGCTTCACGGCACCAGTATTTTACAGCACGCAACCCCTGCAGTTCGTCCTGACCTGTAACGCACTATAGGTAAGCCAGCTTCATTCACTCAACCTTAAAGCTCCCAAAACTTTTGCAGCCCTGACCTGACCTGACCTGACTTTGTCAAGGCTAACACGCTTCAAAGAACACATTTGTTCCTCGTTGCCTCTTCTCGCGTAGCTGAAAGCTGGAGTCTTTGCTACCGTTCGCTTGCCAGTATTGGCTCTCGTCTATCGACTTCATCATTGATTGATTGCTTCGACCGCAGCGCGTGTCTAGCTTGTCATCATGGCCGAGTCCGCCGGCTCGATCATGAACGGCAACGGCCACATCAACGGCAAGGCGAATGGAAAGCCTGTCGCAGGTCGCCGAGCATCAATTAAGAAGAGAAGAAGTATTTTTGCATGGACTTTTAGTGTCGTCGCTAGGTATGTTTGCTCTGCGCGTCGTCATGGCTTCTTGTTCTCGCTTGATGTCCTTTACCAATCTTTTTCATCGTTATCGCATCGAGATACCGCCGTTTTCACGCACAATAAGCTGACTGTTCTTCTGCTAGACTCGCGACATGGTTCGCCATCTATACAGTCCTCTTCCGATGCCCACCCTCGCTCGAACAGTGCGACGAGAACACCCCGTCGATTTGTAAACCCTACTTCCAGGTTAAGAACACCGTGCAACCTCACGTCCAACCATACTACGACCACTATGCAGCGCCCTACGTTGAGATCGCCCGCCCATACTACGATACTGTCGATAGCAAGGTCTGGCAGCCCACTCGCGCATATGCTGTTCAATATGGAGCCCCATGGGTCGAGAAGGCGCAGGCGCATACCCAGGCTTTGTGGGAGAAGAACGGACAGCCTCAGCTTGTCAAGTACCAGGCTCTTGTGCGTGCGCATTATGACCAATCTGTTGGCCCTTACGTGAACCAAGCTGGCGAGAAGCTAGGCCCATACTACGACATCGCTCGCACCAATGGTCTGCAGATGTACTACGAGTACCTCCAGCCAGGCTATGAATTTGTTCACCCATACGCCATTCGAGGTTATGATGTAGCTTCCGACTTTACCACCAAGACTGCTCTCCCCACAGCTTACTGGACATGGAACAAGACTTATACCTTCCTTGACAGCAACGTTTGGCCTCACGTTCGAGCCGTCTACGTCCAGAACGTTGAGCCCCAGCTTGTTCGCATCGGCGAGCGATTGGGACGTTACAAGACCAAGACCACCAAGCCCATCCAGGAAAGCTACTCCTCGAGGTAAGTTCTCTGAGCTACATATCGTCGATACATCGTCTGACATCACATAGCTACACCACTGGAACAACTGCCTCATCTTTCCAGAAGCCTGCTCCTCAGAGCACTTCATCTGTTCAAACATCATCATCTCAGGCTCCCGTTGCCACTGAGAGCCCTCTGCCTGAAGTTGAATCTGCTTCTCCTGACTACATTAACCCTGTCCAGGCCCCTCCTCCCACCGAAAATGAGAGTGAGAAACGACGAAAGGCTCGCGAAATGGTGGCTCAGGACCTCGAGACTTGGCAGACAAAGTTTGCTACTCAAGCTGATGAGGGTGCTACTGACTTGGAGGAGCGCGTTGACGAGATTGCCAAGCGCATGATTGAGGAGAATGTCAACATTAACGGTCAGAAGCTCTTTGACGACCTTGAGACCACAATTGATCGAGAGCTCACCGGCCTTCGAAACAAGATCGTTGAACTTGCCGGAACTAACGCGGATGGTGCTGATGTAAACCAACAGATCGTCACTGCTGTGCGATCTTCTGGAATGGCCATTAAGCAGAAGGCTCAGGCCATTCGGCAATGGCGCCAAAGCTATGACCAGGAACTCCAGGAGACTGTTGTCACTGTCGCCGATGTTCATTTCCAGGTTCTTGACGAGACTAGAAACCTCGCCCTGCAACAGATCGGAATGAGGTGGGCCTGGACAGATGGCATCACTTACAAGGACTGGGCCAAGTATCACGAGCTCAAGCGTACGCTCAATGAGTGGACTGAGCAACTGAAGCAATTGATCGTTACCCACCCAGCTCTGCTCGAGGCCCAGGACGCCGCTGCACGAGTTGAGGACGAGGGAATGGAGATTGCCTCTGTGGCTGCTAAGGAGCTGGCTCGCCTTAAGGACATTGCCCGCTACAAGGTTGCTGCCGGAGATACATCAGACAACTTTGACATTGAGGCTTTGAAGCTTGCTGCCGAGCAGGTAGCAGCAGCTAAGCAAGCTGAGGCTCAGACCCCGGTTGAGGACGACAGTGCCGCCTCCAGCCTTTCAGAAGTCGTTGAAGAGGCAACCTCTCAAGCAGAGGAGGCCGAACAGAACTTGGAGGACTTTGTCGCTTCCATTGCCGAGCCCATCGAGGAGGAAGCATCCGAAGTTGCCGAATCTGCCAGCGAGAGTGTTTCCAGCGCTTCATCTGTTTTCGACGAGCCTAACATCATCGAAAAGGCTACCTCAGCCGTTTCAAGCAGTGCCGAATCCATTGCCAGCGACGCCTCCAGCCTCATTTTCGAAGGCGAAGAGAGTGCTAGCAGCATTGCCAAGGAAGCCTCAGAGACTGTTGAGTCTCTATCCTCCACTGCCTCCGAATCCGCCGCCCCCGTTATTGGAGAAGCGTCTAGCGAGCTCTCGGAAGTTGTCGAGTCAGCCACCAATGTCGCAAAGTCAGAAGACAGCAGTATGTCGACCCCCCTTGCCTCGGAAGCATCTGAAGTGCTTATCGGTGACACCTTTTCCGTAGTCAGCAATGGTAGTGAAGAGCCCCTTGAGGCTGGTGACAAGGAGCCACTCGTCGAGATTGAGGAGGACCCCCTGACCCACCGTGACGAGACGCCTCTCTCTGAACAGCATGAGCATGTCAAGCCTGCTTTCCTCGGTGCTGCGGCCCAAGAGGTCCCTCACCGACAGATCGTTCTTGATGACTATGTTGATACGGATGCGATTGCTAGCGCCACCGATGCTGCGCAGTCTGTGTACTCGAACGCCGTTTCTCGTGCCTCAGAGCAATACTCGAGCGCTCTCTCAGTCGTCTCTGCTCAGATCTATGGTACCCCTAAGCCAGTCCATGAGCAGCTTCTCTCTTCTGTCTCCTCTTCTTATGACCAGGCAGTCTCAGCCGCCGGTGATCAGTTTGACAAGGCTAAGCAGGCCGCTACCACCGCCGCTCAGCAACTTCCTACCACCACTACCGTCCCTACCTGGCTCGACTGGGAGCGTATTGAATCCATTGCTTCCCAGAGACTCAACGAAGGTCGACTTTGGGCCGAGATCCAGTACCAGAGTGCTCTCATCGCTGCTGGACTCGCCACACCTACGCCTTCTTCCGCCCCTGAAAAGTACTATGAGCAGGCCAAGATGAACTACTATGCTGGCCTCGGTGCCGCCCAGGACCGATACTCTAGATTCCTGGCTGGTGCATCTTCTGCTCTCTCTTCCCTAACCGCTACCCCTACTCCCACTGACCTTGCAGGATCTGCCTCCTCTGTTGCTTCTGTGGCGAGGGAGTCCGCTGCTTCCGCTGCCCAGGCGGCAGGTGAAGCTGCAGGATCTGCCTCCTCTGTTGCTTCTGTGGCGAGGGAGTCCGCTGCTTCCGCTGCCCAGGCGGCAGGTGAAGCTGCAGGATCTGTTTACTCTGCTGCTGGCGACACCGTCAAGTCTGCGGCTCAGGTTGTTGATGACTCCATCTCTTCGGTCGTCGACGCTGCCAACGAGCAGATCTCAGCCGCCGGCCTTGCCATTGGTGATTCTTGGAACAACATTGTCGAGCAAATCAGTGGCCAAGTTTACGGCGAACCTACCCAGATCGCCTGGTACGAGCATGTTTGGGGTGACGCCAGCTCGTATGCCGCCAAGGCCACCGACGCTGCTGCTGACAAGGCATCAATTGCCTCTGAAGCAGCTGCTGCATCCGCCGTCACCGCCTCAGCCGAGGCACTTAGACAGTACGAATCCGTGAGCGAGCTTGTCTCCGAGCTCATCAGCGGCAAGGAGCCCTCGTTCACCGAGAGCGTCCTGGCCCGATTCCAGAGAGCCTACGCCACCGCTGCCGCCAACGCCGAAAGTCTCAGAAGCCAAGCCAACGAAGCTGCGGCCTCTGCCGCTGACAAGGTTGGTAGTGCAGCCAGCGAGGCTACCGAGGCTGTCAAGGAGACCTTCCAGCGTGCGAAGGACGAGTTGTAAACCCGACTAGGAGGAAACATTCTTTTGGAACGATACCCTAGATGATATGACGATCGTTTAATGACATGAATGGTTGTGGGGGTGATTAAAAAAATGCAAGAATGAAATGATAGGAGAAGGTGGAAAAGGTGCAGGACGCGAAAGACGAAGAAACAGTAAATTTGCGGGTGCGTTTGATGGGATTTGGATCTCATTTGTGATTGACGATGACCGATTGTTATGTACTTTTATGATTGCTAGCCCTAATTGATGCTTCAATATCATCTTAGTGTCCTTGTGAGTTCGATGATGTGATGCCTGTTCCTTTATGCTTGTCACCAACGAAGCAGTCACGAAAAGGGGACCATGAGTCAAAGTCGAAGAGCTTGTATCGGTCAATGAATAGCAGCTAGACGCAATATTCTATCCCGTGTCAAGTATACATCTTTGGACTCCCTATCCATCAAGCTCTGTGGTATAGCCTAGTATCCCATAGTTCATCCCTATCTGCCCATTCTACGCATCTTTGTATACCTCAAATTTGGCGAGTTCCAAATCAGGGCTTAAACCAATGAAAGTTCTGCACATCCATGACTTCTTCATCCTTGGGCTCCGGCGGAAAATAATGGTCGTAGCCAAGAGGGGTAGATGTGTCTACAGAAGAGACTCTAATCCAGTCGATGTTGTCCTCCGTTGAAAACATGGCGAGCTCTTCGTTCGTCTCTTCGATCACCTTGGTGAAGTAGGCGTTTTCTTCGTCGGTCCAGACACGAGATGCTACGTAGGCGGTGAGTTCGGGGTCCTCGACCTCGCCGTTCTCGAGGAGGCTGATCTCGTCGTGGTGATAGTTGTCGGCTGGGTCGAGGTACAGAGGTTCCATATCGGCAAGGACAGTCTTTTTGTTAGCGAGGATAACGGGCGAGTCCTCGTCCTCAAATCTGACTTCCACAGGAGCCCAGAAGTCGAACTCCTCTCCCTCTATGGTGTCAATGTCGTCAATAGTGAGATTGCCGTCTTTGCCCAAGTCGCTGAGGGTAACGGAGGAGGGGGTGTCTTCCTTATCCTTCGCCTCTGCATCACTGACCTCAAAGGTACTGTCGGAGTAGGCTGGTGGGTGAGGCATGCGGCAAGGCTCAACGAGGTTATCATTAGGCCAAGGCTTCTTCTCGATGTAGTTCTCGGGCAGGTCGCGAGGGAACCAGCAATCTCTGCCGAAGGATACTGCAGGAATACATCTCTGGAGGGCCCAGACTTTGGGGTCAGGATCAACGGGATGACCGCACTCGGGATAGACGTATCGAACTGCTCTGCACATGATTTCTTGAAGCTCATTAGCCTTTTTAGGAGGTATTAGGAGGAGTAGACGTAGGATGAGAATGAGGAGGAGGAGGAGGAGGAGGAGGAAGACTTACCACTTCCTTCAAATAGCAATAATAGCGACAAGGAATACGAAGTCCAAGAACACTTCCAATATTCGAATTTATGGTATCTCAAATTCCGAGACTCATCGCAGTTTGTGTGATGATTTATTGCTGATCAAAGGAGAAAAGTCGTTTGCAAGAGCAACAATGCTTCACTTTGTTGACACCGGCGGGAAGAGTCAAAGAGATACAATAGCGGAGGTGGGTATGCAGACGGGTGGACACATGAATGAACATTCTTCTTCAAGATGGGCACTAGCATGTATGCAAACGGTCTTTATTAGCTAGAGTTATACAACATCTTTGGTGTGAACTTGAGATATCTTGTCAATGCTTTCAATGGTATAGTGCTCGACGATGAACATGTTTTGTGATATATGATTCTACTGTCGTCTGTATATCACTCCTATTTTACAAAATCTGATCAGTTAGACTGCACCGGCACTTTAGGAGCATTTAGCTTTATATTGTAGTCCCTTAATGACATATGATACTCAATAGAAGCAGCTGGGCTCATCATTACCATAATATCATGCTTTAAACAGCCATTAGTGGATGACCTTGGAACTCCTAATTGGCAATGTCTCCATTTCATGTACAGTCAGGCGGAACATACCTGTCATAAGTAGTTGCATTCAGGTCTGTGAATCAGTCGAGGGTGATGCTCAAATTCATCTCATCCTACGTCTCTAATCATAGAGGCCTGCATCACTTGCGAGGTCTTTATATCCGTTCGTCATAGCTCTACAATAGAGTATCGTTCCGATTGTCGGCCTTTACGTCATAGCTTTTATATAAAACAAAACGTAAGTTCATGTGGCCATGGAGCATACGTAGTGTCATTTTATACGAATGCGCTCATCTGACAGATACATCCTCAGATTGTTATCTTTCAGTACATCGGGCATGCTATGGTAAAGTGAAATTATGAGAATTGTATAATACTGCGCTCAATGTTATTAATTGCAAAGATGCAGTTAGATATTTAGTGGTTTTGTATACGTGAATCAGAAACCAGGGGTTGATGGTGATGAGGCAGCATAAGCCATTAGAGCTCCAGCAAACTACTTTACCACAAGGAGACCAATCTCACTAAGTCACTTTACAAGAAGACAGACTTTGATCAATGATTTTCCACTTCATTCTAGTCTGGAGGTTAAGCTCATCACTAGCCTATATAACTCATCCCCTGCCAAACTCATTGTTGATGCCTTCATCATACTTCTTGTGAAAGAATTCGCCATTCAAGCGCCGTGTTATACCAATCCCAAACCTAGAACTCCCAGGGACTTTTGACCGTTGACTCAGTACAGTAACCTGAGGACTTATCCGTTTCCCCCCAAAACCCTATAAATGCACCCCAATTCCCGTAAAAAGCGACTGCCCGTCGCGTTGTAAATACTCCCGCTGCCCTTTGATATTGTTGAAGACCAGACTTGGTCAGAAAAAAGAAGATAGAAAACGAGTTGAGCCAACATGTGGCTTTTCGCGTAAGACGCTGTTTGGTATCTTGGAATGTCATGAATATTTCACAAAGGCAGTCATTTAGTGACGAAGTCTCGTTGTAGATGGTGCTTAAGAAGGAGTGCCGCGCTCTTCGACACGTTCTCCCTCAAAGCTGTACAACCGCACCTCGCCATCTTCACTGCCACTTGCCATGCGGCTGTCACTCAGACCAACACAGGTGACTGGGCCGGCATGGCCAGTGAAGCTCCGCTCACACTTTCCAGAGCGAGGTTCCCAGATCTTGGTCATGGAGTCATTAGCCCCTGTGACCACACGAAGAGTGTCACCAACAAGGCCCCAGATGCCCTCAACATGACCAAACATGCTGCGGATGCACTTGCCAGTGGTAGTGTCCCACAAGCGGACCGTGTTGTCCAGTCCACCAGTGAGCATGTAGCGTGGGGGTAGCGGACGGTCGGGGTCGGATGTGAAACCCGAGCCATAAGCCGCCCGAGCATCGACAGGCTGCTCGGCAGCCGCTGCAGGGGGGCTGTTACTTCTGCCACTGGATACGGATGCAGTATCTGTGTTATCCAGTTGAGGCACCTCATCAGGCTCAAAGTCGGCAGGCATCAGGAGAACTTGCTGGACCTGGCCAACATGGCCAAGGAATGTCTTAATACACTGCTTTGAGTCGATGTCCCAAAGCTTGACCGAGAGATCATCCGAGGCCGAAAAGATGACACGTGAGGGCGAGTCAATTCGCACGTGGTTGACCCAGTCAGTATGACCTCGAAGACAGAATGTCTGCTTGGTATCAAAGCTGAACACCTTGACGGTCTTGTCGATGGAGCCAGATGCCAGAGTACAACCGTCGTAGTGGACTGACAACACACCCTCGGTATGGCATTGGAGTGTGTTCAAACACTCTCCTGTTTGCCAGTTCCAAATCTTGATGGTCTTGTCAAAGCTGCCACTGATCAACTTGGAGTCGTCAAACTGAAGAGTGCGAACTGCCGAAGTGTGTCCCCGAAGCGTGCGCATAACTTCTCCAGTCTCGATGTTCCAAATCTTGATGGTCGTATCATAGGAACCTGTCGCAAGGATGTTGTCGTCAAACTGGAGACAAGTAACGCCATTCTCGTGGCCTTTGAAGGTCTTGATAGAGCAGCGACCAGTCTTCCAGTTGTACCCCACCTTGAAACGGTCGCGATAGACGTCTTTCCATGGTCGAAACTTGCGTTCTTGTTCGAGCTGTTGTCTTGACTTTTCTCCGTTGCTCACACGAGAGCGTTTGGCAACTCGATCATCATGATGGTGTTCGTCTTCGGCTTGTCGTTTTCGTGAATCACTCGATTGTGTCTCAGCCTCGTCGACAATCTCTACCACGTCGGCGGCATTCGGTTGTCGGTGAACTTGTTGATGGCGGCTCCACGCCATCAATTTTTTCTTCTCGAGAAGAGGCAGACCCCAACCACACTTGGTGCATTTGCGATCAATGTGTTGCTCGCACATGCGGTGCCATACCACGTCGTCGTCGGCGAGGTTTCTCCATCTGCGGCTGACTTGAGCGGCCTTGCAGAGAGAAACTGTGTCGAGAAATGATAGGATCTTGTAGGAGAGTTCGGTAGGAAGAGCGGCGAGGAAGTCGATCTTTAGTTGTTCTTGTACCTCGCGTGATACAGTAGAGAGTTGAGGGAAGCAGCATTGTGTGATGATGCCCTGTAGCATCAACTCACGATGTTTTGATGGGGCAGCAGAAAAGAGAGACCATACGTGAGTGATGGCTTCTTGGTCTGCGGATGAAAGGCTGTTGAGTTCCTTGGTGAATGTTAGCATAATCTATCAGGGTATTCGACTAAGAGTCACGACAAGCAGAAGTGGCTTAGGTGGTTGAGGTTGGGGAAACTGGACTTACGGTTTGGATGAAACCCATCTTGGTCTCGTCGGCGGCGCGTCGACATTTCGAGTCGGGTCGGTGACGATAGCAAAACTTGCTGTTGGGATCTCTCTTTCGAATCGCAGTGGTGTTGTTGGGACTGGGAGATAGAGGCATGGCTGTCTTTGCCTTGCCAAAGGGTGCATAGAGGCCAGGAATATGTTCCTTGAGGAACGGGCTGACGGTCTTGCCGACCAATTCGGAAGGCATCTTGACGAGACGTGGGTTGATTTCTTGATCGGATCGGTGTCTGTCGCAATTGTTTTTAGAGGGTTGTTGGGAAGAGTTGTCGTCGAGGTGTTCGGAGTCGATGTCGGAGACTTTCAAAGAGTGGCCGTTTGTAGGAGGAAGGGGTGAGGATGAGTCAAGTTCTGTGGACGGCGCAGAAGCATGGCGACTTGTATGATTGCTTATTGTATCTGGAGTAGGATGCGAAGCAGAAGATGAGGTAGGTATAGAAGAACCAAGAAGAGTTGAAGCACCGGGGGTTGCGACAGATGAATCGGAGGAGGGCCGATGGCCGTTGACGAGCGAGGGGCTTTCCATGGCGCAGGCGCAGACTCAGAGGCACAGGAGTATGTATGTAAGTACCAGAGTGTAAAACACAAGCAAGCAAGGGCCTGGGGGTGGGAAATTGGAGTCGCGCGATAAGAAGGTGAGATATCGTAACTCGCTGGCCTTGATCCGGGGAAGAGTGGCAGAAGGGATCTGAGGCAAAGTGACTGGTGGATGGCGTGCTATGTACCAACGGCAGCACGAGCTTAGACCCCCGGTCAAGAGGCGGTACGACAAGACAAGACAAGACTACCTATGCCGATTGTGCTTGGCTCCAGAGCGCGCTAATTGGATTGCGGAAGGAGGCGAGACAGGATGTGATTTGTGGTTTTGTCTCCGAAGGTTGTCGAGAGGATTCGAGTTGGCTGATTGTACAGTACAGTACGTAAAGGTAACGAGTGTCTTGTTGGTGTGAAGAGTGTAAGTTAAGAGACCCAATCGAGTGTGACGTTTGGCCAACCTTGAGAGAAAGATGGTTCGGGTCGTCGGGGAGGGCCCCCTCCTTTCCGTTTAAGCTGAGCCGACTCGTGCCAGAAATTCCCGTTTTTTTACATACTAACACCCAAGCCAAGCCAACAATCCAAGTCCCAAGTCCCAATTGTCTGGCCAAATGGCGGGGGAATGACAGGGAAAGAGGGTCTTTCACTACTCCGTACAACCTCGATTTTTGATTGTTGACCAATCGAAGTTCCGGATAGATAGCAACTAACAAACTCATATCAGTGTTGTTCCCTATCCCCATCACCCCAACACTCTCTATCGTTCTGTTATCTTTCAGCTCCCTCTTCTCATCCTTTTGTGCGACCACATCCTTCTTTCCATTCCAGATAACATGTACCCCCCTGTCAGCTTTTCCTGCACTGATTTGAGTTGAGCCCTGGAGGCGTCTGGGCTTGTTGATTCTGTTCAATCATCTCTCACAACCTCTTTCAAATTTGGGACCGAAATGGCGTTATCAGCGGCCGATCTAACAAAAGTGGGGCTGAGACACGGCACTCGGTCGGTGTAAGTCAAGATGGCGGCTCTGCTGAGCGATACAAAGTTGATGGCATTCGCCACTGAAGCATCGCCAAGAGAATTGATATGGAATTTGAACATTTCAATATCAATCTCATGTCAGGGACAAGGCACGACGTCTCACAGCATCATCAAGGTATCTGACGCTATCGCAACTTGGCTTCTACCAAGTCATGCACCAGAACGGGGCGTGGACGGGGCATGACTGATTTAGACTTGGACCCTTTGAGACCCTCAGAGAAAACTCCTTCTGCAATAAGAACGGCACTGGCTAGACTGGACTGGCCACTGGTGGTCTCTTGCTTGAATACGATAATCCACTCCACGGTGACTTACATTGAATTTTCGGTGTTGTCGGCAGATGAAAAACAAAATGGATCCTCGAGTGCCGCCGTATCCTCTTCTCTGTTACATAACAAGACTCCATCGTCAGAATTCTCTTCCCAAGTCTCCTCTTTTTTACGTCTTCTTTTCTCCTAGACTGGCAGACTGGGCTTTCTTTTACTTTTCTGCTGCCCCTCTTTTCACTCGAAGCCTGCAGCTGATCATTCTTTTAACCTTACGTTCTTTCAATAGGCAGTTGTCCTTCGTGCATATACGCCACAGACAGCCACGATGTATGTACGATAGACTCATACCTCAGAGTCATCAATGCAGATATTATGCGTCTCGACAAGTTCCACTACTAACAAGATCGTTTATTGTTCTGGAATATGTCGCCTGAGATGATGTGCTTTTGCCATGTCAATTGACCTCTTCTCAGTCCCATGTCACTATCTTTGTCATCACGAATCTTTCGCCATCCCGAGATCCGAGTCGACTCATCTTCACCCTGGCAGCTTATCAACCACTCAACCCTGATAAACCAACACTTAATCAACAATCACGCAAGAAAAAGGGGATTTCTCTTGATCCGAAACCTCCGTATCTTTCGACTCATTAACTTTGTCTTCTTGCTGGCATTGGCTCATAGTTAATGTTTGATCATATAGCCAAGTCGAGACCTTGTTGCTCACTTTGCTCTTTGAGCACATCATCAGAGGCATGACCATGGCGCTGAACCATAATCCCATGTCTGGCAAATGGAATTTGGAGATGCCATGATTCTCGCTACTGGGTGAACCCTCTTGAACTCACGTTGCCCCCTTTACATGGCCAAGCTTCTGTTTTGGTCTTGGTTCATCATCTCTCTCATTCTTCTTAGTTCTTATAGTACAATCCAGGACTCTGCTACAGTCGATCATTGACGTGTCATGATTGAGGATCGTCATATCCTAGCTCACTGATGGCCAGGCTCGGAACTTTTTCTTCCACTCGAATGTATGTGTTTCGCACAGATCGCAGGGCATGCCCATGCAAGACCATCTATAGAAGCCCGTACAGGCCCTACCAGCTTCCATAGATGCCCTCAGCCACAGGCTCCCTACCTACCTACCTGCCTTGTCCTTCTAGGCGCGCGCTGCAATCTTGTTTCAGAGAGCATCGCGACATTCTACGGCGGTGTGGCGAAATTCGGAAACAAAGCAAAACATCCTGCCTCGCTGGTGTTTCTGGCTCGGCCCAACGGGCACAAATATGCAGCTAGAAGATTTTGCAAGGGAGATGATATCTGGTTCTCGCCATAGTGGCAGATGGATGAGGAATCAAGATCAGGATCTTTTGCATCGTAGACTGAGCTGGGCGCAATCTTGAGGTCGGGTTTGTCCCGACTCTTGCGCGATGTAGATGCTTCAGCGGTGAACACGTGAATTATGCATGAATTGATGGTGATGATGCGCATCACCACCATTAACGGAGGACTCAGCATGGGGGCTTCAGATTGGAATGTGACACAGTCAGATAACCCATGCCTCACTGCAACCTTTCTATCAAGTATCAACGATGACCGATCTGACATGCATTTTGACGCGATCACGACCCTTCTGATATACTTCGTGAAGCTCAAATATGCGTGCATAATGAGTGTATAATCTGGTATTAGCATTTGACGCTTCATCAACAGCCTCGGTGAGATGGCCGAGTTGGTTATGGCGCCAGGTTAAGGTTAACCTTAACACCAATTTCCTGGTGGAGCAATCCTCCTGGGTTCGAGTCCCAGTCTCATCAAATTGTTTCTTTTTGCATTTTCGATCACCTGGTTATCATCAACTATGATCTAGTGTTTTTTTTTTTGTTTCTTTTTTTTTGGCTTTTATGACGCTCTCGACTTCTCCCTGAAGCTTGGGCGCTAGTTCAATTTCAGCTCACGGTTCCTGAGTGTCAAGCTGCTATCGACCTTAGCTAGCTCCCTAACATCGTCACAACAAACATGACTTCATCTATGATCTAATCATATCCCTAATTCACGGATAGAAACATCAGTTTCCGTCTTTAATTTGCTTCTTTCGCCAATCTCCCTTCAGACTCCACCACGGATCATCTATCCCTTAAAGCACTGACCTCGATTCAAAGGCTAGCAATACCTCAGCATCATCGATCGTTGATGCAACTCTCCCGTTGTCTCATTAACGAAACTCGAGATCGAACTCCACTACAGTTCAGATAAACCACTTAACGCGTCAAGATCATGTAAATCGCGAATCGGTCGCGGTTAGTTGCTTGCCACTTGCATCACAATCGCCCAGCCACGCGACAGCTGATCTGGAGATTAACCTCTCGGATCGAGGTTTTCAATTAAGAGATCAGGGGTACTGGGATCTGGCTCTTAAGTGCTTGCAGCAAGGCTAGTAGCGAGCCGTGCTGTTGGTCCTGAGGAGATGATTCATTGAAGTGGTTATCCGTCAATGTCGTCATGGATAGATGCTTTTGTTTGCGGGCCATGACGGAATAGTCGTTTATGGTGAGAACGGATGTTTCAGTTAAGGAGAAGAAACGACATGTATAAGAAGAGTTGTCTTCTCGAGTTAGAAGAAGAGAGCATTCTCACTATCACACAGTATTCACTCTCATCTCCAACTCACCACTTACACCACAACCACTATTCACACTCCACCAACAATATTCATCATGTCTTCCGACGGTCTTCAAGATGCTCCCTCCGCTGAGTTCCAGGACGACTCTTACGTCTCTCGCCCTGGTGAGAAGGAACAGCCCATCCCAGTTCAGTCCGACTCCGATCGAGTTGAGGATCCCATTGACGGAGAGCAGGCCGACACTGACGCCCAGCTTGGTATGTTCAACCCATTTCCTCTAGTATAGAATCTCCCTAATACGATTACAGAGCGCGATGATAAGGATGCTATCGACGAAAGTAACATTATCGAGGAGCGTACCCGAGGTGCTGCCCAGCCCAGCGGTACTTACCAGGAGCCCGGTGATGAGGAGGGTCTCCCTTCTGACACTGGTCGAAGCTCCAACTATTAAACGAGTTATGAGAGCGTGAAGGCGATTTTTGGATAGCGAATGGATTTGTACAATAGAAGTCTCGAATGAAATGACCTTTGACCAGTTGTAATGATCAAATTCGTGAATGAATTAACTACCGATGGATCCCTCAAGAATCGATAGGTCGTCCACTTGAGTCAAGAGTGTTTCATTTACATGCATTGTTCGACAACCACTCACTCCTGTGCTTATGTAATAATCATTTATGATGGCCTGGCTTTAGAGAAGAACTTAGCAGTAAACTAACAATTTTACCTGACGGCAGTGACAGCATCGGATTCTAAAGTCAAGAGTGTTATTTTGCTTTGTCAAACAAGGTTGTTGATTGATGTGTTGTTTTTGAGGCATGTAACGCGAGACTGCTATTCAAGCTACATCTGTTACAGCCTTTCTCTATTTACATCACGATTCTGGGCCTCGCCCTACCTTAGGTAAATATGATCTAAATTCTTCTAAGAGACTGTCTCTGTAGAAATTGAATACAATAGATTCACCATTCTCGAGATGAAAGTCAGGCTACGGCAAGCTTAAAATCAAGACTGGGGGTTTTTCATCTAGTATCGACATCTATCCTAATAAAGTGAAGGATTATAATCCACAGCAGTTGCAAGTAACACAATCCAAGCAAGATATGAGTATTCACAATAACTTGAACGTAAAGATGGAACATTGATACTTCGACCGCACTTACACGAAATATCGAGATCCAGGGTAGCCCCCACACATGTAGCTCCCCCCGCCGGGACCGCAACGGGAAGCCCCACTCACCCGCATCGAAAATCTCGTCGTCAACCAAACCAAAAAAAGTGACCCGCGCGATAGCTACAACTTTTCTCTCTCGTCAGCTCGACCTTTCGTATTTGTCGCAACAGATGCAAACATGGCGGCAGATAACGAAGCTCCTGCCGCGAGCAGCGCCAATGAGTCTCGTCCCTCGGGCGACAACAACAAAGCCTCTAACAGCAATGGCTCTGAGAATCGTCGCAACCCGCGCCATGACCACAGAAAGCCAGGCAAAGGACGATCAGAGAAGGGTCGCGGAGAATGGGGGTAAGTCATAACCTCAATTGGCAAAATGAGTACAGTCGCCAACGGCGCTAACCAGATACTAGTCGTGAGAAGGGCGACAAGCGCAAGAAGAATGATGAATTTAAGGAGTTTAAGCGTCGCAAACTGAACAAGAAGGGCGATTCGGCTGATGGCGAGTCGAGCAACAATCCCTTCTCCAAGGATGAGATTGCTGCCGAGGAGCGACGACCCAAGCGAAAGGTTGCTGTCATGATTGGATATGCGGGCACTGGTTACAAGGGCATGCAGGTCAATGGCAACGAGAAGACCATTGAGGCCGATCTATTCAAGGCGTTTGTCGCCGCAAGCGCTATTTCCAAGGCCAATGCCGACGATCCCAAGAAGTCAAGCCTTGTTCGATGCGCTCGAACCGATAAGGGTGTGCATGCGGCCGGCAACGTCATCAGTTTGAAGCTTATCATTGAGGACGAGGATATTGTGGACAAGATCAACGCCGAGCTACCAGAGCAGATTCGAATCTGGGGTATTCAGCGAACGAACAACGCCTTCAGCTGTTACCAGACCTGCGACTCAAGATGGTACGAGTATCTTATGCCTAGCTACTGTCTTTTACCTCCCCACCCCGAGTCTTTCTTGGGTCAAAAACTGGTTGAGTTGGCCAAGGAGCATGGTGTTGAGGATCAACTGGCTGCTCGAATGGAGGATGTCAAGGACTTTTGGACCGAAGTGGAAGAGAAGGAGATCAAGCCCATCTTGGCCCGGTTAGACCCCGAGACCAAGGCTGCTGTGTTGGAGAGAGTCCACGTTATGGATGATGAAGAGGTTGCTGCACGCAAGGAGGCTGCGAAAGAGACTGAGGAGAGCGCGCCAGCGGAGGAGAAGCCTGCTACTGAGACCCCCGCTGGTGAGGCTGCTGAACAAACCACAGAGTCCGAGGCTCAACAGTCGGGCCTTGTTCTGGAGAGCCATAAGCCTAAAAACCGCGAGCTTGGCCCCGTTGATTTCGCTCTTCGAGACATCAAGGCAGCTTATGTTGCCGCTAAGCGACGATACCGTGTCAGCACCGAGCGTCTGAACCGTCTTCAGGAAGCCCTCAACAAGTACAACGGTACAAAGAACTTTCACAACTACACTGTTCAGAAGTCGTTCTTCGACCCCTCGGCGAAGCGACACATCAAGTCATTCGTTGTCAACCCCAAGCCCATCATCATTAACGACACAGAATGGCTGTCTCTCAAGGTCCACGGACAGAGTTTCATGATGCACCAGATCCGAAAGATGGTTGGTCTAGCCAGTTTGATCGTCCGCTGTGGCACTCCCATGGAACGTATCAACGAGAGCTACCAGAACCAAAAGATGGCTATCCCCAAGGCCCCCGGTCTCGGACTCCTGCTTGAGCGACCCGTCTTCCACAACTACAACCGAAAGGCCACCGAGTCACTCGGAAAGGAAGCGATCGACTTTGACAAGTACGAAGAGAAGATCCAAGCCTTCAAGGACAAACAGATCTACACTCGTATTTTCAGCGTGGAGGAGAAGGACAACTCGTAAGTACTGATGTATGCAACAAGTCGGGCAGGGCTAACAAGACACGGCAGGTTTCACATGTTCTTCAACCAGATTGATCAGTTCAAGACAAATCACTTCCTGTGGCTCACAGCTGGCGGTATGAAGGCTGCCGAGATCGCAAGGGACACGACAGGTGAAAAGGTGCAGCAGGACGTTGATAAGCAGCTCGGTGATGAGGATGAGGAGGACCCCGAGGGCGGTGAGGGTTAGAATGTGTAACAGTAAAAACTGGACAGAGGATCAGGTTGTTTGATACGAAATGTTGTAAATGATGCATTGTTTCATCATCGGACGTCTCGGGGCTGTTTTCCACCATTGAAGTGGTTGTGAGTGTGGTTGAGCTGCAGTAGTTACACGGCTTCGTGTCTTAGATTCAAGCAGAGTTGATTTGAAATCATGCATATTCATAAGTAGATGCTTCTAAAGTGCTGTGTAACTCTTGACTTGATTGCTTTCTTTTCATTGCATCAAACCACGAAACACGGGATGCTGTGTAAGTCAGGTTGATTTCCCTTCTGGGCGATTGGTGACCAGACCCACTGACTTCAAGGTGAGTCTCGGTATACCCATCTCAAGCCTCAGGCACCCAATCCTCACCGACGCACGGACCGCCCACAATCGAGCGAGGGTTGAAAACCCCAATTTAGCGACTTTTTCGAAATTGGCTACTATCAAAAATTCCCAACGGCCCGCGAAACACCATCAACTTCGTCGTCGTCAATCCCACGTAGTCGAACCAGCCGTCAAAATGAGCGCCCAGGCCCTTAACAAGATCGCTCCCAACAGCCCCTCGAGGCAGAACCCCTCCGAGCTTGAGACCAGCATCGCTCAGGCTCTCTTCGACCTCGAGTCCAACACCTCCGACCTCAAGGTTGCCCTGCGACCTCTGCAGATCGTCTCTGCCCGTGAGGTGAGAATACCATGAAAAGAATTCCGAACTTGTGTACTCGTTTCGAGAAATCCTGTTCCCACATGAGAGAAATTGCACTGTTCCTAGCATTGGCCTCTCTCCGTCTCCCGACCGCGCACTTTTTCCCGTCGATATTCGAGAGATAATTGACTTGATGCTGCGCTTAACACATGTCGTTGGGGCGGAGGATGTGCCAGCCGGAGTATCATTGACTTCTGTGGAACAGGACGGGAAGCGGTCCAAGGTTTCGTCCTGGAGCTCGCATGCTGACTTGGGATCTTGACTAGATCGAGGTTGGCCACGGCAAGAAGGCTATTGTCATCTTTGTCCCCGTCCCTTCCCTGCAGGGCTTCCACCGCGTCCAGCAGCGGTAAGATAACCCCCCATTCTTGATCTCTCTCAACTCAATACTCATACTCCTCAGTCTCACCCGTGAGCTCGAGAAGAAGTTCTCCGACCGCCATGTCCTGATCCTCGCTTCTCGCCGCATCTTGCCCCGCCCCAAGCGATCCGCCCGCTCCCGCAACACCCAGAAGCAGAAGCGCCCCCGTTCGCGAACCCTCACTGCCGTCCACGATGCCATCCTCGAGGATCTCACCTACCCCGTTGAGATCGTCGGCAAGCGTGTCCGCACCAAGGAGGACGGCTCCAAGACCCTCAAGGTCATCCTCGACGAGAAGGAGCGTGGTGGTGTTGACTACCGCCTCGACACCTACTCTGAGGTCTACCGCCGTTTGACAGGCCGCAATGTCAACTTCGAGTTCCCTCAGAGCGGTCCCGCCGACTACTAAGTCTGCGTTGTCATTCGAGATGAAATAGAAGAAATGACTATTTTTCCCTGATTCGGGCTGGGAGTGTTTTTTCATCAAATGGTTGGTTGGTCAAAAAAAGGGGCTTGGCGTCTTAAAGAAAGTAGCTTGATAAATGGTACAAGCAAGCTGCGTATGATTTGACAAGACAACTTAAACACTTCTTCCCGTCCATGTCTTCACTTCGTCCAATTACTGGGTATCTAGATCTATGTCTCATGTGCATGCCTTTTCTATGTTCAATCGTGACTGATGCGGCCAACTCCAAGCACACACCAATAAGCCAGCTCCCTCCTCTCCTGAGCATCCTTTTCCTTTGTAGATACTGCACTGACGTCTTGTTGGGAATCAGGCTCCCACTCCATTCTCACAAACATGGGTATTTCTAGAATATCCTCATCCTCCTTCAGTGGACTCTTGTCCTTCTGACCGTCAAGTCGTAGTGAAGCGGGAACCACTTCCAAGATGATGCTGACCCAGTTGCGCCCGCGCTCCCAAATCTTACCGGCTTCAGGCTGACCACTGCTCTCTTCACCTTTTCGCTTCTTGTCTCTGTCATCGTCCTTCAGAGCATCGTCCCACATATCTGTGTTTGCATCAATATCAAATTGAGGACACAGAATAGTTACTTTGCTGGAGAATCTGCCAGGCGTACTATTCGGCGTAGCAAGTGTGACCTTGATTCCATCGAACAAAGGGTTCTTGAAGGTTATAATGTAATGATGCGGGGTGAGGGGCTTGAGCGGTCGCTCTTCTAGAATTTGAGGACGCTGCGTCGTAGGGACTATTCCAACGGTGGGGTTGAGAGGCTTGATGGTGATCGTAGGGATATACGCCTTTGCGACAAGCCTGATTTTGAAGCGTGTCGATGTGACCTTGTTTTCTGGCTTGGAAATAATATGCCGGCACACAGAGCAACGCTTAGACCGCTTCGTTCTGAGAAGATGCGGTATGGGCCGTAGACCATCTTGGAATCTCTGAGCCTCTGCTTGTTCTAGGTTTTGCTGTTTGGTAGCCGTAGCATCCCACCCTTCTTGGTGCAGTTTCTTGATCTGAGCTGATTCATCCAAATCAGCCAACTTGAGACCTTCTTCTGCCGAGAGAGCTTCACGCATCACATCCGAAGGACCATTGCGCTTGCGGGCATGTCCGTGACCAGTGTACATAGCCATGATACGAGACAGCGACGCTGCAGGTGATCCATAGCCAGTAGTGTCGTTAAGCGGAGATATACCGCTGGCGGCAGCATTTGTGTCTGCAAGCTGCAACTGGTAGAATGACTTCAAATTGGCATATTGAAGGTCTGTATCGACATCGCTATCGGCAAGAGGTGGCTCATCTGGGTTCTCCTTGCGACGCTCCTTGAGTTCCTTCGCTGTGAGCTTGAGATCTCCTCCATTATTGATCCTTGAGAGCTGCGAGTGAATGCCGTTAGGTTTGTCAAACTTGATGCCAATCTCGGTGGAGGACCAGTTGCAGTACTGGCAATACAGTGCATATTGAGGTCCTGGGATGTCGGCGCCAGGGTGTGACTGGTCTCTCTCCACGGGTGTTTCCATAACCTGGACAGGGCCAATACACACGGGACATTGGAAACAGCTTCGGGTACATCTAGGAGGCGCAAGTCAGGCTTGGTCTGGACCACCTCTTTGTGTTATTTACCTATTCCCGTCGCTGCGCAAGTTACTACTGGGGACCTCAAACAGACAGTTTGGGCAGTAATATGTGACAACCTCCTCGTTCACACATCGCGGACATCGTATTTGCTGGCAGTCTTCGCAGTAAAGGAGGTACTCGAGAGGGTAGAGGCTGTAGTTTGAGCGAGGATCGCGGGGGTCAAAGGTACGTTCGTCGGAGGATTGTGATTGACGCGCTTGGGGGAGATCGGGGGGAGAGTTGTCGGAACACGGACATTGAATGTACGTGTAAGGTATCACGAGCGCCATGACAGTGGAAGGTCGTGGAGTTTGGCAGACTCGGGTTGAAGTTGGGAAGGGAGCTGTCTTGAAACTGGGGGTCTTTGTTCTCGGTGTGAGGTGAGTAGAGCTATGGTCACTTCGGTGAGGGGCCAATCAGGGGTTTTACAAATTCATTCAACTAAATGAGTGAACTTGTAGTAAGAATAAAATAATCATGCACTTCTATTTGAACTTGACAAACTGATTTATTTAATAAGACTGCAAAAAGCAAGTGAAAAGCGTTGGCTGTCTTCAACACTCTCACGCTCAGTCTCAGCCAGGCCGCACTGGGAATATTGGAGAGCTGAGTCGGTTTAACTTAACGCTCATGAATACCAGCTGTTTTAACTCGGGATCATGCGTATACTCTCCTAAAACTTATACTGACTGACATACAAGAGCTATTTAGCAGGGCTTATCGATATGAACATCATGACCCCTGGAGTTGTGCGTCTTCCTCTATGCAACCCCGGAACGCGGTACAGCAGCCAAGGGCTCAGGCACCTTCTACCCATGCGACATCCCCCCATGTAAGAAGAAATGCGGCGATTCAACCTTTGACAACGAAACAAGTGACGCATCTCCTTTAGTTAATGGTTGCCAAACCATTATCAAGAATATTGAGGGAGATGCTGGCACCTGGTGGAAACATCTCGTTGTTTGGAAGCCGCATCGTGAAATTTTGACCTTGGGTACCTGTGCATTCGGAATTGAGGCTACCGCGGTCACTGTGAACGCCGATCTCAACTTCGGTGGACAGGATGTCATCGGAATGATCAACACTGTCGTCGAGAAATATATACGGCCAAGGCGGGAAGATCGGTGCTAATGGTGACTTGAGCTGTAATGGCACTGTCAAGAACTAGCCAGTTCGGTGGGGGATCTATCATACTTGAACAGGCTCTCTGTACTATGCTGCGCCTCTAAATAAATATAGTTAACTTGAACTAGAATGAGAGCGGACTTGGGACTATTTGGAGAATTTAGTCATCTTTTTATTCTTTCTTTCACCAAGAACTAAAGATACTGCCATCATATCCGCTTTCCAGCTGGTCAGTCTTCTTCCTCCTTGAAAAAGGCAACTCTGACTCCATTCTTTGGCGTGAGAACAATATTCGCTGACAGGATACCCATCTCATCCGGTTCCATGCGTCGCTCAACTCGCGCAAATTGTTGAAAGATGCGCACAAGCGTATAACCCATCTCTGTGAGAGCAAACTGCTGCCCAAGGCAGATTCTAGGACCACCATTGAAAGGAATGTAGGTCCAAGGACGAGGTGACCATTCTTTGTTGTTGACGCCGCTGGCCTTCGTCTCCGATGCGTCCGCGCCCTTCTCAGCAGTGTGTAATACTGAAGGGTGCAACCAACGCTCTGGATCAAAAGTATTGGGATCCGGAAACTTGTCTCCATTGTTATATGTGGCTGGATAGAGGTCGTTTCTCCTCATCATCACAAGTGGCGTATATGCAATGATTGTATCCTTCTTCACTGAGATGAATTGATTGCCATCTGACCCTCCACCACGAGGCAGCGATGTGTCGTCCAGGGCGATTCGCATGTTGAAAGGAATGGCTGGGTACATGCGAAGGGTCTCATTGAGGATAGCCTGAAGATATTTCATTGCTTTCAACTCTGCAAACGACGGATTCTGGCCAGGCTTGACATGTTGAGCAATTTCCTGGCGAAGGCGACGAACCATGTCCGGATGGCCTGAAAGCTCATGTAGCACCCATGAAAGAGTGGCTGCCGTTGTATCTCGACCAGCGAGAAGTACAGCTACAAGTTGATCCCGTATCTGTTTAGCATCTCGTGTGTATAAAGCCAGAGCACTGAGGAACGTGTAGCCGCGATCAGATTTCGTGAGCTTTTCTAACTCGTCGCGCTCGAGGGACAATGTTTCAGAGATAAAAACTTCCATGAACTTGTTAATAGTGTTGAGGCTGGAATGATATGACTTCAACGATACGAACGATTGGAGAGGTCTGATATACTCATGGTTAAATGATATTCAACGAAGGGGAATGGGTCGAGGAAAGGTAACTTGCCCAGAAACGGTGATGAGACGCTGCACCCTTTGTATCTCTGCGAAAGCTACCGCAAACTTTATTCAAAGAAATCTCGCATCAGCAGAGGTTCGAGACTCATCAGCGCACATTCACGTACTTGTTCTCTGGGGTTATCCAAGCTGTTTATAGCTTGCCCAAACAGAAAGTCCGTGGCTACGTCGAGGGTAAAGCGGAAGAAAAGATCTTTCACATCCACGCCAATAGGTTGACCCTCGGGACCTTGGAGCATTCTAGTCAATTTAACTGTGTGCTTCTCAAAGACAGCCAAGTCTTCAATGCGCTGACGAAGAAACAAGGGTTTGATCAACCCTCGAGCATCTTGCCAAAGTCGGCCTGTACAGTTAGGTCAGCAGCCGTCGTTGTCGCAATAGACGCAGTGACCTACCATCAGTCGCAAAGATGGAATCTCCTAGGAATTCCTTCCAGTCATGATAAAACTTTGGTCCTTTACCATAGTCAGAGAATTTGGTGGCCAGGACAGCTTTGATATTCTCATGATCTGCGGTGAAGATAACACGGTCACCACCAAGAACAACCTCAGCAGTATATGGCGCCGTTCCTCGCCCGTAACGACGGAAGATCATGGACCATAACTTAAGGTCTTGGTTCGTTGAGTTGTAGTATGAGGACCAGACAATAAAGTCGATTCCGAAGGGTAGATACGTGGGAATACGTGGCGCAACAGAAATTGGTGGAGGCACCAGAAGTCGATTGAGGATGCGACGAGTAAAGTAAATAACAATGATATACAGAGCCAGACGATAGGGATGGTGGATCGCGGCATGAAGCATGTAGATAGAAGAGTCAACAAGTGATATAACTGTGTCTGACATGGTGAGTTTTGGGCAGAGTGGATGGGAATAGGTGGCTGTTACTGTAATAAGAGTGATTTGGTACTTGAGAGGAACAGAAGCAGGAGAAAAGGGAAAGGAAGTAAGCCGACTTATGTAGGAATATGAGCAAAGAGCAGTAAGCTCTCACGTGAAGCACTACTTTATGGCTTTGCCAGCCAAGCATACGAAGCCCAGTCACTTTATCGACCCTATTGGGCTTAATTGAGGATATTCAGTGTTGACAATTACGGAACTCGTGGATATTAACGCCTTCCAGGATTCTGATCTGTGAAAACCGTGTGTAGGAAAAGTCATGTGAGCACAGAGCTATGTAGAACCATCTTCTATCTAATTCCGGACTTAGAGGCATTTCTAGGCAGGCGTATGTTTCCAGTTTCCCCTACTTTCACACTCTAGCTGAGCTATTCAACCCAAGTTGGTTCACCTGGTTGACCACAGTGGCCATTGTCTTATCCGACAACACATTGGGTCCTACTTTGTGAATCAAATCCCCTACAAAAGGGAATGCCATATCTGGGATACTGGTCATCCCCATCTTCAAATATGCATTAGCACCCCAATGACAAGTGAGCCAGAACCACAAAATGACCCAGGTATAACCCACAAGTCGTTTCCACAACTTGTCAACCTTCTTGGTACCGCCGAGTCTACCGTAGATATTGATAACGATATCTTCAAAGTGAATAGCCATAGCGTTGCCAACAAAACAGGTAAAAACAGATAAGAAACGATCATTGAAGCTATGGAAGCGATTGGCAGGCATCGTATAAGTCATTAGACCGTGTGTGATGCCGCTGATAGCGAATGACACATAGAGCTTGAAATAAGAGTTGAAATTGGTTCCAGGTCTCAGGTTTAGGAACCTAGCAAGAAAGTCGCTGTACCCGGCGAAGATCTTGAAAAAAGACCGTTAGTGCGGTTCGCTCATTGCCGGCGCAGGAAACTTACCTTTCTGATAAACTGATGCCAAAAGGAGCCCCAGAACTTGCGCACGCTTGTGGCTTTGCTGATGTCTCCAAACGCCGGAGGCCAGTCCTGCATTGGCTATTAGCATATTTATCACTCTCAACGGCAATCATCAGGAGAACTCGCCTTTGGCTCACAGATGCCCAATAACACAGAGACAATTGAGGCAAAACAATAGTGCATTTGAATGGGGAAGTACAATTTGGCTCCAGCGCAAAAGGCATTAAGAAAAGAACCTGACCATGTGCGGGCTCTGAGATCCATGAAGGCCATGTTAATTCCTTCATAGTGGTGATATGTATCAAAATACGTGTAGAGCAAGTCAGAAAGGATGTAGCTCTTGGCCCATTTCTGAAACTGATATGCCAAGAAAGGCCATTTGCTCTCAGGTGCTTTCATTGAGGGAACACCCTTAACTTGGAAATTCCAGCCAATGCCTCGCTGGGTCGCGAGTAGCGACAGGGCCCAACGGAATTTTGCAAAACCAAAGGACATGGCCATAGCCTCTTGACGAGGCTTACCATTACGCCAATAGTCTTTTTCTGGGACTCCAAAGAGAAGTTTCTCCAAGGTCCCGAGAGCAACAGTCCAGTGAGCACCAGCAAGTGCGCGCCCTGCGGCTGTATTGGCAAAGTGTGTAGTGTATGTGGCACCCAGGAGGCCAGCAATGATAGGGACAAAAATGTGTTTCCGCAGTTTGAACGGTGGTAAAGTCAATGCCAGAAGTTGACTCAGGGGTAGTAAGAGATGAGGGAGAAAAGTCCCGTTGATGGGATTGATGATATCTTTGCTATCCATGGCGAATTTTAAAAGCCAGATAAACAAGTTGAAGGATAGTGATGTGTCTTCGTGTGGGTATAGATAAGGCAGATAGAAGTTGAGCCACTAAGTTATATAGTATAGCTCGAGTCTTTATCTTTGTGCTTGCTCTTGGGAAAGGTGAAGGGAAAAGGAATCCTATAAGGTGCGGAGAGGATAGATGTAAAGCCCAAGCTTGATCTGGGCGCTTCAACAAACCTGAGAGAGCGGGGGAATCTCTAGACCCCGTAAACTCGAAGATTGTTGAGTTACTGGCCACACCAAGCAACCATCACCGGACCCCTTCAGCAGGATCAACGCGCCTACTTGCCGGTGAGGAGACGGACGTCCGACGCCCGCGAAACAGCAGATCATCACACTTCAAGTTGAGGGAGATGTTTGAGGCTTTGGAATCTTACAGAAGTTCCACTAAGTGCTGACGTGTTCCGCTGCAACTATACGAGTATCGGTGTATGCCGTGTCTGATATGAGGACGGCAGTCTTGATTGTAAGCGAGTTGCCATATCTCTATGGATAGTAAAAGAAGGCGACTGATCACCCGGATAAGTTACCGGCAGCCGTTGTAAGCAGGCAGCTCGACACTAGTTATCTCATGAATCCAATCCAAGGAGTGTCTGTACGACAGATACTGCGCCCCGTTTACCCCATGGGGTTCTTGACTGCCTACAGCCAGGAAGGCAGGTCGTTATCAGTCTATCCAGACATGTCTCAGCCAGTGAAAGGATGAGAATAGTTTGCACTAAGCTCGGGCGGCAACACTAGTTCCTCCAACCATGGTCGACATGGGGGTGAATCGGTGATAAGCTAGGACCGCATCTTGTGCGCGAATTTCGCAAAGTACCGCCCTTCACTCTAACCTTTTGTTGCTTTAGTTGACATCGGACATGGTCCATGATCCTACGGAAGGACATTTTCGGCTTACACTTTGCATGATGGTTGCATCCACCTCAGAATTAAGGGATGGACTAGGGGCTAGATGCATAGATCGATGGAGGCTCTGCAACTGGTGGGGTTGGGGGGTAGGTTTAGCTGGCCAGTCAGAGGACCATTTTAATAACGTCACAGTTGCAGGAACTTTTCAATAAACATTGTTTTGATACGTCACCAGAAGGAGGAATACGCTCGAGTCGGGCTGACGTGAGAAACGCCATCATCCTGCCGCTTTGTTTTCCGAACCTCAACAGACCGCAACGCTCACGCATTCATGCTAGATAGACACATTTTCTAGAAACCCATGTCATTCTTCTTGTAGAGGGATAGCCATACCGTCTGAGTCTATCTGCTAATCACGAAATATTCTCTCGCTACTGTGGCCACGCACAAGACAAATAAAAGCAAACAAAATTTTAGAGATGGTCATATAATTAGCTCATAATTGGCTCTTGGATCAAATTTCTATTTGACATGGTAATTGAGCCTGAATATCCATCAAATACATTGTAACGGCTTGATGAGCTACCGGCATAATATTTCACATAAGCCAATGTTGCTGATGCCACGGACAGGCATTTATTCATACAGTTCGTGCCTTCAACTTAGCCGTGACTCTCAAGTTGCTCGTAGGCCGCGCAATAGCACGATCGGTCATTACCATGGCCTCATCACTACCAGGACATAGCTCAATATCATATGTCGTGAAAATGTTGGCAAGAATTAGATGCATCTCCGTGAACGCAAGGCTAAATATATCAGCTTCTATGTCATCAGGCCTCGGATGGTGATACTTACTTTTTCCCGATGCAGTCCCGAGTACCCTTGGAAAATGAGACAAGCCAGTGATCTAATCCTCCGTCCTCGAGCCAACGCTCAGGCTTGAACTCCTGGGGAGAATCAAATAGATCTGGATCCATGTGAATCATGAGGTGACTCATTCCGACGACTGAACCAGCAGGAATGGTCTTGCCAGCAGAAGGCACAGTTAAACCACCGCGAGGGACAACCCGGGTCAATCGACCGGGAATGCCATGAGAAAAGCGAAGCGTTTCTTTGATGAAGCCCACCTACATATAAATTAGTCTGCTATGAAATTGTTAAAGGGTAATCAAACTCACAAAGTATGGCTGCGCTTCGATCTGCTGAATTGGCATGCGCCCATTCTCATCCAATTTGATGCTATTCAACTCGGCCATGATGCGAGACTGTACATGTGGATATTTGTGAAAGTAATAAGTGGCATATGTGATTGTAGTGGCAGTCGTCTCGAGGCCGGCAATCAGTAGTGAGACGCCTTCATCAGTTAGTTCCTTGAGACCAAATTTCGACTTGATGCCTCTTTCTTTCTCGCTCTTTTGATTGGCATCAAGGAGACGGTCAAATATTGTCTCATCTTTTGCTGACTTCGGCTCACGGCCCTCCATGTGGTAGTCCGTTATGGCCTGAGATGCTTCTGCTTCAGTGAACTATGAGTTTGGATTAGTATGGGTACTGCCACCCACTCGAGCTAGTTACTCACGTCAATTATTCCCACCCAAGACTCGTTCATCATCCTAACAAGCCATTGAGGCATATTCATCATCAAGTTACGAATGGCGCCAAAATGAATGGAAATCCAAACTCCCTTGGTGAAGCCACGGATCTCCTCGATTTTTTCCGTAGCAAAGTCTGGCATCTCAATCAAATTGAGACACTTTCCAAAAATGACTCTTGAGATGATATCTCCCTAAGACACTGTCAGTGTGGTTGAAGGAAAAGCAAGAATTGGACCGGTCCTTACAGCATAGCAGTAGTAAGCCTCCTGGATTGGGATGACTCTTCCTTGGTTCACAAACTCGGTGATCTTTTCAAATACTCTGCCAAGTTCCTCGTACATGAGATCTTCCAACATGTTAATACGGCGCTTGGAGAAAGATGGGTTGAGCATCTCGCGCCTCTGGCGGTGAACAATGGGGTCCAGCAACACGTTAATAGCAGTTGGCACGCCAAATGAGTAGGCAAAGGGGTCCTTCGTAAACTTTGTCTTCTGGCCGTAGATCCTACGCCGCGAGGTTAACAGAAAAGTCAGATATGTGTGAGTCTCTGATACTTACTCATGAAAGACTTGAGGATCTTTGATGTGTACCTCGTTGGGGTTGATTCTCACGATAGGACCTATACTCCTGTTAGAATCGGTTTTGTGCGAGTCAAACTCTCAGAGGGCCCAATCTTACCATATTTTTCGTGAAGACCTGGAAGCCTCTCTAGCATCTTCCCTCCCCTGATGGCTTCAAAATACATCTGATAAAGCCACGAGATACGGCAGAGAAAAGGCCCCGGAAAGGGAGCCAGAGGATGGAAGGTCAATCGGTAAATGACCAGGAATAACATGTACAGGAGTGAAAAGCCAGTGTAGGCAACAACCAAAGCCACCAAACGGCCTTGGAAAGTCTCGGGCAGAGGGCCCAAGACGTCAGTGATGGTGTTCAGGATAGCCATTGTTCTGTTGCTGGTGGACGATGTCAAGTGGTATGTGCTAGGTAAGCTTTGGGATGGAGTTTGGGAAAGTAAGAAGCTTGGTATGATGAATACTGTCTCTTGGGACTGGGAAATGATTGACTACTATCCGTAACCTAGAATTAATTGATAGAAGTCGTCAAAGACCCATGCTGATACGTACTATCTGTTGACTAAGCGTGGTGAGGCGCGGACGGGACGGGAGCTGTTAGATCGGCGTAAGCTTATCGCGGGGAAAATGGGGGTCACCTTGTGTCTGTCTCACTTGCATATCTAGTGGTTACGACCAGGCACTAAGGAACGGGCCGGAAAGACCGGCTCTCTGATCGGATTATATGTAACACCCCCTGACTAAGTTAATATGCGATATGTTGATATTTAGGTATGCATGAGACACTCCCACGCACATGCACCCATGCCACCGCGGTCGCTTAAATTTACCGCCTTAACTACCTACCTACTCCATACCCCGCCATCCTCAGTCAACGACTTTCACACTACCTCATCAACGTCACTCTCTCTTCATCCTTCAACAAAGTTCCTGCAAGTAAATCTCTCAATTCCTTCCTTCGCTTCCGTACGCCGGCAATGTCTTCATTCGCTGCAAGTCCGACATTGTACCCCCCGCCTCTGATTGATGCTGCGGCCGCTCCCATTGAAAATCCCCTGCTGGTGAGGTGTGTCGAGGGAGATATCTTCACCAACTCTCAGTACGTGCTCAGCACATGCGCATGACAAAAAACACATCTACCCAGGTAGCTAACGCTGCAGCGCTTACTTAGCCCTCTATGGAAACCACCTCGAGGCCGGACTGTGTTTGGTGGAATCTTGATCGGCCAAGCCATTCAAGCGGCTCATCAAACTGTCGCCCCCGATTTCTTTGTCCACCACATGAATTGTTCCTTCCATGCACCCCCCGACGCTGAGAAGCCGATCTACATCCGCGTCTCACGGACTGCCGATGGCAGGTCATCTGCTTCGAGAGACGTCAAAATCACACAAAACGAGACCATCTTCTTTTCAGCTCAATGCACTTTCTCGCGAAGTGGGCGAGTAAACCCTGTCGTACACCAGTCTAGCCCATCCCCATCTCCTTTGGGGGCCATCCCTCTGGACCCCGAATTATCCCAGTCAGACAAGATGGCCTTTTCTCAAGAGATGGTAAGTTTGATCACCTCCTTGTTCCGGCAGGCCATGCTCAAACTCTATTCAGGCTCGGTCAGGGTTCCTTACTTTCAAAGGGCCAAGCACAAGTCGGCCAGATGTTGATCCATTCTTATGGCATGATGTAGCATCGATAGAGGATCCGGTATCCACTCCGTCTACAAACACAATCTACTCTTGGACGAGATCTTACGGAAACATGACCGACTCCCGAACAAGCCACTTGGCTGTCCTCGGCTGCCTAACAGATTCCTGGGCTCTCACCAGTCTTTCACTCATGAACCCCACCGCAGTGGGGGAGGATGGAAGGAATATCACCTCAGTAGCTACATTGAACCACACAATTTGGTTTCATGATCCTTGCATGCGTCTCGACGATTGGTTACTCCTCAAGAGAGGTAGTACATGGGCAGCAGAAGGAAGATGTTTGGTTGAGCAGCAGATCTGGGATAAGCACGGAAAGCTTGTGGCTACATGTGTTCAGGAGGGAGTTTTGAGGTTGAAACAGCCTGAAAGTGGGCGAGTTGGATCAACCAGCAGTAAAATCTAACATGTCGATTAATCGTCGATATCATTTTGGAGCCAACCTATCAGAATAGGCAATTAGCTCCTAGTCCTCATCTCAGACTGAGCCAAGAATTTAGTCAACGTCGGAGAAAAGGGAACTAGTCTACTAGTCTAGGTACCTATCAGACGAAACATTCGTTGCATTTCGAAAGGTGAATTGACCTGCCAGATATTTCTGCCAAGCGAATTGGTAATTCATTAGGTAGTCTGTCCTGGAACAAGTGACTATACGTTTTTCGTATCTGCATTGTCAGCACGGCGATTACTAAGTTGAGGAAGCGGATCGTATCGCATCTCCTGTTGTCAGACTGGCATTTCGATCAACGGCTTTGTTGCATAATCGTTGTCCCCCACGATACCCCATAAGCGAAAGTGTGCGATCTGCATGCAGCCAGGCTAGCCAGGGGGGCTGTTTCCGGTCTGACAGGGCTAGCAGGGATAATCTGGGGCGGTCCACAGAGGGTGTAAGCGAACCTAGCGTGCTGGGGTTGTTTGAGAACCACTATCTACCTCACGAGAACTTTACTCTGCTGGCGACTAAGAGAGACAGTGTTTGTGGGGTCTGTAACCAATGCATGCGATGAACGATAGTGAACTGCATGTCTGTTATTTCGGATTTTGTGATGATATCTTGGCATGAAGTGACGAAGCTAAATTGGAAAGTGAGGCAGGCATTTGTTGTGGTGAAATCTCCCCCCTTCTGTATCGTTCACTCGAGCATTATCATATTCCATTCCCTGTTCTTTGACGCAATCACACTCAAACTTTTGTTCTGTTCACAGAGAAGCAAAGCAACATGTGGTTCAAAACTACAGTGCTAGCTATTGGCATTGCATGGAGCCTGGCGGGAAGCAAGACAAGCTCCCGTCCAAGGGTCACCGTCAAGAACGGTACATACGAGGGCACCTACTCTCCTGAATACCACCAAGACTTCTTCCTTGGGCTTCCTTATGCCCAGCCTCCTGTTGGCGACCTCCGCTTCCGCGTCCCTAGGCCTCTGAACAGTTCTTTTGAGAGTATCCATGACGCAAAGGCCTACCCGGCGGCATGTGTCGGCTATGGTGGCGATGTAATGTTTTACAATGAATTATCTGAAGACTGCCTGTATCTCAACGTCATCCGCCCAGCTGGCTACCAAGGTGAGAAACTCCCCGTGGCATTTTGGATGCACGGAGGCGGTTTCTTCCAAGGAGCTACGCAGGACAAGAGATACAATCTCAGTTTCATAGTCCAGCAATCGGTTGAGATTGGACAACCCATCATTGGCGTTTCAGTTCAGTACCGGCTCAGTGCTTGGGGCTTCCTCTTAGGCAAGGAGGTCCAAGCCAGCGGTCAGACAAATCTGGGACTACGCGACCAGCGGTTGGCGTTGCACTGGATTCAAGAGAATATTGCGTCGTTTGGAGGAGATCCACGAAAAGTCACATTATGGGGTGAAAGTGCGGGCGCTTCGTCGGTAGGCAACCACATTCTTGCCTACAACGGACGCGATGATGGACTCTTCCGCGCTGGCATCATGCAAAGTGGTGGCCCGATATTTTACTACCCCATGACGGCGGTGCAAAAGCATTTTGACTCGCTTGCCAAGTTGGCTGGCTGTGATGAAGACCCAGACAAGCTGCAATGTCTGCGTGCCTTGCCATTCTCACAGCTCAACGCTGCAGTCAATTCAAGCGAAGACCTCACTCAGAGGTGGCATCCAGTGGTGGACGGATCGTTTATCCCTGCTAGACCGACTGAGATGCTTGCGAATGGTTCATTCCTCAAAGTGCCTATCATTGTTGGAGCCAATTCAGATGAAGGATCCATCTTCAGCCCAAGGTTAATCGACACAGAAGAGGACTTTTACATGCACCTGATCCACAATACTTCCTTCTCTCATCGCACGGGGAAGCTTCTTGAGTCTCCTTTCTTCGCTGCCAAAGTCCCCATCGATTTTGCTAAGCAGGTCCTTGAGGTGTACCCAGATATTCCTGAACTTGGCATCCCTGGAGTCCCAACTTTGGCCTTCAATCAACGGCCTGAACCACGATTCGGGAACCAGTTTAGACGTTCGTCTGCATACTACGGCGATGCCATCTTCGTCGGCCCACGTCGTCGTACATGCGAGACCTGGGCCGAAGCTGGCTTACCCGCCTGGTGCTACCGCTTCAATGCGGTACCAGCCGGAGTGCCCCCCGAGATTGGCTCAACGCACTTCCAAGAGATTGCCTTCATCAAACAGAATCGTGTGGGCGGTGGCCAAGGCTACTACATGCCACCAGTTCCGCCTTTCAAAGGCAAACCAGACAGTTACACGCAGTTATCCAAGCTCATGGGCATGACGTGGATCAGTTTCGTGCGAGAGATGGATCCCAATCATTGGCGCAAAGTCAAAAAGTCTCGGGCGCTGGAGCTGCCAGATTCTCCAAGATGGCCAACCTATCAGAAGGGATCTTTGGAGATTGTATGGGATCCCCGTGTGGATGGTCTGGCTTATGTGGAAACGGACACTTATCGGGCGGCGGCGATCGATCTTATTAACAGAGCGGCCGCAACAGTATTCGACCGTTGATAGTAGCTTTCAGAAGTTTAGTAAGCATATTTGGCGTCATCCCGTCAATTGGAGAAGAGAAGGGAGAAGGAGCATGCTTGCCTCGGAAACTGGTGAGAGGAAGATGTGGTGAGGTACCAACCAAAGCTTATGCCCCATGTCATATGTCACTCCTGAGTTATAAATAGACACCCTGCTTCTGTACATATTTCGCGAGCTGCAATGGAATTTCCAAAGATGGGATTATAAATGAGATAAAGTCCAGCATCTTTCTGTGCTCCAGTTCCCAAAGAAACAACCAGGCGCACTATCCAATAATCTTGTCTCAGTCTCAACTACAACCATGTCAACTGCTCGCCCTGCCTCCATTTCCTCAGCACAGCCTCTTCTTGCGCCCGACACCACAATGGGGGCCAAGTATTACAGTTCTCTTGCTCTGAACCTGTACGATCTATGGGTTCTCAAGTTAAGCAACTCCTTTGCGTGGGGTTGTCCTACATCCTCGGTTCTTCAACCATACTTTACAGGGAATCTTGGTCGAAAGCACATGGACGTGGGTGTCGGGACTGGCTATTTTCCTACTACCGCCCTTGAGCAGTTAGGTCAGGAAGGATCACCACAGTCAATCACGCTCGTGGACCTCAATGAGAACAGTTTGGAGCTAGCCAAGAAGAGAATTGGCCGTCCAGGTATCACCCAAACCATTTTAGCTGATGCACTTCGGCCTCTGCCTGGCAATCTGCCCCGTTTTGACTCTATCTCCATCTTCTATCTACTTCATTGCCTCCCAGGGCCTCCGCGGCACAAAGCAAGCATTTTCAAGAATCTCAAGGCCTATCTCAACGATGGTGGAGTTCTCTTTGGTGCGACTGTACTCGGGAAGGGAGTTGAGCATAATCTATTTGGGGAACTGATTATGGCTGTATACAATTGGACAGGCATTTTTGACAATCGTCTTGACAGCCAGGAAGCATTTGTTGGGGTCTTGAAAGAGAACTTTGCCCGGGTGGAATCGGAAGTTGTCGGCCGAGTTCTGCTTTTCAGAGCATGGCAACCTCTCTAAGCATTCGTTGCATTATTCGCTGACTGTTTCGTTTGTTGTTGTTCTTTAGTCAACAATTGATAACAAACGTCACTCATGACTGTTGTTTCTGCACTCACCTCATTTTCTTACGTGCTCGTGCATAACTTACTCGGCAGGATTCCATCCGAGACAACATCCTAATTGTCGATGCATCAATTTCGTGTATTGTGAGGTCTAGGCTGGTGATCAAGTCCGACTGTACTTGGGGTTAGACCATCTGCAGCCACCGAAAACTGGGTCACCAAAGTGCATTGGCTAGATTGGTCCTGATGATCCCCCACCACACCCACAACCAGTCAGTCATGTATGTAAGAATCGCGGCTTGTCCCTCAGGTTCCGCGGGATGCCTAGTCTAGCCCCCCTCGCTTCGGGCCGGTCGGCTTACGGGTTTGTAATGCTTTCGCCCGACTGGGGTAAGCTGCAGGGCATGGTATACAGTTCAGGACCAATCATGGCAATAACCTCATCCTGCATGAATTCCTCACGAAGCTGTTGACTTGTCTGTTCTTATGTCCGTCCGAACCGCAACCGCGAGCAAGCATCACTAAGTAAGAATTTAGTGAGACTAAGGGCTTGGCCGGCAAGGACGGCAAGGACGGCAGACATACAACTCTACTTGATATCATTAGGGGACGAGAGAGAAGAACAGAATTGACATGTAAGCAAAAGCTATTGCAAGAGACTTTGGGGTTCTTCTGGTTCTGAGAACAAGGCACCTGAAGACAAAAGCTAGTGTCACCACTCAATCTTGGTGCAACTCTCTTTATCTCATTGTGTAGCTACGCTAGGTAATTTCAAGAGCTACCTTAGTTAAAGATAGTATCGGATAAGTATGTATACCACACTAATCCCAAGCCCCTCATTGACTTTCCACTAAGTTATCTCGTATAAATCAGATGCGGCCAAGTCTTACTTCACAGACTTGAGCTTAGCCATGACCCGAAGATTTCCACGGTTCCTGACAATGGCACGGTCCAGCCAAATCATGTCTTCATGGGTTCCTGGGATAAGACTCAAGTCAAACCGGGTAAAGACATTGGCAAGCATCAAGTGCATCTCCGTATATGCCAGGCTATAGTTGAAGAACAAATGATTAGCAGATGAAAGATAGAGTTGGACTGCACTCACTTCATTCCCAGACAATTTCGAGACCCCTTGGAGAAAGTCAGCAACCAATGATCAAGCTGCTTGCCCTCTTCACCCATCCACCGCTCTGGTCTGAACTCATTGGGAGCCTCAAAGATTTCAGGATCATTGTGAATCATCATGTGGCTCATTCCAACCACATATCCCTCAGGAATGTAGTCGTTGATTGAGGGGATATAGAGACCACCGCTAGGGACCACTCTGGTAAGTCTTCCAGGCACTCCATGGGCAAATCGCAAAGTTTCCTTCACAAACCCAGTCTATGAAGTGATTAGCAAGTAAGACACAGCGTTGAAATATCAACTTACAAAATAGGGGAGAGACTCAATCTGCTGAATGGGCAATCTACCAGACTCAGTCCTTTGAACTGTAGCCAATTCTGCCATTATCTTGGCCTGAACTTCAGGAAAAGTCATGAAGTAGTAGGTGCCATAGGCGAGCATGGTTGCAGTTGTCTCAGTGCCCGCCATGAGGAGGCCGACACTTTCATCTGCAATTTGCTGAGCAGCCATTTTTGGAGCTTGTTTGCGGCGAGACATGTCCGCCTCATTCTCTTTGCTATTGTTACCAGCTAGCAGGCGGTCAAAGATTGTCTCCTCGCCGAGCTCTTTTGGCTTTCCGTCAGAATGCTCATGCCTCCTCACTGCATCTTGGGCAAGGCCCTCGCAGAACTATGATCGGTCAGTACGATGCAGCTTTCTTCTAATGAACCATATTTTACTTGCCCACACAATCATCTGATAGCCTTCATTGGCAAAGGCAGCGACTCTTCGAGGCAACGCTGAAACGATTTTGTGGATGAAACCGAAGTGAATCAGAATCCAAATACTATTGGTAAAGGAGCGTAGCTGCTCTACACGCTCCCGTGAAAAGTTAGGTTGACTGATCAGGTCAATGCTTTTTCCAAACGTAAAGTGAGAGATAACATCAGCCTAGGAATTGTTAGCGAGACTCCCATGACAAGCAACATATATCGGATAAGGGTCATGGATACTTACGGTAAAACAATAGTAAGCATCTTGAATGGGTAAAGGTTCCTTTCTCTCGATATAAGGCATCGCGTGGGACATAACCTTTTCAAGTTCCTCATACATCAAATCCTCAAGAAGCAGAATTCTACGCTTGGAAAAGGATGGGTTGAGAGTTTCACGTCTCTTCTTGTGCTCGGAAATATCAAACAGCATGCTAATTGCATTGGGAACCCCAAGGGTGTAGGCAATTGGATCCTTGGTGAATCTGGTATTTTGTTTGTATATCCTACCAACGTCAGATCAAACGTCTAAGAGGACTTGAAGTCCCAATGACTGGAACTTACTGATGGAAGACAGAGGCATCCTTGATGTGGACTTCGCCTGGGTTGATACGAACGACAGGTCCTAATTCTTAGCTCTATTCGTGCTTCTCAATCGAGACAAATAGGTACTCACCATACTTCTGATGCAAAGCAGGCAACCGCTCCAACATTCTACCACTCAAAAAGGCCTCATAGTACGTTTGATATAACCAACTGGTTCGACAGAGAAAAGGGCCGGGATATTTAGCCAATGGGTGGAAGGTGATTCGATAGATGACAACACCTGTCCAGTAAGTGAGATAGCAAGTGACATAGACCAGAAAAAAGAGAATAAGGCGATCTTTGGTTGTCTCTGGAGAGAGATCGTGGATACGGCCAAGAAGTGACATGGCGCTGGAGTATGTGTGTTTGTCTTGAAGATGGAATGATGTTGGCGCTTGGAGAATCGCAGAGTTCAAGCACGAGAGGAAGTAAGTTTTCTGTATTCAAGAAGGGGAACAGGAACTATCTGTCGACAGACGAACTGAACGAACTGATAATGATACTACGCCACCACGATTGACATTGAACGATACTTGGAACTTTTTCCATCCGCTCGTAAGCACTATTCTGAAATAAACTAGCGGTGTGATCAGGAAGCATATCTTGTGAAGCGATAGGCTCGTTTCTCAAAGGATCGAAGTGCATTGACGAGAGGCAACATTTGGTGTTGAGGTCGGAGGGAACGATACCCCTAGAGCGGAGAGAACTATGCCAGATAGGCCCCATTCCACGAAGGGGTGAGTATATCAAGACATGTTGACGCCACGGGATGATGGCATAATACCGTTTAAAGCGTTATCTATAAGCGAGAAGGATTGATCTGCAACGGGGTTGACGAAACACCCCAGACAGACTGCATGTTCGCACTGCCACCTCCAAACTACACTTTTGAGTTTTCTCCGTATACTACTCCACAAATCCTTCAGATAGACACTGAGCCAATCATAGTTTGACTCTTCTAACCTCCAATTGTGTCTCTTTCCGCGTATCAGAGCCCAAGACTTGCATGAAAACTATTGACGGATATACATCCCGCTTACAGGGTGCGAACTTGATGCTACCACGCGGATACTCAATACGTCTCTTGATCTTGACGAAACTCGACCGGAGGCTCGTCATCTGTGACTAAGGGCTGAGGGAAAAGGAGACATTGCCGATACGCCCTTGTGTCACTTTGAGGCGCAGTGTGATAGCCTCTGGCTCTGCTTGTTGCTGGCTTATTTAAGTAGTGTCTTGTATAATACAATTAATCACTAAACAATGCACTTGGATGTTAGCCTTCTATCCTTTCTATCATAAACTATCACAATAAATCATACATTCAACATGGTAAACGCTACATCACCAGAGCCCGTGGCCATTGTCGGCATGTGTAAGTAGTCTACCCCTGGGCTTTCCAGCACCGTTATTGACATCTAGACTAGCATGCCGTCTGCCTGGTGGTGTCAACAACCCCAAGGAATTCTGGGAATTCCTTGTAAATGGCGAGTCGGGCTACTCAGACTTTCCAGAGGAAAGACTGAACATCGATTCGTGGTATCATCCCGAATCTGTCCGTCCAGGGTCAGTCGTGACAAAAGGGGGCTATTTCCTCAAGCACGACATGAACGAATTCGACAATGAGTTCTTTGGTATCACAGCTGCTGAGGCTAGGCTCATGGACCCAGCTCAGAAGCAACTTATGGAAGTTGTCTTCGAGTCTGCAGAGGCTGCTGGGGTTTCTGCCCAAGAGTTGCGCGGATCCAAGACTGGCGTCTACATCGGCAACTTTGGCCTTGATCAAGCACTCATGGCACTCAAGGACTCCGAGTTCATGAGCCCCTACACATCAACAGGTATCTCAGGCACAATTCTGAGCAATCGAATCAACTACGCCCTCGACCTCAACGGTCCTAGCTTTACAGTAGACACCGCTTGTTCCTCCTCCATCTATGCATTGCACTTAGCCTGTCTTGGACTTCAGAATGGCGATTGTGATGCAGCCTTTGTGGGTGCTGCCAACGCTATTCGGAGTATTGAGGCCCAACTGTTCTCAACCAAACTTGGAGCCTTGTCCAAGACATCCCATTGCCATACCTTTGATGCGAGCGCCGATGGGTATGCCAGAGCAGACGGCATTGGTTCCGTGTACATCATGCGCTTATCTGATGCGCTGAAATCCGGAAGACCCATACGTGCCGTCATTCGAGGAACGGCCATTGGTGCTAATGGTCGGGGCGATGGTATGACCAAGCCAGACAGTGAAGGCCAGGCCAGAACCATTCGCATGGCCTATAAGAATGCTGGCATCACGGACTTGGCTCAAACGGGGTATTTCGAGTGCCATGGTACTGGAACACCCGTGGGTGACCCTATAGAAACCCATTCAGTGGGGAGTGTCTTTGCTGAGCATAGAGAGCAAGACGACCCTCTTCTCATCGGCTCAGTTAAGACAAACCTGGGTCATTCAGAAGCCACTGCTGGCATCACAGCCTTGATCAAGACCGTGCTAGCCATAGAGAATGAGCTTATTCCACCCACAATTGGTATCGAAAACTTCAATCCCAACATCAAGTTCCAAGACTGGAAGCTCCATGTGGTCCAAGAAGCCACTGCCTGGCCTAGCAACATACCAATCCGACGTGCCTCAGTCAACTCGTTTGGCTATGGCGGTGCCAACGCCCACGTTATTGTGGAGGGCCTGGATTCTGTGATGAAGGAATGGCCCGGTGAGCATAGGGCAGCTCTCACAGATCACTATGGAAGCGAAGACTTGGAACTTGGAAGCAGCACGCCACCTACCAGCAGTGAGCGCAGCACCAGCCCTTCTTCGGTATCCAAGGAGTCAGACAGAGAGTCCAAGTATGCCGGCCCCCAAAAGACTTTGCTATTCTGCTCCGCGAAAAAGAAGGAATCGCTTGAGAAGGTTGTTGAAGCAACCAAGGCTCGTCTCGAGACAGATTCTCTGGCAGATGTAGCCCACACACTCTCCAAGCGATCTCTATTTTCCCACCGTGCTTTTGCCGTCGTTGACAGTCACAGCCAAAACTCTGAGCCTGTGTTTACTTCGGACCAAGTTCCCAACGACGTCAAGCTTGGCTTCGTCTTCACAGGCCAGGGTGCCCAGTGGCCCAAGATGGGCTCAGACCTGTTGCAATTCCCTGCCTTCAGGGAGTCTATCCAGGCCATTGATGCTGCCATGTCAGTACTACCCGACGGGCCTGACTACAGCGTCGAAGAGATGATGTGCGCCGACATTACCGCCAGTGAGATGGACGAACCCCGTGTTGCCCAGCTCATGTCTATTGCTGTTGAGGTGGCGCTCGTGGATCTCCTGGCTGATTGGAACATCAAACCAGTTATGACTGGTGGCCACTCGGCTGGAGAGATCGCTGCCGCATATACCGCCGGATACCTAACAAGGAGCGAAGCATGTGCAGTGGCCTTTTACCGTGGCAATGCCGTGTCGAGCTCTACTCTTGACCCTGGAGCAATGCTAGCAGTTGGCCTTTCTGAGGCTGAGTCCCGCAAACTTGTTCCAGAGGGGGCTAATGTCGTGGTGGGAGCGGTCAACTCGCCGAGAAGCGTGACTCTCAGCGGTGATCAGGCCGCTGTCACTCAAATCAAGCAGCACTGCGATGACAACAAGATCTTCAATCGTCTTCTTGCCACCAAGGGTATTGCCTACCACTCTGGCTTCATGGACCCTGCCGCTGAGGCGTATGACATTCCACTCCAGAAGATGAAGCGCGAGGTTTCTCGAGACACAGCCAAACTACCCTTCTTCTCGACGGTTGAGGGAAGGCTATGGGCTGAAAGCGAGCTCCCCATGTCTTACTGGCGACAAAACATGGAGAGACCTGTATCGTTTTTACCAGCTGTGACGGCGATGTTTGAAGCAGGAATGACGCACGTGGTTGAGATTGGCCCTCACTCGACTCTGCGCTCACCCATTCTGGATATCGCCAAGTCTGTTTCAACAGCAGGCGGTATGTTCAAGTATTTGTCGGCAATGAAGCGAAAAGAAGATGCAGCCAATGTCATCATGAGTACCGCTGGAGAGTTGGCTATCCATGGCATTGAAGTCGACCTTGCTCGCGTCAATGGAGAAGCTGGCACATTCCTTACCAGCTTCCCGCTATACCCTTGGGACCACCGAGTCTTGAACAAAGAGGCCAGAGCCGATGTTGAATGGCGTCATCGCAAGTTCCCAAGACATGACTTACTCGGATCCCTTACTCCTGGCTCAGCGCTGAGCACGCACATCTGGCGCAACGTTCTTTCACTGAACCATGTTCCATGGATGGCAGACCACAGGGTTGGCGAGCATTACATCTTCCCTGCCGCCGGGTTCATTTCCATGGCCATAGAAGCAATGCGGCAGATACGCGATGTTGCGCATGAAGTCTTCGTTCTTGAAGATGTCTCAATTGGGGCGGCAATGATGGTAGATGAGGACATCGAGGTCTTCCTGACGATGCGGAAGCAAGCACTTAGCAACAATGTCTCATCGGCCTTCTTCTGGGAGTTTAATATCTCCTCGGTAAAGGAAGGCATCTCGACTGAGCATGCCAAGGGGCGCATCAGCAACGTTGCCAAGGGGCCACAGCATGGCGTCAAACCTCTGCAGGCGGTCAATATGGCACTCGCCGCCCCCATCCCAGAGAGCCTGTGGTATGAGACTTTGACTGCTAGTAAGGGTCTTATTTTTGGCACGAGTTTTAGGCGCCTGTCGCAGATAAGTCTGGAAGCCAAGCAGCATCGCGCCAAGGCAGTGATGAATGGCGATGTCACATCCGCCATGACCGGCCTGGAGAACGAGTCAGACTATGTAATCCATCCTACAGTCCTAGACAACTGTCTTCAGCTGTCTGTTCTTGCTGCTGGAACCTCAACTTCGGGTCAGGCGTACGTCCCTGTATCAGTGGATCGCCTCACCGTGACTGAGAACGAGGCCAAGTTTGACGAGGCAACGCTCCACTCCAGTGGCAACTTCGTCGGCTTCAAAGGATTGTACGGAGCTTCCCAACTTGAGAACTCGGCGGGAAACACTATTCTCAGTCTAGACGGTCTTCGATTTGTTGGTATACCCGCCGGCGGAGAGAATGGCACCGAATCGAAGAAGCGCGAACCCTTCTGGCGCATTTCCTGGGACGATGACTACGACGCCATCACCAAAGAGTCAGAGGAACTCTATTTCCCACCAGACAAGTACTGGCCCAAGCAATATGAGTACTCCCGACAGGATCGTGAATATCTTGTGCGCATGTATATTGTCCAGTTCTCCCGGAAATACCCTGAGCTCATGACTCGTGAGCCTCTCAATGTCGAGAATAAGCACTTCATGGAGTGGGCTCACTGGCTACTCAAGCTCACCGAGAAGGAATTTCCAGACATGTGGAATATGTCCTTGGAGGAGCGCCACGCGGCCATTGAAGCAGAAAGGCCCAAGGGCCCTGAGGGTTTGAAGTTGTCATGGGCTCTGTATGACAACTTGCACCACATTATTGACGGCGAGAAACCCGTTTTGGAGGTTGCGACTAAGGACGGCCTTCTAGGTCTCTTCTACGAGACGCAGCTGATATACGACAAGTTCGAGCGCGTCATAGAGGTCATGGGTTACAAGAACCCAACGATGAAGATCCTGGAGATTGGAGCTGGTACTGGTTCAGCTACAGGCTTTGTCCTGAACTCCCTTACCAAGGGGGGCACCAAACGCTATTCCAGCTACACCTACACCGATGTCTCAACCTCATTCTTTACTCAGGGTGAGGAGAAGTTCTCAAACTATGAAGATATCGACTATCGGTTGTATGACATGGAAAAGACGCCAGAAGAACAAGGCATTGAGCCAGAGTCATACGATCTGGTCATTGCTTCTTGTGTTGTTCACGTCACTGCCAATGTCGTGAATGCTCTAAAGAATATTCGCCAGCTCCTCAAGCCTGGTGGAAAGATCCTGTTATCCGAGATTACAGCTGAACATCATGACCAGACCTTTACCTTGGTGAGTACTCTGAACAGCAACAGCAGCTTTAACATTGACACACTTCTAACCTCTAACCCAGGGTCTTTTCCCGGGCTTTTACAAAGGCTATGATGAGGGACGCACTCGTCACCCCTTCTTGACACCTGAACAGTGGGCGGAGGCTTTCCCCAAAGCTGGCTTCTCTGCACCTGAACTATCTGTCAACGATATTCCAGAAGAGTGGTTCGGCTTCACTGTTCTTACTGCCGCCGCCTTGGAGGCTGAGGCGAAACCTGAAGTTCGGGATCAAACCATTACCTTGGTGCATCTGGAGAAGGTGACCCCTATTGCTCGCGAGATCGAGAACGCTGCAAAGCAACAAGGGTTGTCTGTCTATCACCGCCGGTTAGTACAGCATGCTGAACCAGGATCATCCGCTTGGGATGGTACCTCGCGCGTCATTGTGATTGCCGAGTTGGAAGAGCTGATCTGGCCAACTATCGAAGAGCCTGCCTATCTCGAGTTCCAGAAAATGGTGCGCGAGGTCAGCAGCATTCTCTGGGTCACTCAAGGTGGTTTGATGGAAGGCCAGCATCCAGAGGCCGCTATCGTCAACGGCTTTTTGCAGTGCCTCGACCTCAAGCCCGACCTGACAGCCAGGTCCATGGACTTTGAGTTGTCAGCACCGCGAGACTTGAAGATGGCTCGGGAGATCATCCGCCGTGAGAGCATCATGCATGTGTCAAAGGATATGCAGTTCCGCCAGCACAATGGCCGCTGGTTGATCCCGCGACTTCTACCAGATCAACGCCTAACTGACGACTTTTCACGTTCCCAAGGCGACGACGTTTCGATCGTGCAGAAACCACTGAAGGATCTAGGTCCTTTACAAGTAACCACAACCGATGCAGGTCGCCTTAGTGCCCTTGTGTTCAAGCCAGACGAGGAGCTCAGTGGAGCGCTAGAGCCTGGCTACGTTGAAGTCCAGGTCAAAGCGTACGGAATGAACTACGTGGTAAGCTATCCTTGATCCATCTTGCAGAAGACGACATTGAACTAACGGAATACAGGAACTGAGCGCATTGGCTGGTGGTTATGACACCGACAAGCTGAGCTCTGAGTTCTCTGGAGTCATCACTCGTGTGGCCTCGGATGTAAAGAGCCTTGGGGTCGGCGATCGAGTGTTTGCCATGTGGCCTGGCAAATTCGGAAACGTCGCTCGTCTCCCTCATTATGCTTGCCAGATTGCCCCGTCAACTCGAGACAGTTTTGAGGCGTTGGCCACTCTTCCGTCGGCTTACTGTACTGCGTGGTACGCACTTGTCAATGTTGCGCGCGTGCAGCCAGGCGAGACTGTCTTCATCCAGAGCGCGACCGGAGGCTTTGGACTGGCGGCTATCCAAGTTGCCCGCATGCACGGCGCAGAGGTATTCGTGACAGCAGGTACCCAGACCAAGAGGGACATGTTGCGCTACCAGATCGGTATCCCCGCAGATCACATCTTCCCCTCCCGTGATGTAGCTGTCTATGCGACCCTAAAGGCCGCAACAGCTGATCGCGGAGGTTTCGACATCGTCCTCAACACTTCTCAAGGAGACTATCTTCACCAAGTTACCTGGCCTCTTGTTGCTCCTTTCGGACGTTTTGTTGAGCTCAAAAAGGCTGACATTGTCGACAATGGCTCATTGAGCCTGCAGAAGTTTGCCCAAGGAGTTACCTTTACTGCGGTAGACCTTCACTTCATCTCGGCCACGCGCCACAAGGTTCTGACCGATGTCCTTGCCCTGATCGGAGACAAGTACCGAGCTGGAGAGATAAGACCTCTGTCTTGGAAGTCTTATCCTGCATCCAACATTGGCGGCGCGTACGCAGACTTCTCACGCTTTGAGCATGTCGGGAAGCTTGTTCTCTCATTTGGAGACGAAGACGTTGTTCCATATCTCCATGTGCCCCCGAAGCCAAGATTTGATCCAGGAGCCGCGTACCTGGTGATTGGTGGCCTCAGCGGCATCGGCGCGTTCTTGAGTAAGTGGATGGTCCAGCAGGGCGCAAAGACGATGGTGTTCATGAGCCGTTCTCCCTTATCCGGCGACACAGCTGAAAACGCGGAGCAACTCAAAGAGATGGGTGCTACAGTCATTCATGTGCAGGGCTCTGTCGCCAATGAGAGCGATGTGTATCGTGCTCTGACGATATCCGGGCAACCGATCCGCGGCATAATCAACTCGGCTCTGGTCCTGCGCAACATGGAATTCGATAAACTGAGCTGTTCTGAGGCTCGCGAGACATTCTCTCCCAAGATCCAGGGCAACTACAACCTGCATCGATTGAGTCGGAAGCTTGGATACGGCTTGGACTTCTTCATCCTTCTGGCTTCGCTGACTTCCATCTGTCGGGCCGCTACACAGGCCTCGTACTCGGCAGCCAACTGCTTCATGGATGAGTTTTGTCGCTTCCGACATCGCCAGGGCCTGCCCTGCACAACCGTGAGTCTCGGTGTTGTCGGCGACGTTGGTTTCATGGGTCGCAACCAGGGCAATATGCAGCATCTTATTCGTAACGGCCATTACGTGACAGTTGGTCGTGAGCTCATGGAGTTGTTTGAGACGGCTCTGTTCCGTCGCGACGATGTTGGCGCTTGGAAGACAGATGAGATCCTCGCCCTGGGCACTGAACCAACCAAACTCCGCGAGCTCCTCGACAAGGGATCCGTTCCGGTGCCTCTTTGGGAGCGAGACGCACGCTGGAGCATCATTGGCACGCATGCCTTGCGTAGCAACCGCGGCGCTGGTGGTAGCACATCTGGAGCTGGCAAGTTGCAGAGTGGTGACATCAAGGACATAGTGGCCGATCGTCTGAGTCGCCTGTTGTGGATCCCCGTCGAGAAGCTCAACTTGGATACTAGCTTGAACGCCATGGGGATTGACAGTATGATTGCGAGTGAGTTCCGACATTGGATGTATCAGACGTTCAAGACGAATGTTAGTATGATGGAGCTTTTGGCTCAGGACATGACAGTGGAGAAGCTTTCTGGACTGCTTCAGAAGGCCTGAGAACTACGCTACGAATGCTGGAAGAATTCTTCTTCAGTTGGGGTTTTTGGCAAGGCGTTATGTATCAAGTTAAATGTTAGAAATCGATTTTGTTTGAAGCAATTCTGGTCCGGGCCACAACACGCGTCTGAGAGGCCGTCTAAGAATTCACAGGTACAGTGTAGTGGAGTATTCAGCACATTTCATGCATTCCGAGACTGTGGCGTTGTCAGGAAAAAAGACCTTTGGTAGTGGTCGAAGCTTCGCTTGGTGAAACACACAACTGAGAGCGGCTAATGCTCCAAGCTTGAACCCTGAATGCCATTTCATCCCGCCCACGACGCAGTAAAGTTTCCCACCTCGTTTGAGACGATTTGCTAATGGCGAGTTCAGCTAGTAAGGCGGGAAGCGAAAGACGGGATCTGGAACCAGATGCGTCTAGACCGTAAGAGTCTGACATACAACAGACAAGCTCAACCTTGTCAACGGGCGTTTTCGTCTCGCCTTGTCTTGTGAAGAGGGCTTTTGTTCAACGGTAATCCCTTCTGATTTTATGAGTGTAGTTCTGAAGCCGACGACTCGGACTCCGGTCTCCATTGATACTGTATTCAGTCGATATTGGTTTGTTGGCTCTAGATATGACATCTGCACGACATTGCAATTGCGGGGTTACATGAGTTACGGGTAGAGAGGCTGAGACAGAGGTGTTTAGTTCACGATGGTCAAAGGCTATTGATTCATGATGACAGAACAAGACCTCATGCTTGGCTTACGCTGCATGTCGAGCTAGAGCCAGAACGAGTGATGGTCAGGTCCGGCCCCTGGTCTGGGCTGACTCTAGCTCTGACCTGTCTGGAGTCTCTGGACCTGCCCCTTGGTCCAAGCAGAAAACTAGGCTTGGCTGAATTCCCCAAAATGGTTCGAGTATTGAAAGTCTCCCGACGCCTTCGCGTCCTCAGTCGGTGCGGCTGAGGAGAGGAGCTTGGGTTGGGTTGCCATCCACAAGTTGAGGGACAATTCGTTGTCAGACGGGAACTGAGAGTGATAGATGGAGGTTGAAGAAATAATTGTCGTATACTCCGTAACGAGCCAGGGATTGTAGCTGTAGATGATCCTTGCTGTATAATCTGGCATATCCCAGTGGAGCTGAAGAAAATGTATCTAAATCTGCCCAACAAAGACAAGACCCGTGGAGTAATAGAGTCCCTTGTTTAATTCCCGAAATTTCGGGACGTCACAGATTAACACAATTTCGTTGACCTTGAAAGAGATTACGCCACTTTCTCTTCAAGATTGCTTGCTCGAGTTTGCCCGGGACGACCGGCTGAAAGAGCGATGATCATTCATCATCATTGATTCTGTTCGTGGTGTTTGTGTGACTGTCGATGCATCATGCAGAGACACACACCAACTTCTCTCTACTGTACTTGTATTGCGCAGCCCAAGGTAATGAGTGACTAGCTTCGGTGGGCGGTGTTCGAGATGCTCGATAGATCGGATCGGAGAGTCCAATGGGCTAACAAACGGCAAACGGTGTACGATACATACTTTTCTGTCTCATACCAGGTTCTTGGGTTCGCGACTAAATTGACAGTTTTTGCTTTTTTTTATCACTAAGCACTGATCATCTATGGGCTCAGCACTCTGCATGGAGTAGTAGTATGCAGTGCTCTAGAACAAACAAGACAAACCACGTCAAGAGCCAGCTCATAGCCCCTCATGGCTCTAATTAATAGGCGAGCTGCCTGCAGGGATCTACAACCAGCTCAAAGACGACAACACCCCTAGTCAATGAGAGAGAAAAAGACGCTAATGCGGTGGCTTGATAGTGTCTTACCTCTTGGGTTTGGCCTTGGCTCGAATTCAAATTCCGGCCGTCGGGGCCCCCTGTCTTGCCGAGTTCAAGGGTTCGCCCTGTTGGGCAAGGCTAGGCTTGGTGCGTTGTGACAGTTGAGCGCAGCGCAGAGCAGACCAGAGAGATCCAATATTAACATGGCCGTATGCCCCTCCCTCCCCTGGGCGAGGTCTGAGATCTTTCGTCTTGTCTTGAATCTTCTGGAGATCTCTTACGTAGGACCCGTCATGGAACCCTGCGCCTGACGTCTTTTTCCCCTTCGATATGGCCGTATCACTTGAGTTGTGATGGGGTTTCTTTATTCTACGCGCTCGTAAACGAAACGACAGGGACCTTTTTTTTCTCTAAAAAGTGCAGGGGGATTTAACGAACAAAGACTCATTGACCTGCAACATCCCGACGACGCGGCTGGTTGCAGATTTGTTCAGCTGCTTTCGATCGTTGATGTTTTTGGCATTCTGGCCAAAAACACATATATACGACTCCCTCACTATGCCGTCTATACAGGTGAACTCTCGACAGAGTTCCCTGCGGTTCAGCGCTTTTGTGAATGGGAGAATGGATCATCATCCGACCGTGAAGCGGTGGGATGGAGCTGCGAGAACGTGCACTGAATGGGACAACATTCGACGAGTGAGTCGGTCGAGGAATTACTCTTGAAACTGAGTGTCTAATTACAGAAACAGGATCCTGAACTGTGGTTTCGAAATGGAAACTGCATGGTGCATCTCCACGCAAAAGGTCATTCTCAACGAGGTCCCTCCTTCAAGGTCCCCTTCTCAGCACTCCTCGAAGCCCAATGCTACCCCCTCATCCAAAGATTCCTAGTGTGGGAGGGCGTCCAAAAACCCAATCTTCGCGAGCTCATGAGATGGAGTAAGAAAAACACAACACGCAAAATCGAACTATACATCCCGCCACCTCCGACGACAGATAAAACGCAAGCTTTCAACTACCACCTCGCAACACGCAATTTCTTCGCCTGGGTGTTTCGAAGATCCATGGTCGGATACAGTCTCGGCAACGCTCTCATTGGTCTTCTCCACAGTATGCATGAGTTTCGATCCGGCGTGGACGACAATGTCTCAGATATGATGGAGTATTTTGACGAGGAGGGCTACCTCGACATGGCGAATCAGCCAAACCACGCGTTGGCGATACTGCAGCTCGCAGAGTGTTTTCAAATGAAGGAGCTGTACATTCGAGCCTTTACACATTGCGTCGGCATGAGCGAATACTTGTTCGAAAATGCTGGGTTCCAGGTTTGTTGTTTTGAGCAAGAATGCTAAGGCCAGCCACTGACGAGGATAATAGGAGCTCAGCCCTTCAACACGCAAGCTCATACGCAAGGGACATCTCGAACTAGACTATCGTATGACGCGGTCATCGTCTATGCTGAGGACGTTTTTGGACGATGAGTTGTCGGAGGCTCATTTGAGCGTCTCAGCAGGCGCCCGAGCTCACCTCGAGCGCTTCCGGAGTTTTTTGTTATCATTCTATACGACGAAGCTGGGATATTACCCGCCGACTGCGGGCTCTGGCAACGACCAGTTTGATCCCGCTGTTTTACGGATTATGCGTGAGGACTTTGAGGCTTTGTATGATCTACTCGTTGATGACCAGTACACCTCATCGCATACCATGCCGCCTACAGCACACGGAGGGATTTGCACTATTCAACTGGTCCAATCTTTCGACTTTGAGCACCGATACGATGTTCTCAATCATCCGCTTCCGCTTCTACCGGACACGAATAGCAACAACTCGCGGCGCATGTCTTGGTTTCCTGGACGTGTGACTCTCAGATCAGATCGCAGAGCAACGGCTCACACAGCGCTGATCAACGCCTCAAATTTGATGAAACCAGGAGTTGCACAGAACGACCTTGTGAGAGCATATCGACGCTTCGAAGAAGATTCCATCATGTCACCAAACAAAGCAGACAAGCAGGAAAAGGTATCGCTGGTGGATGCTCGCAAGGTCCGATGGATTCTCATCTACGCAACATACCAAGTCCTCCGCTACGCAACAGACACAGCAACCGATTTGCAAGAGGACGAGATCAACGAAGCTCACTACAGTTTGTCTGCATTGACCGACAAGCTTCCGCCCTGGGATACACCTCGCGATCTGGACCGCATCTTGAGACGCCAGACCCAGTACGTTACTAGCGGGCCGACCTGGAGTGTGCAACCGGATGGTGCTGCAGACGCAGGAGAAGATTCCTTTGGAAAGATTGAGATCAAACCGGACATCGACTACTTCGCTCTCACTCACCGAGACCGTCCCCAGACCCAACACGATAATCGCAAGATGGAACGTCGAGCATCAATGCCTTCACGTCCATCGCGCTCAAACTCATTCACACAGGCACTCAGCCGCTCCTCAACAATCCGACGATCAATGCGCATGTTTAAATCACCCAGCACCACACCCCCTCAATCAATCACACCACCTTCACGACCAACCTACCACGAAATCGTTGTCCACGGCTACGGCAACGGTACAAACGATGTGAACCTCGACACAGACGGAAGCGACACAAAAACAGACGACACAGACAACACAACCCCCGAGAGCATCGAAACCAACGATACCGAATCACCCCTCGACACTCCCCCCCTAACAGAGTGCTACGTCGAGCCCACGATCCCCAAAGACGTGAAAGCACGCCGCGAGCGCCGCCGCGACGTAATGTCCATGGTCGCACGCTCAATGTCCGGCCGCGTCTCCAAGCGCAGCCGGCCCATCAGCGCGATGTTCTCCGACTCGCGCTACGCAGACGAAGTTGAGAGCAGACGACACAGCATGTTTCCGCAGCCGCTGCGGATCAAGACGCAGGTGGAGGAGCCGTATATCGTGAATGAGGATGCGGATTGGGCGGCGATGCAGACGTTTATGGAGAGTCCGGGAGAGATGACGGAGGAGGATGATGATATGATGCCTGCTTGGGAGCAGTATGCTGATTTGGGAGGGTTGACTGATATGAGATGAGAATGAGAATTTGCTGAGGAGGAGATTTGTGGTTGCTATTACGCTTGACGCGTTCTTTTCTTTGTTCTTTGTTTGATTGTTATAAGCGAATACCCCTATTTCTTTATGAAATGACATGTCTAGACGATAGTTATAGCTAGCTTTGTTATGTTTGCTGTGGAAGGTATGGGTGAGGTTGGAAGGGTGAGGTTGGAAGGGTAGTAGTTAATCATCATATGTTGATGTCAGTTGCTCTTACTTCGATGTTCTTCTCGGACTAAATGTGAATACTCGAACAATAGTCAAAGTCAATTTTGTTCTCGTAACATTGCCTTGTCCATTTACATCTAATTGTCAAAAGCGCCAGAACCCACCCTCGTATTACACATCATCTCTCATTCCTCATACATATTCGCTAAATACTAAAGGAGACGCTCAACCAGACCCTTCGTGCTTATTCTATTCGACCTTTACCGATTGGCTTGAAGCAAGTGTCAAGCCATCGAGAACATCTCCCCCAAACTTGGAGATCATGTAGGTCGGAAGGACAATCCAGGCACCACTGATGAAGAATTAGCATTAATTCTAGCACGGCGTCTTGATACTTACTTAGGAATTATCCAAAGAGTGAGTAGGTCCATAGGCGTATTGTGAGCAATGTTGTCAAAGCCACTATAATACTCATTGGCCCCTAAGTCCGTTAGATCCCATCTCATACATAAGACAGACTCACTTACAGTATAGGATTGTCTTGCTCAGCGTCATAACAGCAGCACTAAAGCCAATGACAACAGCCAACGCACCATCACGTCCACTCAAAGTCCTCTTCGCGCCATCAAGCGTCTTGTCCGCACGCGTCCACAGCATGTACAAATACACCAAGTACATGAGCGTCTCAACAACATTCAACGCTGTTTGTGCGGCAGTGAAGCCGTTCTTGGCATTGAACGCCTTCCATCCGTAAACATGATCGACTTCGCCGTACAGCGCATACGGGACGTATAATGGCCAGTGGAGGAAACCATCAGGCATGGTGTGAGGACGGCCAAAGACGTAGCCTATATCCCATATGACGAGGGGCAATGATATCGCCAGCCAGAGAATCGTTGTCGATGAGGCTGTATGATGCCACGTATGAGAAGCGCGTTTCTTGGACGATCCATTTGAGAATGAGGGGTTCGGGTCTGTGTTCTTCATCGTTCGTTTTCGGGTAGCGGGTGTAGAAGGTATATCGATCGTAGTAGAACTCTCAGTACTGACGCTCTCGCCTCGAGAACTCGCTCTTGTAGTAACCATTTCGAACAGATGTCAGCTTTGGTATATATAGTAGTTGGAAGAGGAAAAGTGGTGTTGGGCGTAAACAATGGCACTGTGACATCAGGTCAACTACCGATGCTGGGGAGTCGGATCACTTGACATCCGACACGCCGAGGTGCCCGTTTAGGCAATTGAGTGTCAGAACCGTAAAAGGGCCCCTGGGGAATTGGTGGGCGGGCGCTGGTTGTTAGTGGACTGTCGGTAGTTGGCGCTGTCACACTAGCGCAACCGTCGATTCCTATTGGTGAAAAGGGGCGTTTTCGGCTGTCGTTTAATTGCCCGGGCGTATTCGCTTTAGGCGTATCGTGGCTCTGAACAGGATTCGCATACGCTATGAGACGCGTTGCGGTTGAACGATTGATTGACTTTGGGACAATTAATTCTTCAAAATGCGCAGGCCTTTATCCTGAACTTACTCCAGCTTTGTACATGTACCTACTACCTTTGAAGTCATCGATGGCCTGCAGGTATACGCCACAACATGTGTCTGTCTGGTCGCTCCCGCATTGATAATTGATACGCGAATATGATCGGCAATTGGTTTGATGGTGCATCTTAGCACAATAAGGCCATTGTTGATAGTGCAGATCATAATGATCCGCTATGTAACCATCGGGGGGCAAGAAAACACCGAACCTTGATATAGGGTGTCAAAATAAACTAAGTAAAGAGTCCCCTAAGCTTAGGCTAAATTTACCTAAAGATTTTTATCACTTAGGTTTAAGGTCCTGAGTTTTCTTTCCTCCCCTAGGTAACTAATGCATGCTCAGGCATCTCAGCTACCAAATGTATCACCTCCACTCTCAAGAAACTCCACCTCCGCTGGCGTCGCCTCCCTCCCAAGCGCCTTGTTTCTATGCGGATATCTCCCAAACTTCTCGATAATAACTCTATGCTTCTCCTCAAACATCTTATTCGTCTCACCAACTGACTTTGCTGCTTCAGGATCCGCCTGCACAACTTCTCTTGCCTTCCTCTCGTAATCATCTGCACCGCCTGTTCCATCTATCAAGCTCAGTATATCCTGGTTGATCCGATCATAAGCAGCCACTGCCTTTTCATGCGCAGATATGTCCTCTGAGTGCATCAAGGGCATGTAGAACCAGGTGCGGTGGGAGAAGACCCAGCGAATCTCAGGTGCTTTATCTGGGATGCCTTGCTTGATGGCTTCGAGTGAGACTTGCTGTGCGATAGGGTCGAAGTAAGTGAAGCATATGAATGATTTCTCGCCGCGATATGAGTTGCGTGGAATTTGGTCGAGCAGAATGATAAGGCTCAGCCAGTCTAGAGAGTTCCGAGGCTGAGCAACGGACAGAAGCTCTTGTGCGGATGTAACACCAGCGTTCCGGATGGCTTCGAGTACAGGGCTGAATCGAGTGCTGGGATGTATTAGAGGATCTACCCAATTCAGAGTAAGTGTGCGACTTACACGCAGACGTTGTCAAACTCTTTGTCCGAGAAGAACCATCTCTTTTGCAGTTCTCCAGGAGCAATGATGCGGTTGGCCTCCTCTGGGATATGCTCAAACCAGAAATCCCGTAACTCGTCAAGCTTTTCATGAGTGAGATGCTCCTTAAGACCATCTAGATTCTCAGTCTGGGAGTCCATGTTGATAGGCTGAGACTGCTCCTGTAGCTTGAACCTAGACGAACTGAATGGCTTTGCTCCGGACAAATATTGCTGGTAGAGCCTTGTTGGTGCTGCGACGAATGTGCTGGCCAGGGGAAGTTGAGAGATGGCGCCTCTATGATCTGAGATCCATTCAGCACTCCAGTAGCAAATAAAGATGAAGAACGACCAACATGCGAGACGACGAGCTGTGCTACCCCAAGTCGAAGGTGCTTTTACGGGCGCTCTCATGACGAGACTTACTTGAGGTTTGGAATGATTGCAAAACGAGGGACGAAGTCAGTTGGGTGTTATAGCAAGGAGTAATCTGACAAATCAATCAGTGAAGTTGTACGGACCTCTGTAACACGGAATTGGAATTGGTATCGCGATCGGAAACCATCTCTGACGATCCTTGCGCGCGGCATCTCCACTCTCGGACCCTCGCTAGTCTCGGTATTCCGAGATGGAGTCTGCATGACCAATCTTCGGCGCTTGCTCTCCCTGATTCGGAATACGTCTGTTCTTGTATAAAAAAGATGTAAATTGAAGATATTAAGCTAATCTACTCTGGCCAGAGGATTCTAGATCTTGAGAGACCCGCATTTGGAGCATTAAGGTAAAGAATACAGACTCGCACAAATAAGAGCTTTACCAAGACAACTTCAAACTACCAACAGCTTAAACCATCAGGAGAGCAATAAGGACAGCGAAAACACTAGCTCCTCCAGCGACGAACTTGGAGCTTGCGGCGTTGACAACGGGGGTGACTCCGGTAGGAGTGGGAGTAGTCTCTCCAGCAGCAGTGGTAGCATCTGCGGTAGCGGTGGCAGTAGCAGTAGCAAGAGCTGAGACGTCAATGGCCTTGAGTGTCTTGAGAAGCTCGGGGGTGGTGTAAGTAGGCTGGCTGTCGTCGGCGTAGCTAATGACAGAGAAGGGGAGCTTGGAGACGGGTGTAGCGTCAGGGAAAGCAAGGCGGTCATCAGCGTCGGCAGCGGGCTTGAGATCAGCGCGGTCAAAAGGATCGTCGGCAGGGTTGAGGACACTATTACTGTGAGTATTGTAGGATGTTAAGAGTAGAAGGATGGCTTACCCATCGATAACGTGAGCGACACCGTTGAAGAGAAGAACATTGGTGAAGAGAATCTTGGCACCATTCACCCAAGCACTTCCATCCTCAGCAACAGTAAACGTCAGATCAGCGCCTTGCAGACTAGGAACGCTGACGTTGGCCAGATCAGTAGAGAAGAGAACATCATCGACAATGTGGTATTTCAACACTTCCTGCAGAGTCTTGAGATCAGCGCTCTCGAGGACTGAACCAATAGCCTCAAAGGCAGGGTCGTTGGGGATGAAGACGGTGAAGTCAGAAATGTTGACGAGAGTGGAGGAGTCGCGGTCCAAGTTGCCAAAGTTGTAGGGGAGGTCAGCTGCGTTGAGAGCGGCGTTGAAGTTGAGGAGGTTGTCGCGGCGGGTGAAGAGTTGGAGAGGTGCACCGAAGCTGAGAGGCTTGTCGACTTTGTGGATGATGACCGAGTCACCGACCTTGATATCCTGCAGATTATTAGAGCCAGTTCAATGTCTGCGATGGAGTAGTACTTACGGCTTCAGTCACATAGGACAAAGTCTCTTCACCAGAAATAACAACAACATCGTCCCCGTCCTTCACAATACCATTATACTGACCACCCGTAAAGTTCCCAAACGGCTGACGATAATTGACAAAGCTCGAGTCCAGCAGCGACTGCACAAACACAGGAATATCTGTAGCAACCTTGGCAGGATAATAGCCCTTGAAGACATGGTTTGACAGCAGAGCACCAATAGCGATGGTGTCGTTGCGCTGAGAAATAGCTTCTCCCTCGGGAATGTCGAGGGGGACTGAAGCGAATGCTTCGTTGGTGGGAGCAAAGATGGTGATGTTGCTGGCGGATGCGAGAGTCTCTGCGATGTCGGGCACGAGAGCGAGGAGCTCGGCGAGCGTGGAGAGGTCGGATTGGGAGGAGAGGATGCTGGCGAGGTCGGATTGGGCGACCACGGCGGATGCGAGGGATGCGAGGTTGAGGAACTTCATCTTGAAGTTTTTGGTGTTAATGACGATAATGAGGTTGGTGATAGCTGGTAAGCTGAGGGCAATTGTGATATTGTGATGCTGAAGATGTGAAGCTATGAGTGATGAGACTTCTCTTCTCGCCGCGCTTCTCTCTTCACTTTATACACAACATCTCTCCATGAAGCAAACCACAACCTCAAACAAATCCTTCATCGCTTCCATACCAAGCATCTCCCTCAAAGTCAAAGCATCATCGACTCTCGCTCATCCCATGCATAACGCTCAGTGATCATGATGTTGATCACCAACTGTCAGGGTCTCAAACCTCAAACACATATATAATCCACGGTCAAAATTCACCGTCTCCATAAAAGACCCTGGGGAAAGACAAGCTTAATTGCCAGCACAGCCCTCATCGCTTATTGCACAGCCTTAAAGCCTCCCCGAGAGTCGTGTACGTCATTTGTAAGTCTACCCGTGTAAGTACCCGTGTAAGTGACAGGACACGGATTCCGGCGCCAAAAACACCCCTGTACGATTTAACGGCTTCTAGACCCTTTCTGCAGGCTTACATGGTTGGACCTAAACGTCTGCAGGAGTAAATTTCGAGCTACAGGGAATAAAGGTGCATGTTACTACCGGAGACTAAAGATTAAATTACTAGATTGGTGTAAAGGTTGGAATTGATTAGAAATGTCCATTGGGGCTGAGTCCCTCGATTTCCTGTTCTGCAACCTCCCTCTGCAGATTCTCCTCATAGCGCTCAATAATACTCTCGTAATCATCCAGCCAAACGCCCAGCCATTCCACAGATCCTATGATCCTCGTGTTCCAGTTGCCCATGTGCGGATCGAGTTTTAGCAGTTCCTCCTTGACCGATATGAGCTTCTGCATGGCTTCTCGCACGTGCAGGGATTCCCGGGTGAGGATTCGACCGTAAGTATTTCCTGGTGCAGACACTGCCACGAAGACCTTTATGAGGATGGATAGTGCGTAGCTCACCGCTGGGCCGAAGCAGAGTGACGGGAGGGATAGGATTGTGGAGGCGTCCATTTCGAGGACTATGGAGATGGCCAGGTGGCAGGCTTCTACTATGGAGTGCAGGGCTGTTGCTGTTGTTGGGGTTATGGGACCGCGGGCAAAGTCGTGGACACCGATTCTCTCGGAGATGTAGGGGGATGTGAAGAGGGTTTTGTTGGTGGTTGTGTGCAAGACTGGTTCGTTGACGTGTATCGCGACGAGCATTCGCCAGAAACGAAGCTGAACATCGCCTGCAAGAGGTCTGTTGCTCAACTCGTTCAAATTATTGTAGACCTGATTCCTCGTCGTCGCTACAACATCAGAGTTGACGTCGAGAAATGTTCGAGTATTGCAAAGTTCAAGAGAACTAGCAACCTTTGCATGAAGTCGAATCGTATAAAGCATCTCCAAGAACAACAGCTCCGACCCATCAGCCTCCAACGCCCCCAGAGCCTCATAATGCACCGTTCCCCAATCAAAATCATGCACCCTCCTAAGCCCTACAGCCTTCATCGTAGAAGTCATCCAGCCCGCCAACCAAATCTTCTGCATCTCCAGCGTCAGCGGCCCCTGGATCCGGAAGAACCACGCCGGCGCAGAAGTCTGCATCTCCGAACCCCCAAGACCAAGCTCCACGCTGAGATCGTGTGCCAGCGAGACGAGCTGGTTCGGGTTCCCGTGGTTGCAGTCGAGGGAGGGTCGGATCCAGAGACCGGTTATTAGCGCGGCTTGGATGAGATCTAGAGAGGGACGCTTGAGACCGACGGCTGCTCGGCCGAGTATTTCAAAGGTCTTGATTCGTAGGTCTTCTTGGGCTTGGGGATCGATCTCTGCGGAGGAGGGGGATATGGTGAAAGCGAGCATGGATATGAGCTTGACGGGTGCGCCTGCCCGGAGGGAGTCTAGCCATGAGCGTGCTGAGGCGGTGTCGACGGGAGGTATAAGGTACCAGAACTGTCCAGCCCTTGTTGAGCAGATCTCCAGACATCGAAGCTGAGTATCGTAGTCTAGACGAGAATCCAGAAAGCCCAGTTCCGATGGCCCAGCACTTGTCTGCGGCCAAGCCCCATCAGAGAACACCGAAGTCGCCCTCGTGGAAGCAGCATAAGTCGACAATCCCAGCGTCGAATTGGTAGCACCATCAAGTTTATCCTGCAGATTCCTAACTTGCTCTTCTAGCTCCGCAATCCTATCTCTTTGCCACTTTCTCGCCGCGGGAACACAAGTGAGACTGTAACGAGAACATCGTTCACAGACGGAAGACTCTTCGGGTGATGGTTCGCATTTGACTTTGAGAGCCTGGCAGGCTTCACAGGCGCGAGATCTCTTCTTCATGGTGGTATAAATTTGAGCATTTTCGGAAGCCGTGTAAGTGAAGATTCGAAGAGGAATTTATGAGGGAGTCATGGTGGCTTAGCATTTGGTAGGTTGTACTGTAAATGGTTGATTGCTGAGGATTGCGGGGTGATTGCCACCACTGGATCGTCATAAGTAATTAATCAGAGCGTTGGAGCTATTCAACAGAGGCCATGAGTAAACTACTCAAAAATTATTGTTCTGGTGCAACTCGTGTTGGTGGCACTCAGTAGGTTTTTTTTGCTTGCGTGAGGTTCGGATGCTTGCCCATATATTCACCCTATACCTCCGATTCTGTTACTATGTTTTGCGCAGCACTTCTGTTAACAGCAGCTTTAAACGATCTATGTATGAACCCAGTTCGAACCAGCAATCTCTGCTTCTCCATGTAGCTTTAATATACACTTCAGACAGATCGTTGATGCTTGACGTCTGGTGCTGGAGACGGACCGTCGACAAGTCATCGTTAACAAGCTTGAGCGTGAAGATAAGGTCACAACGAACAACACATATCGACACAACTACCAATCAATCGAACAAAGCCCATAAAACCCATCTATTAATTTGCACAGCCCCGTAACGTAAATCTACAAAAGTGGTTGATTGAGGTATTCCTTGTGTTTGGCCATGCACGGGTGAGTCAACGCTCTTTGAGCAGATGCACCATGACCAACTTCAATGTTTCCAAGCACGATCTTCATTGACAGTGAATTGACAGGCAAATCGAGATTCGAATTCACCAAGAACAGCATTATGAGGTGTTTATTTAATTGTCTTTCCAGATACGTGAACTTGTTATAATTGACCGGCTGGGAGAGTACGGCTGTATATGAAGCAGTGAGATTTGACCTGAGAGAGTCAATGACATCATACTCATTCGAGCTTACCACCAGCATCATCTCCGCAGTGAATTGTTGGTAACCTCAGTGGATGATATACCCATCCAATTACATACAAGCATGACTCTTGACTGCATTGACCGCCCATCAATTCTTCGATTCCATTTCTGTAACAGCTTCGTTTCTGGGAGCCGTAGCGGAGCCGAAGACAGGGTCCAGGCTTGCGGGGCCTGGTTACAAAGGATGTTAGGTAGCGATCGAATGATCTGCTTTCTTTTGCTGGGGTACTATTATATGAAAACTTTCTTTTTGCTATCTTCACGATTCAATAAGCAAGTGGTAATTCCTCAACACAAGCTGCTTTGCTATTCCAGTGAAAACATCCACTACAGCCTCACCAAGCCCTACAGCGGCCGCTATGAATAGCGTACGAAACACGCCGACAGTGCACATGGCATGTTTCACAGTGCACTTAGACCATTGGTTCTAGGCTTGAAGCTAGAAAACATCCGTTCCACCGGCCGGTGCATACCTAACTATAGTGCTAGACCCTGATCGTCTGCTATTGAGGCGACGAGGATGTTGAGCCGCAGTTTGGAGCTGAGAACAAAGATGAGACGACAAGATCTGGTCACTAGTGAAAGTTCGTTTTTGCGAGATTGGGTCTACAGTTTTGCTTTTGTAGGATTTTCTTTAGTGGGAGGGACCCGCTGTAGATGATGCTCCGTTGGTCTTTGTTGAAGAATTATCTGCAACAAGGAACCGCCTTGTTTAACTATCATCAAAAGCCTTCAATATTTGCCATTCTACCCAGAATTTCTTTTTCATCATTAAGTGCAGTGCCGTGCCTAGTTTCCTTTGCTCTTCATCAGTCCCGGATCTTCACCGAGCAACCCCTCCGACAATTTTCGCAAAAGCATCTACCTCAGCTCTCCTCTTCCCTGCCACTCATCACGTTTTCCCCCAATCAAGGTTCGATAGTGTCAAGTTCGTCTCGTCGGCATATTTCTTTTCTTACAGAAAGCAAGGATCTGGCGGTGATATGCGGCCGGCGACAGGGGCCCACCTGACTCGAAGAAGAGTGTCACTCCATGATCCGTGATGCTGAAGCATTTCTCAAGACGTTTTCTGGAACATCTACTTGTTTCACCTGTAGGGCTGTCAAGCGACTTGTTCACAACTTTAGCTAACTTCGTGGTAGCGTCAATATCTTCAGCAATCTTCATGTTATTTGTCGCGGAGGCGACTCGTAGAACACTCGAAAGGCATGCTCGTCTATCTCCTACCAACCATGCACGAACCCCATATCGTACCAGCCGATATGCAGCCCTGAGGATCTCTGGATGATAGCCTTCCACCCCCGGCCAACCAGAGATCGGAGTCTCGCCTTGTGCTCTGGGATCCCCTGCCGAAGATCGATCGTTGCGGATCCTGAGAATGGATGCTTCGTCTGTGCTTTTTACCCTTCAATAGGATTAACGTTATTATTTGGGCGCATGCATCAGGATCCGCAAGATCTGAAGGCTTAGCGGCGATGTTGTGTTGGATATGTAGGTGAGATTCCCATCGTTGGCTTACTCTGTCGCCCGTTTCCTTGTCTCTATTCTTCTTGTCCTTTCTCTCCTACCGAATTCTTTACTGAGCAATTCTAATTGCCCGAGTTCAGTTACGCAGTTATCGCCATGTGGGACTTATGGAAGGGTCCGAACTTTATCGAAGTCGACGCTGGTGAGAATGATATGAATATTGCGAGTATCGCGTGGGGAATCTCACTTGGAGTCGGGCTGTTCACGTTCACCAAAGGGGTACAACAAACCATCAAGTCATGGAGGAGAGGACGCAGGATGAACCACTACATCATCCTGTTATGGCTGGAGTGGACGAGCAGCTGTATCATGAGCGCTGTCACTTGGTGTTATCTACGAAATTACATCCCCGGCGGGTTTCCGGTTTTCTTTACTCTAAGTAAGTCATACCGTTGCTATCATCCTGAATTTCCTGGCATTCCAGAAGGGGAGGCTAACGGTGTAGTTTTCCTTTGGTGTATCCAACTTCAATCACTCATTCAAATCATCATCAACCGAATCGCAATCCTCATGGTTAACCGACAAAATGCCAAGCGACTCAAGATATACTCCTTCCTCATCATAATATGTATCAACATCAGTGTATTCACAATTTGGATCCCAGCTCGACTTCAAGTTAACAAGACTTGGGTCGACATCAACAAAGTCTGGGATAGAATTGAGAAGGTAATCTTTTTAGTGGTAGATGCAGGACTCAACCTGTACTTTGTCCACCTCGTGCGATCGAGGCTCATTGCGAACGGCCTGACCAAGTACACTCGACTGTTTCGGTTCAACTTAGGCATGATTGCTGTGTCGATTACTATGGATGTATGCTTCCACAGCCCAAGAACTATTCTTATGCATACTGATTCTGACTAGATCCTCCTTATCGCAATGATGTCCCTACCGAACGACATTGTGTAAGTCAACTCGACCAAGTCGCCAGTCAAACTGCTAACTTCTTTCTATAGTTATGTGCAATTCCACCCTCTAGCCTACCTAGTCAAACTCCACATCGAAATGAACATGGCAGACCTTATCATCAAGGTCGTCAAGGCCAGCAACAACAGCGACTACCCCGACTACTCCGGCTCCAGATCCCACAGCACCCAAAAGAAGAGCTCAAAGCAGACTGGAAAAAGCAGAGTACCGTCAGCAATGTTTGTTGGCGGCAACACTACCTTTATCGAAGCGAATACAGATGATATAGAGCTGGTAGATCGATTGGAGGGGGGTATTCAGAAGACCACACGGACGGAGGTTATCGTTAAGCAGGCGAGAAGGTCTGAGTACGATGATGTGGCTAGCGATACGGGGTCAACACGGCAACTGCAGAGGGAGCACTTCACAGTATGAGGTGTGTTTGGCCAATGAAGTAACTGGCCTTGGCTTTTTGAACATGAGTGCCATGAGACAGTGAAAGTCTCGATACTAACAGACAGCTGTTACCGTATCAGTGGTTTCAGCATAACTATATACGATACCCCTTGGTTTGTGTTTAATAGATTCATTATAATAACATGATATACCCATGATAGGAAACTCGAATTGTCTAATGCTACACCTAGTTCATGTACTTCGCAAACCATTCCAAGAACTGATCCGGCTCCCTCTGAAAATACGTATACCCATCCCATCGCTTATCCGTCCCCTCAATCCACTTCAACTTCTTATCCTCAATAGGGATATTATCATAAACAGACTGAACATCCTTCGGCGTCGTGCAAGGATCATCGCGAACCTGGTACAGAAACGTCGGCACATTGGCGTGCTTCGCATCAGTCGGCGGCGACAATTGACTTATATGAAAACTCGTCTTCATGAAGAATTGCCGATCTGCTTCTTCCATGTACGACGCCGGAGCGCCCATTTTGTCAAGCATCACTGCGATGGAGGACCCTGCTGATATTGGCTGGGGCGCAATCATGCACCGCACGCCGTTGAAGGCTTGAGGGCGATGTCTCATCGCTGAGAGTGTTGCGTTTGCACCGGCGCAGCGACTAAACAGCCCAATCGTCATGTTCTTGGTGTCCTCTCTCCCACGAACATATTTCAACGATCCAAGAACATCGCGCCATTCGAAGAAGCCAAAGAGACCCTGGTTTCCACTCCCACTGAGTCCATGGTTCCTCAAATCATACGCAAGAACATTATACCCCGCATCATGAAGAATCTTGTAATCAGGGATGAAATTGACTTCAAAATCATTCCCAGGCATGAGTTGATTCCAAGGTTCAAGATGCGAAGGAATACCTGCGCGGTTGAACCAGTGAGGATGGTTGGCGATGATGATCTTGTTGGAGCCCTTGCAGGGGATGAACCAGCCTTCCAGAGGGACGCCGTCGTCAGATGGGAAGTAGATGTCTTCGAATTCGAGGCCTTCTTCATTTGGATAGTGCATTATCGGCGCAAGGTCCCATCCTCTGAAGTCGTCGACCACGGCCTTGATTGTGGCCTTGATCTCTGCGTCTGTCGGGGCCATGATTGTGAATGTTTGTGAATAGGTGAGGGTGAATTGGGGCTGTGTATGAGTCTACATGGACAACATATACTTGGACATGATTGAGTGAGCTTGTCTTAAATGCTGATGTACTTGAATCCTTCGCGCGTTTTCGCTATTGAGTCGGGTTTATCACAGGCCATGGCAGTTATTCCGCTTCTTTATCACCGCTTATCTCCATTTTTGGTCCAGGATTCTGCATATTGTCAGCATCATAGACTTCACTCACGACTCCATTCCACGATTATCTCACGATGTTTTTGAGCGGATAAATCGAAAATACAAACTCAAAATTCTCCAGGATTACTCGAAGGATTCAGGATGGAAAGTCACACGGAAGTCGGCAGATGAGTACAGCATTGTATCTGGAAACAACGGCATTGCCTGAGGAAAGGCTTAATTCAATCACTAAATTCATGTCCAATATGCCACTTATGCCTGGTAAACGGCCGAAGACGGAGGATATCCAGCCAATTTTGATCCAGGACCAGGCCTGAACTTGGGCTCCTTATACCACTCCTGCGCAGTCTCAGCCAGTTCCTTGACTTTGGAGAACTCAAATTGAGGTTGGTCCAGAAGATCATAAATGCCCTGTGCATAATCCTCCGAGATGTTGTACACCTGTGCCAAGTACTTGCTCTATGCTTCTGTCAGTTTCAAGCCTTGTGAGAAATAGCCTGATTGCTTACCTGGATCTCGGGAAACTTGACGCGGTGAAGACCCTTGGCTGTGTTTTAGCAAGTTCTTCTTCTCCTGCTCACTCATAACCCTCGTCCACAGATCCTTCGCTTGGTCATATTCATTCTTCTTGCCCTCATGCCAATAGTGACTAAACCTGCTTGCGATATTGTCGCTGACCTGATACGGCGTCTCTGCAACATCAGGTCTGAACTTGTGAGCGAAGCTGTTGGGGGCATATTGTTTGTTGTCCGCGTGATTGGCATCAACGCGCATCTGCCCGCCAAAGTTGAGGGATGCATATGACTTGGCCATGAAGGGGCAATTGACGGGGATTTGGTACAGATTGACACCGATGCGATGATACTGAGTGTCGCGGTAGAAGAACATGCGGAACTGAAGGAGAGGATCAGGCGAGTCCTCGATACCAGGAACCATGCTGCCAGGCGAAAAAGCCGCTTGTTCCACATCGCGATGGAAGTTCTCAGGGTTCTTGTTCAGCACCAATCTTCCAAACTCCTTCATCGGAAACTGCGATTGCGGCCAAACCTTTGAAAAATCAAAAGGATCGAACCCAAGCTTATCAAGATCCGCTTGTCTAGGATCCATGACCTGCACATGAGCCGTCCACTCAATCTCCTCACCATTCTCGGTAGCCTCCCAAAGATCTCTCTTGGAGTAGTCAGGGTCTTCACCGCACATTTGCATAGCTTCACTATCGGTGAATTGCTTTTGACCGTGCTTTGCGATAAAGTGGTATTTGATGTAGACGAACTCTCCGTTGGAGTTTACCTACTTGAAGGTGTGGCAGCCGTAGCCGTGGTTGAAGCGCCATCCTTGGGGAGTTCCGTGATCGCTGTAGAACATGAGGCCTGCGTGATTAGCTTCGGGAGTGTTGGCGAGGAGATTGAAGAGGGCGTCGTGATCGAGGAAGTTTGCTGGGTTGCGGTATTGAGAGCGGACGACGTCTGATCCTTGAATGGGATCGCGGCAGAAGAAGACGGGCTGAACTATGGTTAGTTGGCAATGGACAGAGAAGGTAGCTTGAGTGACGAAGCTGAGGCCGACAATGTCGTGGTTTCCCTCCATGGTGTGTAACTTGATGGCGAAGCCTCAAGGGTTACGAGCCTCGTCTGGAAATTCTCGACCGAGAGTCACTGTAGAGAATCTGACAAAGACGGGTGTCTTTTCCCCGACAGACGACAAGAAGTTGGCTTTCTGGGATGTTGGTAAGTTAACCGTCAATATGATACTAGCCGTAAGTTTGACATATAGTGAGTTCAGTCACATCCTGACTACACTCGAAGTATCCAAAGGCACCAGAGCCACAAGGATGAACCATGCCTGGCATACGTCAGTTAAATGCAAGTATGGGCGGGTAATTATAGGCTTACGCTCGAGATTCTTGGATCTGTTGACGGTTTGTTGCTTCCTATCTCCAAGTCAGGATAGGTGCGTGCGTAGCAACAAGGAAGACTTACTGCAAAGAAACGTGCATATTTGTGCGACATAATGACAGCGCCGTCAATTGATCAATCTAGGTACTTTGAGTGCTCGGAACTTTTGTTCCAATTAGACACCGTTCATTGGTAACAGCTGTTGAAGCTGGCATTGTGAGCGTGGATATGCTAGCATATTGTCGTCATGGGACGGTAATAGATTAACCACACCGCCCAACATACTGCACTGGTAAATATCGATGGCCCTGAACCAAGCAGTTTTGATACATATTTCAAGCAATTAAGCATATCGGATTGGTCTTGCTAATATTGAGCAGTTGATTGGTCTCGAGTCGTGTATGAACGCTTTACTTGACTCCAATGCCATCGGGCTCCGTGGCACCTGATTGGTCTACCATTCTATCCCTCAGATGAGTCATATTATGTACCAAGAGAAAGGTGCCTTATATAAGGAGATCTGACTCGGAGCAAGGCTGTTCAAAAAAGACTTTTAGTCTCGAGTGCTTCCTGCCTTTGGGCCGCTATAACTTCGAGAGCATCTGGCGCCTCAAGACCACTTTTCAAGTAAAAAAAGCGATTGAAGAAAGGGAATAGAACCCAAGGTAATTATTCGGTACCTTAAAAGTTCCGTGACTAGAGAAGGACAGTGTTGCTCTTGTAATCAAGTAAGATCATGCGTTTTCTTCCATCTTATGATGCTTTATGTCAGCCAACACTTTATAGCTGTTCTTGATTCAGATGGAAGCTCTCAAATTAAGCCCAAAATAAGATTCTGATGAGAAATGGACCTTTTGATGTTCCCGAGACATTTTCGCTTACTCGATGACGGAAGCACCTACTGCGATTTGGTGGTGGTCAGTAAATCTCCCCGAAACGAGACATTCCAGTCGAAAACTTTACCCTACAACAACAAATTGTGCCGATTCTCATATAAAGATTGATAAGAAGAAGCTCGTGTTCATCATCGTCGAGACTCACCGATGCGAGATGTCACATCGAAAAGTATTTCTAGTCATGATACTCGAGGCTCAGCTTCAAGTGGCGGAAAGCGCCCAGGGGTTGAACAACAACGGCATATCTCGTTCCTGGCCCTGAACAAATGACTTTCTTAGCGCTGTAGATCGACCAGGTCTGGACTTCCCGGCCCTGAAACTTTATCCGATAGCAAGTCTCGATCTCAGACATCCACTGGAATTCGACCAAGCATTGGCGGCCAACACAATTACCCAATGCGTTTAAGCAAGGACTTAGGACGGAGTAGCTCGGCTTTAAAGAGTGCTGTGCCTATATTTGGCAGTGGTCCAATCACCATGCTGACACCGTTCAGACACGCCCCATTTTGATATGCATGTCAGACTTATAGAGGCGTGGTGACCAATGGGTATCGAGGGAGAATGCGAAAAATAAGCGATTGCTGACAATTGACGGAAAATTCGCAGAAAGAGATGTCCGAGTAAGTGCGATGATTAGAAATGAGTTGGAGACAATGATGGATTTGAGGTATATAAAGATGTGAGTTGAGCTGCGAAGGAGTAAGCTTAGAACGCATCATTTATCAAACATCGCAAACTATCCACTTCAAAGAAATCATCAGACAAAATGGTTACTGTTGCAGTTGCTGGAGGTACAGGCAAGGTTGGTCGAACCCTTGTCGAGGCCATTGTTGCTGCAGGAGAGAATAAAGTCGTCATTCTCAGCCGAGAGGTAAGTTCTCCATGCAAAAGATTCATATGCCCAGCTAATAGAAACCGAAGGAAAACAAGGCACTGGAAGAAAAGATTGGAGCTTCTGTCCTGGCTGTAGACATTCATAACATCGATGCCCTGACTCAGCTGTTTGAAAAGCACAATGTGCACACAGTAATCTCGACACTTGGCATGAATGGGCCAGTACCTATCGAGATTGATATTATTCGTGCATCAGAAGCATCTCAGGCAACAAGACGATTCATCTCGAGTGACTGGGGTCTTCCCCATACAGAAGAGTAAGCAAGCACTTGACAAATGCCTCATTGAAAACAAGCAACCAACAAAGAATTATAGGCACGCAGCTCAGGCTAATTCAGCAAACAACAAACTCCGTGCTCAAGACGAGCTACGCAAGACAAACCTCGAATGGACATCTGTTCATATCGGCTTCTTTCTTGATTTCTGGGGCTCCTCTAAATCAGCTGCGAAATCAAACTTGCACACCCCTTCAACCTTTGTTGATATCAAACATCGAGCCGCTGCTATTCCAGGATCTGGAGATGTTCCTGTCACGTTTACGTACAGTCGAGATGTAGCAAAATTTGTGGCTGCACTTCTAGACCTTGAGAAATGGGATGAAGCAACGTACATCATTGGCGACAAAGTCACGTTCAACGAGATGGTCAAGATTGCCGAAGAAGCTACAGGTAAGTGACGTGCTTCGTGGCTAGAGCTAGGGATGCTGATTTTTTCATAGGTGATAAGTTCAACGTTGTTTATGATAGTGTTGAGACACTTGAGAAGGGGGAGTTGAGTGAGTTACCAGGTCATGAGGCGATGTTTGCCAATATTCCTGCACCCAAGGCGGTCATGAAAAAGGTGATGTCTGCATATGGTTTGTGGGCAGAGAGTGGTGGTTTCAACTTGGATGAGAGCAAGGCTCTCAACAAGTCGTTCCCTGATATCAAGCCTATTACTGTTCGGGAGTTTCTGGAAGATGCTTGGGGTAGCGAGAAGAAATAGAGTCGGTAACACTTTGTTTTCTTCAAACATAGCTTTCATGCAATCTTTTTCATAGTATTATTTTGAGAAAAGGTACAAACCTTCAACTATGTGCTCAAAATGTTTATATCAGAAGCCCTTATCAGTCACGAATTGCATGGCAATCACCTGCAAGCTGAGACGACGGAAACCATTAGCGTGAGGACTCCCTTTCGGGACCGTGCCTCTAGATCGATCGTACGGCCACGGGCCAATATTTTGTCTCAGATCAATCTTAGATACCTTGTCTTTGCCAAGTCTAGATCGAACCCGCGTTTGTTCCTGGCCGATCTTCAATGACATCAGCTGCTTCCTCACTAGCCTTGGCACAATAAACTCTTCCGAAACACCTCATCTCTAGATCTCGTATTTCCTCAACTCAAAGGCTCCAAGCGCCAAGCTCAAACGCCAGGAACCAAGATCCGTTACGCCGCAAGCAGCCACCCAAACGCCGACCGTCACAAAATAACAGATTCTGGCAATATGTCCTGAATATCAAGCCATGCGCCGCAAAAACCGGAGGCGGCTTTCTTCAAAGTTGCAAAACGCCGGTCGCATCGAGAAACGTGGGCAAGAGGCACTTCATCGCTGCGGCAACATCAGACCTGGTTGTTCAAAAAATAGCTTCCACCACGGGAAAAAGAGGCTTGTGGCTTTGTCGCAGTTGGAAATGATGTTGGGGGAGTAGATGGTTGCGGGTGGTGGAGTGGATGCATCGTGGCTGGAATGTCTTTGGCGTTTTTGAGCGAAGCCGCCGCACTCGGCATGTGAAGAGGAACGACAATGAAGAGAGAAGATCGGATGGCAAAGTTATTTTTTCGTTGGGAGCTTGAGAAAAAATGGTATGCATATAAACCCCCGAGGGCTTGGTATGTCTCGCATTTCTCTTCACCTCTCATCACACTCTCAAACATATACAGTTTCACCAAGATCGTCACTCGTTCAACCACTCGCTCCAGCACATACAACTCCAACTCCAACTTCAAGATGAAGAAGTTCTTGCTCACCGCCCTCTCAGCCACCGGCGTTCTCGCCGTCCAATACTCCCCCAGCTTCCCCCTCCTCGCAGTCCGTCAAGTCGTAGAGGTTCCCTGCGCCGACCAGAACCTCAAGGACTGCGGCACCGGCTGTATCCAGACCGACTGGACATGCTGTCCTAGCAAGGCAGGCGGATGTCCTCCTACAGCTTACTGCGAAGTCGGATCGAACCAGCAGTACGGATGCTGTCCTAATGGCAGTATCTGCAATGGCGAGGGCGGTGGTACCACTCGTGCCGATACGACTACTATTGTCCAGGGTGGAGGCGGCGCGGAGACTCAGTCTCCTATCTTGGAGGGATCGTCGACTGCTGTTATTGTTCCTCCTCCTGTTGATACCGCCTCTGTTCCTCCTGTTGTTCCGAGCCCTGTTGCGCCGGTTCCTGTACCTGGAACGCCTTACCCCACGCCCAGCACGGTTATTGTCAATGAAGGATCGTCGAAGAAGTTCAGTTTGGTTGGCGTTTTGGCCGGTATTGCCGCGCTTGTCTTTTGATCAAGCAACGTGTTCTTTGTCGCGAGAAGGGAATGGGCTGCTCGCTAGATTAGAGTGATGGCCTTGGATGCAAGGATATAGTTGCAGGACTGGGCAAACACTTTTAGTAAATAACCTGTGACACGCTCAAGTGTCCAATGGAACGTAATTACTTGCAATCAATTGAGAGACATTGCTGTACTTGCTGAATTTCACTTCGCTGTTCAACTGAAACGAGTCATGCCTTGTTGGTGATTAGTTTGAGATGGACGAAACATGGTCATGCGAAAAATGTGGTATCTATTAATTCTATGTACTATACGTCAAAGCCAAGACACATGTCGTCCGGCAGTATTTTCTCATAAATCATCGCTTACTCAATCTTGACGCAGACCTTACCCTGGTGCTTGCCAGACCACTGGTACTCATAAGCCTCACGAAGCTGCTCCAGAGAGAAGATCTTGGGGTCAACGATAGGTCGAAGCTTATCAGGGTTGGCCTCAATAGCACGGCACATATCCTCCATCTGAGTACGGCTTCCAACAAGCAGACCTCGGGTGGTGCAGAGGTTGGAAAGGCAGTCGAGGAAGCCAGGGTCGTTCTTACCAGTGCCGCCAACGAAGCCGATGATTGAGATGACACCGTCGATCTTGATGGCGTTGAGGGACTGCTTCATGGATGCAGGGCCAGCAACCTCGATGATGTGGTCGACACCAGCACCGCCGGTGAGCTCCTTGGCCTTGGCTCCCCACTCAGGAGTCTCGCGGTAGTTGATGATGTGGTCAGCACCAAGCTTCTCAAGAAGCTTGGCCTTCTCAGCAGAGCTGGTAGTAGCGATGACCTTTGCACCAGCAGCCTTGGCGAACTGAACAGCAAAGATGCTAACACCACCGGTACCCTGAGTGAGAACCCACTGGCCAGGGAGGAGCTTCTTGCCCTCAAGACCGTACAGACCGTTCCAGGCAGTGAGACCAGCGCAGGTAAGAGTAGCAGCCTCGTGGAAGTCGAGGTTAGAGGGCATGGGGACAAGACCGTGCTCGTCAAAGGCACCGACGGTGCGGAAAGTTCCGTCAGTTACACCACCAAGACCGGTCTGGATGCTGAGCTGGTCGAGAGAACCGCCGATGTGGCCCTGGTTGAAGAGAGTGACGACCTTGTCGCCGGGGCGGAAGCGGGTGACGTTCTTGCCGACGGCGAGGACAGTGCCGGCGCCATCGGAGCCGGGGACGACGCCGTCCTTGGCGGGGAAAGGGTACTTTCCGAGAGGGAGGATGAGATCGCGGTAGTTGAGGGAAGCGCCCTGGACTGTGAAGTCTTAGAAGATGTAATTGAGGTAGAGGTGAAGTTGGGACATACTCTTGACGAGGACTTGGCCGTCACCGAGCTCGGGAACAGACTTCTCGCTGAACTTCAGACCGCTAAAGTCCTTTCCATCACGGGAGGGGATGGTCCATTGCTTGACAGTCTTGGGGATAGATTGAGCCATTGTGAAGGATGAAGCTGAAGCTGTTGAGATTGTGTCAAAGTCGAATTGTATGGGCTTGATGATGATACCCACTGTCAACGTCGCTTGGATATAGACTATATATACTTGTCAATCAACCAGATGGAAAAGTCTTTATAAAGAAACCATTAAGTTAATTCTCGAAACATGCAGATTTGTAAGGAACCAATGTCTGTGCATGAGATTTGTAACCCATCTCCAGCCTTGCGATCCATGCCGTAACCATCACTGACGTAACTCTTGACGCTTTACCGTGATAGCTCTTCTCCAGTTGTGGCAAAGCTTCAACTGCCGGGCCATGGGAGCCAATGACGGGCTTGGGACTAAGAGTTCCGAGTTCCACTTGTTTCTGTAGATAATGAAGCCATCATGTTTTTTTTTCTTGCTGCGGTCCACTGTCCGCGCTGGCTGTACCCACACGGATCCGAAGTGTCAAAGCTTTCTTGGTCCCGGTTCGAGGCCGGTTGCTCGGGGCGTTGCCGTTTTCGGTGGTGATGTTGATTGACGTTGTTGTTAGAGTGTAAAAAGTCATTGGAGGGTGTGGCGCCTTGGCCCATGACTCGTGGGGTTCATGCAGCAATTGAGCATATGCATGAGTGAGTGAGTGAGTGAGTGGGTGAGTTTGGAACATGGTAGTAGCAGCCTCGTATCAGATCGAAAATACTACCTACACTCACGGTAAGTCTGAAGTAAGAACTTCATCAATTGGAACGCATCATCAGCTGTAAACCCGTCGCAATTGGAAATAATCGGGTCATTAAGCAGTAACGATAACGTTACAGGGGCTTTCCTGTATAATGCCCCGCTAACCGTCATCTGTCATCAACACCATCTCATCTCCAGATTCTCAATCCGTTTCCATTCTGCGCCATCACATAATTCCCCCGATCACCCAATCAATGGCGCAGGCAAAGGCTCAGATCAACCTTAATGGCCTCGGTCTACAGCTCCCAAGCTCCAGTGGATCCTCAGCACCGCCGACCCCTCGCCGGCCCCTCACTCCAGCGGCACCACCGACCGGCATAGTCGTCTTCTCGGGTGGTAGCGCCGCTAACAACCTCGTCGATGTCTTCGAGAGTGTTCGAGAAGCGAATCAGTGCACGCTGAGCTACGTGATACCCATCTCTGATAATGGTGGTAGCAGTAGTGAGATCATTCGTGTCTTTGGTGGACCTGGTATGTTCTGTTCATGTTTCCAATTTCCACGTGTCTCTTCTATATGCTAGCGTTGACTGACAGGGTTGCTCTAGGTATCGGAGATGTGAGGTCCCGACTTGTTCGTCTTATTCCGAACGATGGAAGTTCTGAGACGAGAGCTATCAAGCATTTCTTCAATCACCGCTTGCCAAAGGTCTACACCGAGGCAAGATCAGAATGGTTTGAGATTCTGGAAGCGACGCATCCTCTCTGGAATGACATCTCGTCGCCCAAAAGAGAACTCATCAGATCTTATCTGAATAGCTTCAATCTTGAGGTTGTGAAGCGCATGAAGCCTAGCAGTCGCTTCGACTACTCTGGAGCCAGCATAGGAAACCTCTTCCTCACAGGAGCTCGTCTCTTCACCGGTAGTTTCGAAGCTGCCATCTACCTGTTGAGCTCAATATGTTCAGTGCCGGATAGAATAGCAGTCCTTCCAGCCCTCAACACCAACTTTGCTAGCCATATCGCTGCTGGTCTTGAAGACGGCACGATAATCACAGGTCAGAACGACATCTCACATCCCAGCGCTCCAACCGCTGCTGTGCCTGGAGCATCAGCCGGAGTGCACAGCCCAACAGTAGCTCGGCAGGAGCAAACATGGGATCAAGACCACCACCATGTTGAAGACGCGAACCTACCAGGAACGTTACTTGCATTGCGCCGGCCGGCCATTGCATTCTCCAAAGAGCAAGAAGAAGACCTACCCGCGAGGATCGCTCGAGTATGGTACATCAATCCATATGGCGAGGAGATCAAGATGCCTGCCAACCCAAGAGTTCTAGACGCGCTCCGGTCTGTTCACAGTGTAGTGTACAGCATTGGCTCTCTTTTCACATCATTAATCCCAAGTCTTGTCCTTCGTGGCGTCGGTGATGCCATCGTCAGCCCGCAAGTGCGCAACAAGATCCTCATTCTCAACGGCACAACCGACCGTGAGACTGGTCCTTCAACGGCGCCTTTCACAGGACTAGACTTTGTTGGGGCTATCGCAAATGCTCTCGCTGACTCAAGAGGTCTACCCAAACCTACGGAGGAGGAGTACAGTCAGTATGTGTCGCATGTCATTTACATCGAAGGGCCGACATCGCCAAAGGTAGATAAGCCGCTGTTTACGCAGTTGGGGATAGATGCGACACGATTATATGGGCCTAAGGATGAGAAAGGAAGAGGTGGAAGATACGATGCCAAGGCTTTGACTCAAGCCCTTGAAACTATCATTGGAAGGAAAGATGCGCGGTCTGACAGAAGCCGTCGAAATACTCTGGTGGGTTAAATGCTAATGGCTAACTGGGGAGATGACGAGGCTTGAATGAGGTCATGAGAGACTCGGTTCACATGGACGGGATCGTCGGCCATAAGGCAAGACGAGTCGATCAAATATGAAAAACATAGAAAAAAAAATGTATTAGATGGTATATCGCCGTGGTATGCATTCAAACTCCAGGTCTGACTATAATGCCATTTCCACCACAATTCTCAAGACGCCAATCGCCCAATCCAACCCAACCCAACCAAACCAAACCCTTTCCCAAGGCCGTGACCCAATAGTTCCTCAGCTCATTAGACCTCAGCCGGCGAAAAGATCAAGTATGCCATGACAACAGGCCACGCCGTCGATAATAGCAATGCTCCCATGACTGAACCGAGCGACATTCTAACGCGATCGTAGGGACCCTTCCATCGGTCAATCAGAGCGCAGGTGCTGAAGATCATGGCGCAGGCGTAAAGTGACGATGCCCAGAATATGCCGAGCAACATGTCCGAGTGTCGGTCTTCAGGACTGAGAACGTCTTTCGAAGTGTCGGGGACAAAGGTTGAGGAGAGGTTGTTACCCATTTTGATGGATGTAAGTGGTGTATGCAGGTTTGTGGTGTTTGAGTGGGTTTAAGTGGTAGAGGTTGAGTCGCAAAGGAGGGTTGCAGCAAAATCCTTCAGAATTAAAAATGATTGTAGGGGTTGTTAAGTCACTCGCCAGCGAGGAAGAAGAAAAGAATGAAGAGAGATTTTCCAGCAAAGATGCTTGTTTTTTGAAGAGCGAATGGCTCTCACAAAAGAGAAGAGCATCTCGCATGAGGCCTTACAGGGGTTATACCACCCATCACATCTGCAGCCAATGGGAGTCTCAGGCCTGCGATTCACTGAGGTCGGGGCCAAGACGACCCGGTCGCGGATGCGTCTCGTTGGTTGAAACATCTGCGACTCTGCAACTGAGGGACCAATTGAGGATATTCCCTAAGCGCGCGGTCTTGTTGATCAGCTTTAGTTTGTGAGCTGATGATGAGGCCATTCACATCGTCACAGACATTAATAAACTCTATTTCCCTCCTCTCACTTGTTGATCACTTTCTTTTCTTCGAGACCGTACTTTGGCCGGCCTTGATCAAATGTTTGGTCGGTCAACTCCAGCCTGTTTTCAGATCCGTCTCAGATCTGGGACGATACCGGGATGTGACGTTGGTAAAACCTGCACGCAAAACAGCAAAACACTACACTAGCCTAGTAGAAGAGTTGGATAATACCCCCGTATTCAGACGAGTTATCGCTGTTCTATATGTATAGCATTGATTGATATTGCTTGGCTTGATTGTTCTTGGCGGAGCTGAAACGGGCTTGTTCGTCCAACTTCTCGGATCGGGGGCGAGCCGGGCTACTGCACTTCGGAGTCCCAGGCATTCGGGAACTGCATGTGAATGTGTCGGTCTAGGATGGATCGTGCTTTGGAGGATGGTTCGATCGGAGATTGACTGAACTCTATTCTGCATTGGCAGAGTCAGATATTCGTCTGAAGTCATGAGTACTCGGGGATGGTGGCTGGCGGTCGAAAGAGGAAAATGCCCTGAAACCACTGTCTCCGCTACTGTTTGCAGCGCCCAGGGTCTAGGGTAAGTAGAAATGCAGTTGCCATCTGACAGTTCATCCTGTACTGGAACACAGGAGCTCTACCAAGAAATATATTGACTCTCGACAAATCAGGTGTTTCGATAGCTGCTATTTCTCTCCTAAGATCATGGTAAGAGAATTGGTGAGGATGGTAATAGGAGCCCCTAACGACCGAAGTATAAAATAAAGTCATGAGAAAACATTTCACGACAATTCAATATCGGGATCGAACTATACAAAAATACATCAGTAATTCGAGAGCTCACAGTGCATTTTATCCCAAATAGTCCGTCATCTCAGGAATACCGAAATGTCAAGTACATCTCAAGATATAATTTGATGCCATCATCTAATTTAAGCTTACGCCGTTGATGGGAGACTTTGCAACCACTCATGCCTCAACAAGACCGTGACTATAAATGCTTTGAGATTTTCAGAGAACCTTGTGGCTAAGAATGAAGCTGATGAAGCTTCTGTAGAGATATAGGAAGACTAGTCCTAAAAGCGGCCATAATAATTTCATGAACCCGAATCTACACCTCGGTTTCTATATCTGCCTTATTACTCTCCAAGGGTTGGTTTCTTTAGGTTAAGTTTGAAATAAACAAGGAGACAGTGATTTCAAATGCTTAAGAAGTGCCTCAAAGGTTGAACGTTTAGTAACAGGATGATTGTAAAGCAAACAGTAGCTAAGCTTTGGGTGTTTGTCCCTATTTCGTTCCTTGCATGCATTCAAAGAGCAAGCATGACGTAGGTGAAAACACTTAAGGCAACCGAGAAGTTGTGCTATTTAGTGTTTTGGGTGCTGGCATTAGTTGTCTAATCTTAAAGTTGAAGTTTCTTTGTGAAGTGTTTGTAAGATGGCCGCGTAAAAGTCAAAGGAGTCTGCAAGCTACTTACCCAATATGTGTTCATGCCATATTGGACATGAAACTCTTTCTACTCATCCAATTAATTACAATGGCGCAGTGGAGCCATCTTCTATTGTGAACTCCAGTGAAGATTTTAGTGATATAATAAGTTTCTACATAGAATTCACTATAAAGTCAAACTTAGCAAACTCTCATACAAAAAGCTTATAGACATACAAACAGGTATAAATACTGCCATCTCCCACGCTCAAGGGTCACGTAATTTGTATCTTGGCCATCTTATCTTCACATCCTACTGACAAATCATTCATCTCAATTCCACAACACCACAGAAAAAATGGCCATCGTCCACGGATTCCAAACCCAGATATTCCGTCTCTTGGGCATTCGGACCAAATACCCCGGCTACTCCAAACTGATCTACGATGGCAACGGGAAGATAATCAGCTGTATCTACGGGCCCAAGATCCAGCCCCGTGTGTTCAAGAAGCCTGACACGGTCTTTTACAAGCAAGCCAAGCCCTCCAAGAAGATGTCGGAGGAGTATACAGGGGAAACGGACATCATCTGGCGTATCAGGGAGAACCGAGGTAAGAAAGACCCTTGAGGCGCTATAAAGTCAGCGGATAGAATTGAGGCTCGGGTCGGATAACTGGATGGCAGATGTGATACCAAGACGTCAGGGACGAAAGGCGGCTTACTCAGCTCATCCCATCAAACACAAGAACGTCATGCTTAAATAACGCAAACACGAAAGAATAAGAGCATCCACGAATGAAAGAGAGCTATATCCAGAAACAAGTGGATCAAAAGCGAGATCATGGGCACGACTCAACAAGCGTCTCTCCCTTCTCCTCTTGGGGTTCCTTCACCTACCTATTCAGGACTCATCCCAAGCCGTCCCGCGTTACACTCGGCAGGCTTCATCACATTTCAACAGGGATCAATAGCTTATCAAGACATAAATAAATAAGCTTAAAGACAAGAATATCTGACATCTACTGGGGTCTTCTCGAGTATATGCTGTACCACACGGCTTCCCCCACTGTCTCCCCACATCGAGCCTTGTAAACCAGATGGCTAGGTCTCGAACCCATTAGGTCCAGCTGTATCTATCTATCTACCTAGGCGTGTGCAAATTATAAACCCTCCCTCAAGAGACAGAACACCATGTAACCGCAATGGCATGTGCTGTTGATGACCTGTGACGCATACGCCTTGTTCGATCTAGTACCAAACTCTTTTACTCCCATTCCCCATCGTGTCGAAGACCCTAAATCGACCAGTCGTAATGCCGCCATCTTGGAATATAATGATCATCTATGTTATGATACGCATATCGACGACCGGCTTCTGAGGCCTGAAACGGATCCTGATATGTTGGGTAATGGTATTGCTGGGGGCGAAATGACCTCGGCCTGCGCCGGGAGTCATGGCTACTAGTCCTGCTACTCGAGCGAGATGTTGCTCGAGAAGGAGAAGTAGTATAATGATAGTATCTCTCTTGTTGTTCCGCTCTCTCGTCCCCATGGAGTGTGCAAAGGGTGGGGAAGAATGGAGAACCGCGTTCTCGAGGCGCACGGCAGCCTGCGATGGTGCATGCATGGGTATAGCAATATCCACCGGGTATAGTTGACTCATTGGTACATACAGGATCGGCGCAGGCATGGGTCAGGCAAAAATGAGAGTTGGGGTTGTTGTCCTGGACGATTTCTGAACATTCTGCTCTTTGACAAGTGTGTCGGAAGCACTTCTGCGGGTGGGCGTGACCATGTCCGTTAGCAAAGTCGGGGCATCCAGGCGCAGAGCACAAGTCTACATTGGAGTGTTAGCTTTGTAGACACCTAGAAAGCAAGCACTCACGCATATGACACCATCTCATAACCAGGCCGTTATGAACATCCCGAGGCTGCAGGCAGCCCTGTTGGTCGCACTCGTGATCGGTACAGAATCTCGAATCTCCTTGGGCAAAGCCGTTGCAGGCCTGGAAGAACTCACATTTTGAATGGTTCACACAGAGCCTTGTTGGAGTTTTGTCGGGATCCCAAAGCGAGTAGTTCTTGCAGTCTCTCAAGGCTTCACAGCGTTGATGCTTGTAGCACTTTTTCTTATCTCGACCCGCCATTTCATCATTCGCTAAGCTGAGTACTCGACGGTGGCAGTCGTCCACTCCACAATGGTGTTTCTTGCAGTACCGTTCAGAACCATCTCGGTCGGAATCGCATTTCGGCATCTTGCACTGGAACTCTTTGGAGTGCTCTTTGCAGTATTGCGAGTTCTTGTAGCGCTCCTCATAGCATTGCTTGTCTTTGTCTTTCGCCTTACAGGAGTCTGGGAACGTCAGCATTTGGGTTTGGGACTCGGCCTGGAATAAGCGACTTACGATCGCGACAGAGCCAATCGCTGTGACCGATGCTGGAGTATTTAAAGTCATCTCCTTCGACATCCAAGACCTTCGCATTGCATCGATGCCAATCGCACTTGGAATCTAAAATGTGTCAGCTGTCTTGCTGAGCGGAAACAAAGGGCTACTCACGTTTGTCGCAGAACTTATCTTTTGAACGCTTGCTAGACTTACACCCAGCGCCGAAAGTACAAGCATCTACTGAAATGAGTCTCTGATTCTGTAGGAGCTTTGGGGTTGCGCTCACGCTTCTCGCAGTAGATAGAATACGTCCCAGAATTGAACTTTCCTATCGGATGATGACACTTTTCCACATGGCATTCCGGTCGAGAGTTTCTGCTACTCTTACTAGCCCAAGAGCTTCCGCCTTTACCGCTGCCCATGATGGAGGATCTCGTACAAGCTTGTATAGAAGTGGTAGTCCCCGATGGAAGTGTGAAGACTAGATGCGTGATAAGATAGATACTCGCCAAAGTAAAAGTATACTGAGATATGTCGATGATTCAAAAGAAGTTCAGGCTGATCAATATGGGAGCCTACTTAGTCGATTTCGTCAAATTGCGTTTTGACAGCTATATTTCGGGGGCATTATCCATCCTATATAGCTCTGGGCTCAGCGCCCTCCCAAATCCTCGACACTGGCTGAGGTCAAGGCACGAATTAGCCGAGATCAGGCATATTAACTAGAGGCCAATCCAGTTCCTTTCGTGTAGCTATGTTGAAAGGAGTTACACACAGGCTGGGATTCCATAGTATGCTTGATATTGTAATACCCCGGGAGCCAAGGACACAAATGTTGCCTGCCTGTACACCTTGGCTCCCTCTGCCCGCTGTGATAGCTGATGAGGCGCAGTAAAAGGCTTGACAGTATCTTAACTCTGTCAAGCGAGATCAACCACGAACCGACATCATGAAAGATTCTAGTTGGGATTCGTCAACCAAGGCTACCATGTTGGATTGATGGAAACTCGCTCAGCAATCATGGCCAGTTATGTTCTCAGCATTCACAAACTTGAGAGATTTCGGTGTCAACTCACAGCATCGACTTTCCCACATTTTGCTACTAGTCTGACTGCACTCAAGGACTGATATCGGCACCACCCTCTTTCTTGGTAGCTAAGCTTCCCCCATCCTGAACAGAGGGACAGGAGGCAACCGCCAGACAGAAAGGATGAGGGTTCAAGTTTCATGCCTTGAGCCTCATAGTTGTGCATGCTGTGACTGTGATTGTGCTTGTGTAGCGAATAATGTCGTAGCTTGATCACTTGAGTTGCATGACTTTGCTATCTCAAGTTCTGTACCCACTGAGAGATGGCGAGCCATCTGTCGTTTTCTGATCCTGAGAGATATGGCCGGGCGTTCGTGACAAAGCTGAAGGTTGTTTGCGCTGCGCAAATTCCATGCCGGCAAGGCAGCCATGTAACTGGGGAAGCGCCTTTGGAACGCAGGACAAGTGCAGTATTTGTCATAAGGCGTCCTGGGTGCCAGACACAAGGTCTCATGGCGGTTTGCGTCAATGGAGATCTACCTATTTCTGTCAGCATCTATTGTTGGCATGTCGCAGTAACAATGGGCCAGTTGCTCTTGTCCTTCAGTTTACAAACATGTCACAATATCGGAGAATTGGCGAAGTAACTGTTGCTCGTGCTGATTGTCTGAGACTCTTGAGGCTTCATCATGTTCTCATGACAGAGAAGCCTGTCGCATGGAGAGAACTAGAATGGCCGAAAGTGAAGCTAGATGTTTGATCGTTGACAAGGAGCGCCTGTAGAAGTCGTAGAAGGGAAACCGGTCGATGCTGCGATGTTTGTTAATGCAACCCTCGAAATACATTGCTTGCCACGCACCATGAGCAATCTCGAGACAGCCTTACTTGAAACATTATGTTATTGTTGTTGTCGTGCGAGTTTAGGCAGTGAAAGTGATCACGGGTAGTCGTTGGGAGAGGAGATGAAGAATAGCATGTTTTTGATATTCGCTAAGGCAGAAGGAAACAACCGTTTTCAGGGGCCTTCCAGTCAGTCAAAGTGCGCTACCTTATCCACTTCCCCCAACAAGCTCCCGTCTTGTCCCTTGGCTCCTGCTAAACTCCGGTCCCACTCTGTCGCTCATGCATCTTGCCGCCTTCCCCCCTACGGCGCAGTCTTTTTGTAATTTTGGATCTTGCAACTAACAACACAAATTGGATCCAACAAAACAACTGCCGATATCATATGACCGTCTCAAGCGCTGCACCAAGCCGTTGCACTACCGCGCATGAACTTGCACGACTTAGTGCGGCTGCATTTTGGAGATTTTCGTACTTGGTAGACAAACACCAACGCAGATAACGATTCCGCGTGGAATACCAGATGACGAACATCCTGCACTTTGTCACGTCAGTCTTGTGCAGTCTCGTTTAATCCAACATCTGATTAGCTGATGCCCATCATGACTGATAATCTGATAGTACAAACTCACCTGACAACGGACCAACAGAGATACCTGCACGGATGGACTCGGCGGGAGCCACGACAGCTTGAGTCTGAATACAGCAGGCTCGCACTAGCTAAAGGTAATCCTTCGAGTTAAGTCTGGTGAAAAACGCAGTGACGGCGTCGACTCCTGAGGCACGGCCAAGGCAGCGATCATGGTATGATCATAGCGAGAGTTGGACGACACTCCAACATGCGAGGTGGGTTGGGCTGAACCAAGGCCATCGGACCAGATGGAGAGCCATGGTTCGCCCAGACCCAATCGAGGTACAAGCTTGTCGCCTAACCGTCTATGAAAGGACAGGTGCTCATCAATCGCAGGCAATCCAATTTCTTGAGCCACCAAACGATCGTCGATGCCCTCACTCGCAAGCACTACTTTCAACCCATCAGTCATACACAAACGCAGCATAGGACATAATAACGAGGCTTCTTACCTTAACAGACACCATCCCGACGTTGACTCATTGATGATTGACAACAATCGGGCCCGCCGTCATCTGTCTCTCAGCTGCGTCCATCTCAGTGACATATCTTGAGAGCGGGTGTCGAAGCATTTAAATATGACCTTGACCCTTGCACATTTTCCTTCCTCCATATCTTCGCAAGATCTGCCAGTTTTAGATCCCGCTTTCAGCTGCCAGGGGTTAATGAATGCTCACCTAAGCATACCCACCAAATCCCAGGAACTGCCAGCCAAGCAATCTTCTGCATAGCCGATTGTGTGACCATATCGCCTTGTTGATAGGCAAATCATGCCACATACTTTGGTACCATCTCAGGGTGTCTTCATCGGACCGAATCTTTGAAAGATTTCTTCCCAATTCATCGGCAGTTGATTTGATTGCTGGTCAGATCGGATGAAATAGATGGATGGAAGCAGTAACGTGGCACAAAGCCGTTGAGGTGCTTTTTTCGGTACGAAATTCTTCCTTGTGAGAAATGTAGGACCAACGGTCGTTCTGTCTCTCTTCCTTTCTGTGCCTCCTTTGTTACACAAAGACACGTTTTGCCACGAGAAGTTTACTATGACTTCTTTGGAGCAGTTCGACTTATCGAAGAATGGCCCAGCCCAAGCATCAGGAAGCAGAAAGAGAGTGTGGTATCATGTCTGGTGATGAAAAATCAAAATGTTGCCAGAGTGAACAACCTCCAAGACCTAAGGGTGATTATTTCGACGAAGAGGACTACAAGTTTACAAGTATTGGAGAATCGAATCATGCTGTTAGGCCTGAGTAATAATGGTTACTTGTGTATGCGTACAAGTTTCTCATATGACTTTTTATCAGCAGGTCGCCCATGCCTCGTCCGATATGATGCCAACCCCCCTCAACTCCCGGACAACATCGCACGTCCAGTTTCTAGAACTCTGACGTCTCCCCAAAGAACTCCTACGAGCCCCTGATCGAGACATAGACTTCCAAAACTGTTTCTGCAATCATTGCATACGCCATACATCGAAGCACTCCAGGTTCGTCACCACCCTTGTCTAGACTTGCATCTCTAGATATGCCTCAGGGCATGAAACACAGGTCAATTTCAAGACTGTCTTATCAATACTGATGAAGTTTTAAGCACAATAAAATCGCCCCCAATGTACGCCTCATTCTATATACCACAGGAGAAGTATTCAACTCAGATGCGAGTTGCTGAAAAGATGATGTTCATGGGTCTGCCTCATTTCAAGGACACTCAGTCGAGATGCAAGGAATGCAACAGAAAGGTGGATAGCCCAGTCCAGATATCGGTTGGCTATCAACTTCGGAACAATGCTCTTTTCATGACTGTCAGGCCTGTGCCTCCCAAGTCAAAGTGCAAGGTTCGTTCCCCTGTCCCTTCTCGGTTAAAGTTGCGAGTCATCTTCTGACGTATGATCTCTAGTGACTACTGGCTTAGGGTATCATCAAGGCACCTATGGTATCTGCCAACGCTACACTTGCTTGTTATCAAGTTGTCTCTTGGGCATGTGCTGGATGGATCATGCGGCCCTTGGGGTATTCAGGATATTTGCCGAAAAGAACTCCAGAAGTTCTCGCTCGAACCAAATCCAAATACATGAAGACAGATGCGTGATTAACGTATTTGAACTTTTTCAGTTGATCGGTGCATGCCTAGCCGCCTGTGTGACGTTCTGAGGCAAACTGCCGGGCCTGGGGAATGACATCCACCCCAGCCCAACGATCAAGCCTAGCTTTGGACTTGTTGTTCATCTTAGGATCTACCCTTGCCATTTTGATTTCTACATTTGGCCCAATGCCGCAGTCCGCATCTGGGTTAGGTTTGAATGTCTGAAATATATACAGACTATTCGATCTGATACTCCGCTTGCCTTGCACAACACATCGCTGCTCCTATGATTTTGGTCGGAGCTGTCCCACACATACATTGCTGGCTCACATGACCAAAGGAGCTAAAATATCAGAACTGACTCTTGGTAGAGTCTTGGGTATCACTTTCGCAATGCCGAGTCCCAATTACATCTTCCAGTCTCATACGCATCATCGGATCTGCCATCTTCTGTCCATCTCGTATTATAAAGCCACCTGCTTCCCTTCTGCTCGCTCAACTCCTTCTTAAACATCCTTTTTTTCGAGTTCAAGCTAACATTGTGCTCTCGGACAGGTGTTTGGGGCCCCATGTTACGAAAAAGTCAGGTTCCATTCTTCCGACACCCCAGTCCTCCATCGAAAACGAAACCAAATACAACCACGGATTTATTTCAGCACGTATGCTTAAAGGTGCCACAGAAGTTCTTCAATTTCCATCAGATCGTCGTGTCACTCCTTGTACTCCGATAAAAGAACGCCCGGGCTCCGTAGGAGGCTGCCGATCCATAATCTGAGACTCTCAACATGACCCATGATCACAGACAAGCGCCCGTTAGTATTCAGAATCGCATCTGGTATTTAGCCAGGAGCCATGATGCATCTTAATCATGACGAAGTGAGGAGAGGGCGTTCAGTGGGTAGATCCATAAGGTGAACGATATGTGACTCGAGAATCATGTGTGTTTCCCACCGAGAATGCTCCTTTCGTAGTAGCGAGAGAACTGGCTTGGGACTGCTCAAGGCTCGAATAAGCGGATATGATGTCAAGAACAAGAAAGACATCTCTGAACTGACCACGATGGTGGGCATATCATGTTATGGGGAAAGTATTGAAGTCATTGCGAGGAGTATTCTAACGTGTCGCGGAGTTGAGTATATTATTGAGTGTCTCTAGTCAAATGGGAGTTCGCAAAGCTTATCTAAAACCGAAGCATATATTAGTCTTGCGAGATTATGCACCAGCAATGCAATTAAACTACGATAGAAATTGGAGAAACACATAATTCTTCATGCATAATACCTATTTACGAGGCGAATTAAGTACCATGTCCAAGGCTACAGGCAACACGACGAACCAAGACATCACGAAAAGCAGAGCTAGTTCAAAAGGTGCATGATTCTATTCATCAAGCTAAGCGAAAATAAAAACTTCACCGGCCATTGACGTAACTGGCGCGCGGCTACTATGTCCTCCCAAAAAATTGCAGTCCAAAAAACAACCCTTGTTTGGCTTTCTTACTCCAACTTGGCGCTGAGAGGCAGCTTGCGAGAGCTGCTTCCAACCCAGACAGTCTTGGGATGGTCAGTGATGACCCAGTTCTGGGCATTTGTATCCCAGTTACTCAGATCGCGACGGGTCAATTGAGCGTTGAAGATGGCGCTCTGGCCGGGAGCAATGTTCTCGATACGGTCGAAACCGCGGAGAACACGGATGGGCTCGTTCTCGCCACCGAGGCTGACATACAGCTGGGGAATCTCGTCGGAGGTGGCGTTGCCTGTGTTGGTGATTGTGGCTGTGACGGTGTACAAGATGTCCCACAATTGAGGGTTACCACCTGGGGCACCAGAGGCGGGAAGACGAGGCTGGGCTGAGCCGTTGAGGGCGTTGGGAGGGAGGAACTCTTCGGCAGTCTTACCAAACTGGCCACCATCGTTGGATGCCTCGCTGGCGGATGAGGAGGTGTTGAGGAAGGGGTAGATGAACTTGTAGATGTATCGGACGCCCTTGGGGAACACGTAGTCGTTGAGGTTCTTGCTGAAGTTGCCAAAGGTTGGGGCGGGGATGGTCTGGCCAGCGGGAGGAGAGTAGGGGTTCTCGACGTTCTTCTGGATGTTGAGGTCAGAGTACTCAAAGGTGGACCAAGATAGACCGTGACCGAACTCGTAGAGAGGAGCAGCGGTGTTGTTGGGAGAGCTCTTTCCATCGGTGCTTGGAGATCGTCGGTCGAAGTGACGGTAGTCGATGAAGACACCCTCAGAGAAGTCATCCTGAGGAGCGCCACGGCCGTTGTTCGCCTCATAAAGAACCTCAGTACCGTAGCTCTCGCGGGTGCGGCCCCAAGTGAAGGGAGATCGGCCAGGGCTGACCTTGCCGTAGAGGAGATCAGCGATGGCATTGCCTGACTCTTGGCCGGGAAGACCAGCCCAGACGATGGCAGTGATGTTGGGGTTCTTCTCGTAGTCGGCGAGTAGGACAGGGCCGACGGTGTGCAGAACTACAATGGTGTTGGGGCATATGGACGACACGTTCTTGATGAGCTCGTCTCCCTGCTGCCAGAGGGTGAGGTTCTTGCGATCACCAAAGTTTCCGTCGACTTCAATGTATCCCTCACCAGAGTCGGCATTGGCGAAAACGATAGCGGTCACGTTAGGCTGGCTGACAAGAGCTTGTACTGAAGCCCATTCGTTGTTGGTCAAGATGCTCTCATATCGAGTTCCGTCTTGAGTAGCTCGATTAGAGAGCCCTTGATCGGGGGTGATCAAGTAAGGGAATTGGGAAGTTCCCGAGCCCCAAGCCATAGCCAGGGTACCATTATCGCAACCACGGTCACCACAACCATTGGGTCCAGCAGGGTTGGGACCGGCGTCCTCACCAATGACAGCGAGGAACTTTGGGTTCTTGAGGGGAAGGGACCCGGTGTTCTTGAGCACGACGCTTCCCTTGGCAGCGGCCTCACGGATGTGGCTCTTGTGGTCGTGCTGGACGTTGACTCCAAAGTTGACCTGCTCGCGGTTCTCTTGAGCAAATGTATGCACGAAGCCGAAGGTGTCGCGGGTCCAGGAGGAGAAGTTGATGTCGGGAAGATCCTCTATCGTCTTTCCAACCTTGAAGAAGGCAGACATGATTCGCAGAGCCATGTCATCAACTCGCCAGGCGGGAACAGTTCCGTTGATGACAGCCAGAGTCAAGTTTCCGCCCCAGAAGCTGTATCCGCTGTCGAAGGCAGTGTCACCAGGCATGCTCATATCGAGACCAGCGACGGCAGAAGCGGCACCGGTATGCTGGGCCGCCCAATCGCTCATGACGAAACCCTGGAAGCCCATCTCGTCCTTGAGGATACCGTTGAGGAGCTTGGAGTTCTGGCAACCGTACGAGTTGTTGATCTGGTTGTACGAGCACATGACGGAACCGACGCCGGCGCGGACGGCGTCAGCGAAGGGCCAGGCGTAGAGCTCGTGCATAGTCTTGTCATCCAGGTTGGAGGAGAGAGACTCGGAGATGTTGTACTTGCGGGACTGGACCTCGCCACTCTGTCGGAAGTGCTCTACAAGAGGGTCAGTTCTCTGTCAATTCCTCAAATCGTCCAAGTGGCTTACCCTGCTCGTTTGCGATGTAATGCTTAGCACAAGCAATGACACCTGCGTCTTGAATACCCTTGACGGCCTCGGCCATGGCGTGGCCAGCCATATAAGGATCAACGGTGAAGCCTTCCCAGTTTCGTCCACCAGCAGCAGTGCGACCAAGAGGTCCAGTAGCAGGACCAAGAGCGATATCGATACCCTTCTCCTTGAACTCAGTGCCCATCAGGAGACCTCTCTCATACCAGAGAGACTTGCTCCAAGAAGCACCAGCTGTGGTGCCAGCGGGAAAAGCGCTGTTGTAGTCGGACAGACGAATTCCAAGAGGACCATCCTGGAGACAGAGACCTCGCATACCGAGACGAGGAATTGATCCCACGTTTCCTACACAGCGTTCGCCTTGCCATCTGAGAAGTTGTTAGCTGAGGGGATTGAGATACCCTGTTTGCAAGGAGCTGCTTACCCAACACCAGTGGTCAAGTTGACCTTTTCCATGAGAGTGAGTTGGGACACAAAGCTCTTGGCTTTGGCGTAAGCTTCCTCCCAGCCAACAGCATTAGGGTCCATCCATGGTGAAGGATAATGAGGCGGCGAGTATGCGAGTGTATCTCTCGTGACAACCTTTTGAGCGTCAGCTTTCTGATCAACCGCCACAGCAGCCGCCGCGCATAAAGTCGGTATTATTGAAAGGCGCATATTTATAAATGTGCGTCTCGAATAAAAAAGGTTATTTGAACAAGGTTTGAGCGGTCAATTGCGCCCAGATTTGGTTGTCTAGAGGCAGAAGTAGACAGCCACGCAAATGCACAGTTGAGAAGCAACTTGATGTCGACAAACTCAATGAAAGACTGTCTCGGGGGTTTTTGTGTAGACTAAGGGCGCTGATAATTGCGGAGGGAAGATCGTAAGAGGAACCAAGGCTGCAAGGGAGGAAATGATCGCGATCTGGTGCGTGGCGTCCGAGCGAACAAGGGCGATATGGCAACAAGGCTGAGATTAGACGAGGAAATGGTGAAAAAAAACTGACCTTTACACCAGCCAAAGTGTCTGGAACTGCAGAAGCAAGAGCAACTGCGCTGTCAGTGCCAGCAGCACCTATAGACAGGGCTGCGGCGACCCAATTCAGCTTCATATTGATGGAGTCTTCCTATAATTTAGTATCTATAAAATTGGTGAGCCTTTGTCATAGCGGAGAGGGATCAATGCCGTCGATTTAACATTGAGGGAGAGGGTAGACTAACAGGCTAGTCCAATATATTGGAATGAAGGGGACCAAAGTTGAAGGGAGCAAGCCACAACGAAGAACTTTATCGACGAGTGTGAGGAGGGAGAGAAGCCTCAGAAAAGAGGTGGTATTTAAGATTTATATATTCACGACATTGAACATTGTCACCACGTGCAGCTGCAGCGAAGAACACGCACGACAGCTGCAATGCTTGTAGCTTGTAGGTAAGGATGGTCTAAGTTCAGTACATGGGCATATGTAAACCCTGTCCTAAATACGGATTACTACTCCACTAACTAACAAGCACCAAGCAACTCACTGCACATCCCTTCCCTCACGGACGAGGGCCGCCTCTCCCGAAGCTTAGCAGAGATTAAAAATGCACTACCACGAAGGGTTCATCGTCATCAAATGCTGTGTCAATGTACCCCACAGCGCAATGCCTTGACCTTGGGACATGCAGCTGGGGAGGGTCGATCACGGCTGGCATTGGACAATTCTCTTGTTCTTGGGTCGTGGGGTAAAAAGGGCCGATGTTGGAGGCAGCTTTAGACCCAAAGGAAGCAGTTCAAGAACTCGTCTGACCATGGATGGACGGACTTACATGAAGGGGAGACGAGAGGTAGAGGGTCTCTTGACGTCACATCGTTTACTGCCTCGGACCAGACCCGAATTGCATTGCATTGCTATTGTTCCTTTGTTTACCCAAAAGCTATAGTCTAAGTTTGTGGCCTCTTCGATCGTGAGAGTGTTGATCTCATCTGATAAATTCCCAACACGAGGACCCAACGTTGCACTACAGAGTACACATCGTCAGCTCATAACCGTGATCGACATAGCTAAATTTACCCAAGGTCACGCCCGCTGTCCAGATCCTGTAATTTAATATAATTCAAGTACTCTGTAAAACCCAAAATAACAAAAAGTCTAAACCGCCCCAATTGCCCTCACTTCACTCACGCATGAGTCCTTGCACGTTAATTACGGAGGGTTTTCTTTTCTTCGGTGGAATCTTTCTTCCCTCGATCAATTGCCGAAACAACACCAGACTTTTGGGGCATATTTCCCCGTCATCATCACTAGATTCCCCACGATGCCCTTGCTCCCCCGCCCCCCCTAGGAACCTCTTTTTCCTTTTCTTCCCCGCATCCCAGAGAAAACTAACCCCGACCCCAGCGATCGTCTGCGTCCGAAGAACCACCGCGGAGTGTCGGGCCTAGACGCCGTATCCATTTGATTCCAAGCCGTGATCATATTTGTATTCTTGGCGAAATAGCAAGAGTTTTATTATTCCGTAGCTGTCTACGAGGGTGATGGGTGCCCTGCTGGCTTCGTGAATCGGCGCTTTTCCTTGGATCAGGAAGATGTGATAGGTATGCTACGTTGTAAGTCAAAGGCACAGCAGCACAAGCTTGGGTGGTATGCAGACGCACGTTGTTCTAAACGGTCAAATCATTATTAAGTAGCTTTCTGTGGTAGCTTACTGCCTTTCTAGGCAAGTATGTAAGCTCCCTCTATGCGATTTCATCCTTTCAAGGATCATCATGATACCCCCTAGCCCATTACATGAATCAATGCCATCATTGACTCCATAGAATACACTTTTTCCCTCCCCGGGCCGTCATACCGCCAACGTCTCTAAGCGTCGTGGTACTCGGTCTAATTATTCTGAAGTCAAGCTAAGAAACCCCATTCATAAATCAGTAGATACCAGGGATGATTCGGTATCGAACAATCTTGCGGTACTCCTCCCAGTCCTTGCCGTACTTGCGGTGGCACTTGTCATCGTCACGTCTCTCGCGGTGAACGAGGAGGATAGCAAAGTACAGGATGTAGAAGTAGGTGATGAGCATGCCCCATCCCTTAGCTTCGCCCTGGATAACCTCTCGACCGTCTCGCATAACCCACGCGCCCTCGGCATGAGTCCCGGCGCTGAGGATCTGGTAGCCGGCGAGACCGGTAGGGAGACAATAGGGCCACGACTGGATCCAATCGCCCAGGTAGTTGATGTGACGGGCGATTCCCCACCAGCCTGTCGTGAGAAGTTTGCTGCCCTTCTGGGTCTGGATGTACTTGAGGTGAGAGATTCTGGGGTCGTCGGGGTTGGTTCGGAAGCGGTTCTTCTCGTTGTTGGCTGAGCGGAAGATGTAGAAGCCAAGGCCGATGAGACCCAACATACCGGCTAGGCCGAGAGGGCCGAGGGAGACAGGGTGAACGGAGAGATATCGGGTCTGCAGCGAGTAGACATATGGAACCCAGACAATATCGCCAAAGGCCAACATCATACCGAAGCCGTCGGTGGTGATATCCATGGTCGTCAAGATCGCAGGCTCATTCCACCAAGAGTCGAAGACATACAGGGCCTGAACAGCCGTGATGAGGATAGAGCTATCGGTCACGAAGCCATAGTTGCGATACTGCTGGGCGCACCACGAGCAGTTCATAATAATCCAGCCCATCATTCCAGGTCGAAGCTCAAGAAACTCCTTAATGTCAACCTCGCCGATGAGAGGGATCGAAATACGGGGGTTCAGTTCACGACCGATGAACCAATCGTATAGCATGTTTCCAGAGTGGCCTCCAGCAGCAAGCTCGCGGTTCTCCTTATTTCCGGGCTTGACGCTAAAGCTTCGAACGTAGACAAAGGTGGACACAAGGTAGGAGTAGATGATGTTGGCGGAAAGGATCTGAATGAAGTTCTCCGACATGAAGGTCCAGACCGGAAACTCGGCACCCTGAGCAGCGGTTCCAGCGGCAAGGACGGCCAGGGTGAAGGTGCTAGAGTACAAAGCTGCGAAACATGTTAGAAACGTCTTCCCTCTCATCACTCCCAGGTTTTCACGAACTGTTAAATCGGTACTTGAGTTTTCCTCCAGAGCGCAACTCGGTGCCCTCAACTTCAACCGCGGGCAGAACACGGTAGAGGATCAGCGAAAGGACGTTGTACCCAATCACAGCGGCGGTTCCCTTCCAGCTGACCAGGCCAGCGACGCCATTGCTGGGCCATCCGACTTCGTGTTTCAAGGCATCGAGCGATAGGGCCTTGGGGTGAAGCAGAGATGGCGCGGGGCAGCCTGAGATGTCGTTGCAGACGAAGTTGAAGACGTATACGAGGATGGGGAGGAAGAACGAGATGACAAAGGCGCCAGGACTGAGAATTTTGTTAGAGCTGTGATTTGAAGAGTGAGGCTAAGGAGATGTCTTTAAACTTACGGGCCGAAGAACTCGTAGCCGTGTTGCTCCTCTGAAGCCGGCTGTTTATTTTTGCCAGCCATGTTTGAGGTTTTGACGAGCTCAGATCAGGGGCTCAAGTGTTTTGTTAAGCACGGGAACTTGAGGATATCTACTCAAGCAACGAGGCCTCTTGTTCTAACGAAACAAGATCAACTCTTTGCAAGAAGATACAGAAAGTCAAGGCGATTCTACGGGAGTCGTGACGAAATTACACAGAATTAGCTTAATCTAATCAACGCGTAGTGTATTCTTTTTCGGGACCCGCTGGTCCCCCCTGTCGTATTCGCGTATTCGGGAATGGCAGTTGTGTCAGGTCAATTGACGAATTAGAGCTTGGATATGTTGGAGGTCGTTTCACTAACACGACGGAAGTCGGCAATAGATTTGTTCGGCAATAAATATCTGACTGAAGTATTGAAATAGAGTTCTTATCTCTTACTTGAGAACGGTATACGCAACTCGTCATCTTGTGACTTTTGACAAAAGTACACACTGTCTTATTGTGTCCAAAGAAATCGGTACATCTTCAAGCTTCAATGCATGAAAGTCCATGATGCTGCCGGACAAATACTTGTCCCGATATTGGAGAGTGTCCTCTCACAAAGGGGCCAATCACTAGCCACACATACCGCCACAGATCTCAAGCCCCATGTGTGTGCGTGTCTTGTAATTCTCCGGCCAAGGGGTGTAGAGTCCTCGGGGGTGCAAGAAAACACTGAACCTTGATATAAGGTGTTGAAATTAACTCAGCAAAAAGTCCCCTAAGCTTAGGCTAAATTTACCTAAATATTTTTATCGCTTAGGGTTAAGGTCTTTAAGTTTTCTTTCCTCCCCTAAAGAGCCTGGCAGGCACGGAAGGCAAGGGCGGGTTTTACTATTTGTGGAAAAGACAGTTTGAGGTTTTGGGGATGCAACAGGAGCCCAGGCCCCAGCGGACCACAACGCGTAATCAGGGAGATTCACATACATCATCTCCATCTCCATATCGCCAAAAACCCTCGCGAACTCGGCCCTGAAACTATATTGTTTGTGTCTTCTCTGTGAAGTTATTCCGCTAACTCACCTCCACTGTCCCTTTATTATCTGCCCCTTTCTTGGTGACCATTGTTTTTGATGATAGGCTCTATCGCAATCATATAGCTCCGATCAACCAGACAGTAGATCTGTCCCGACGTCCGTTCCATTCTATTCAATTCGTATCGGCTTCAATCCTCCATCGATCCGACATTCTTATACGGTTTCGAATCGATAGCCATCGAGTCCGTCACGATGCGCCTCCAAGCATTGCCCTTCGCTTTATCGTTACTCGGTTCCGCGAACGCCCAAGTCGCAGAGCAGCCAACAACCACGATCCAAGTCCCACAATGTACAGCGACTTCACATACCGGCATGGGCGGCTTCTTCGATCTACGGCCAGACATGGCTGTCGTGCCCGATGAGAACACAAAGAAGTACGCCGTGACCAAGGACTACTTCTCAAAGGGCTATGACTACGGCAAGAACTTCACATTAAACATCTGCGGTCCTGTCGTGGAGTCAGTCACAAACGTCGTTGGTGTCGAGCCGCCTCTGTGGCAGAACGTGAGCGCTTATTACATGGTGGGAGGCGAGGTCTTCTCGATAGGGTTGGTTTGAACATGCACAACTTGGTGCACTGCGCCGGAAGGAATGCGCCAGCTAACACAGAGTCAGTTTCGAGTCAATGGACTTACAGAGCCGTGGTCGCAAGTTGGTACTCCAATACACAGGGGGCTCTCCCTGCGGCGCCGACGTCAACAAGACAATGCCTATCTACGAACGATCCGCCCAGCGCGACACGCCTCTCGAGGATGAAGAGGACGTGACGGCTTACACGCCCGTTCCGGAACCCGAGGAGCCCACTGAGGAGGAACCCAAGCCCAAGGACAAGCGAAGACGCAAGTCGACGACCATTTCGTTCCACTGCGACAGAGACCCAACCACGACCTCTGCCAGCGTCTCCTTTGTGGGCACGGACCCAGACGAGTGCGCCTATTTCTTCGAGGTCCGATCCTCTCACGCATGCGCCCACGCAGAGCCGCACAAGCCCGGTAGCGTCGGACCCGGCAGCATCTTCGGTCTCATCGTGGTGATCGCGGTGCTGGTGTACTTCCTCGGCGGCATCTTCTACAACCGAACGGTGACCCATGCGCGCGGCTGGCGACAACTCCCCAACTACAGCTTATGGGCGGGAATCTGGAGCTTCATCTGCGTGCGTCGTCCCCTCCCCGGCTCCAAGCCCGAGCGATACTCTCCCTGAGTTTTATTTCTTTTTTTGTTTTTCGTTTTTTGTTTTGTTGCTCCCCGTTATCATTTTGTTTTCATATATAAAAGAACCCGGGGGCTGACAGGTGAGGTTTTCTCTTTTGGTTTTATAGGAACTTTGTTTTTGCTGCTTCACGGCTTGTCTGAGACGACTCAACGTTCGACGTGGCTACCAACAAGTACACTCGAGTCCGAGTCGGAGAGAGCAGGATAGAGATGCCGAGAACCGGTTGATTGACCAACTAGACGAGGAGTGGGAAGATTGAGTGTAGAGAAGGAAGATCATAGATGCATGGTGTTCTCTTTGTCATTTGGTGTTGTTGCCTTGGGGCCTGGATTGGGCTCGCATATTTAGAATGGACATGATCGGAGTTTTAGGGGCACGATAATGGTCACGCGTTGTGCTGGGCTTGAGATTGTTTGGTACTTAAAGAAACATGTCAAAGCTGATCAATTCCTTCATATGTCTCTCTTGTGTGATTTATGTATGTGATGTGTCTTGGTGACTGCCGTCAGTCTTCATTGTGCAAATGGCTACCCTGCACCATTACACAAACCTCTCAGCCGAGTCTTATCAGTGCCTCAAGCCATCCACAGTGTCGGGTACCTTGGAAGAGACAATTCCCCAATTAGGAGCATGTACTCCGTGCTCCTTCAAAGTATGGACTGTCAATGCAAAGTTTTGCAGTAGGCTAATGATGTTCGCATGTTTGCTTCTCAAGCTGCGAACTAAAACTAAGCAGCCACACACACGCTGTAGAGCACCTATCATATCCCTCCAACAAACCTAAAAGTCACCTTAAGACACAGGTTCAAGCTAAAGACTTTTTTTAAAGACGGTGTGAGCGGTACGGCCCATGCCTAGACGTTGCTAACCAAGGACATTCTACTCTCTTCCCGTTTCTGGAGCCAAAGTTGCAAGAAAACGCCATGCAGGAAATAGGGAGGCAGACCAAAGCCACCTTCATGTAGCTGACGCCATTTGCGGGCAAAACGTGTGGGTTTGGACAAACATGCAGTTGCCCAATTGTCGTTGACGAGATACATAAAAGGAGATTTGAGGGGGCAACAAAATGGTTCGTGGGTTGGTTAGTTCAGGGGCCCATGTGTTGAGAGGACGTTTGTAGCGACTGCAGAGGAGAGACGGGATGAAGCCATCGCCAACGCCAATTCGCGGTCCATCAACACCATTACAACGTGGTTTGAACGAGCAGGATACCCACGTACCTACAACTACAGCAGTAACAAATGGTCCCCGCTGAAAACGAGGCTGGCTAATGCAATGAAACATTGATCGGATCTCAGATCAACACGAGGTAGATCTTCAAAAGCCCACCAAACGGGGAAACGAACCGGAAGCGCCGTTCGTACCAATGGCCATGACCATGACCATGACATGGCATGACGCTCGCTCGCTTCATGCATAATACATATCGAATATGACCTGTTATCGGAGATATTAAAAAGTAAAATCTCAAATCTCAACTTTTATCCATCGACCCGGCCCCCGGGTGTCGGTTAGATCCTGATATGCACGCAAGACAAAAACGGGCTGAGAATGCAAGACAATCCAAGTCCAGCTAGCCACTTGCTCAGAAAAGAAGACACCCCTGCAAGCCTTGTTTCCTCCCAACGGCTCTGGCACTTTTCTCTCACAACGGTCGTTGTCTCGGCCCCTGGAACCGAAAGCCGGCAACAATGTGTACAGAGATGTTTTGATGGGGATGCACAGCAGGTATTATATGCGATGCATTGCGGAATAATACACGCGTTCTTGATCAAGTGATTACACGTAATGTATGTATGTACCTCCCAGCAAAAAGTACGAGAAACAGGGTTCCATGTAATTGACGAATTGTCTGTCTGCGGAAAGGATTCCACCTCCGCAAAAAGAAACGTGAGTGACAGACAGCATTTGCCGAGAATCCTCCTTGCATATGGGACCCTCCTTTCGCATTGTTTCCCCGAGAAAAGAAGAACAAGAAAAGAAGAAGCCAGAAGTATCAAGGAAAATCCAGCTTTACTCCTTTCAGTCGAACCGGCGTCAGCGTGCGATAGCCTTCCCGTGACGTTCTCACCAATGCATGTCTATCGTGCCGTGTGTGGAGACGTAAGAAGTCCTCGGGTGCCTCATGCAAGGTATGTATATATGTATATGTATGTATGTAGCTGGTTCGTGCAGCATGGCGGCCTCGAGATAGCCGATGAGATAAGGCAAACTAAGGGGATCTTCGAACTTGGTCTTGAGGCTTCGGTCGGGAGTATGTTATATTGTTATGGCGACATAGTTTCGTCATTGCCGTGGCGTTCATCTCCTGAGAAGGAAACTATATCTTCTGCAAACAAGAATCTGTAACCCGTCAGCCCGTTGAGTTCTCCTCCAATCTCGTCTCCGTCGAGTCTTCCCGAAGCCGACATTACATTACCAAGTTTGATCATCATCTCTAGTCGCCCGTTTTCTCCTTATGATCGTCGTACTTCCCAAAATCGATATCTGCATCTGGTCTGTTCGCTGTAGTTCCCGAACATCCAAGCTCAAGCCAGGTATGAAGTTGCGTCTCGTCACATGGCTTGAGCCACACACACACGCATGCCAATGACTACCAACACGCCCTCCCGCCATCCCCCCCACGACCGTTTTCTGTCTCACTTCTCTTCCTGACACTCCTCTACTACACCGCCGATCCTTGACGCCTCCCACGCGGGTTTCCACGCGGCTACATGACAAATGCCGTGAAACCACACAAGTCTGGATAGCTGGTATGCAGTTCCGTCCTGACGAGGAAAAGCGGCCTTTGGTAGTTTCGAAAAGAAGAAACGTTTCTTTTCCCCTCTATCTCAAACGATGAGAACTTTTTTCAAGGCGGAGGAAAATGAAATGAGAGTGAGGAGGAGGAGACAGCTGACGGGAGCGGAAAACGGGTTTCGAAGGTGGTGGTTTGTTCATTCGTTTGCTTGAGCAGAGCTCAACGGGGGTGCCCTCCACAAAGAAATTAGCAGATGCATACTATGATGAGAGAAGATACTAATGAAGACGTAAAGATTGCGAGGACTTTGCATAGCGGAATATGATTCCCGGTGGTCTGGATGCTCAAGTGTTATGCTGGGTACCGCAAGTCGCAGAGTGACTGACTTGTTTGATTTTCACTTGCGAAATCGACCGGACAGGCTGCCTGCAGGTACGCGTGCGGATAGTACGAAGCAGGATAAAGAGCTAATAAGGTCGTTGATGGTGGAATGATGCTTCTCTTGCGAAGTGTCTGCATTGGTGTTCCGATACAAGATGAAGCTGCTGCGTCTGCGTATGCTTTGAGAGCCATCCAAATTCGGTTTGGGTGGGGAAGGTTGGTGTTTTCTGGTTCCTGGATTGCGGCGTGAGCACTAACCTATTCCATAAACCACTAAAGACGTTACATCGAGCCTAGTCACTACAGATCTAGGTACGGAGGTTTGTTTGTCTTGGTGATCTTTGCCTTTGGTGTTTCTGGGCTTTGTACTACTTTGTTACTGTACTACCACGGAGTTGAGCTGGCGGTATTCTGATATCTTGACATCTCTCCCAAGACGTCTTTTACTTAATCACCGCCATTCCGGATAGCTTGCAAGTGTCACTACCTCCGTCTTCTGCAATACCTGCGATTTACCCTTTGTGCTGGTGACAAGTCAATTATGCAGTGATAGATTACATCCATAGTGTCAAGAGGCACCTCGCCGTACGATACTGTAATCTGACACTCCTCACAGCCTGACAGTTGTACCTTCGACCATTATCCCGGCATCTCCACCTAAGTTACGGCCATGAGACGTCCATGGTATATCAAGATTTACAAGATTCTACTATGCAACATGCAGCATATCAAGCAACAGATCACATCTCACATCACATCCAGTACCCATAAACCGCCACATCTCCTCTCTCCCCTCTCCCAGTCTCTCTCCTCCCCTTGACATCACGACAACTACAAACACTGCAAAGTCCCGCTCCCACAAGCGGGTCGACGTACCCGGGCTACCTACCCCTGTCCCCGCCTGCAGACGTCACTAGCTCCAAGATCCCACTAGGGTCCAGATCTGAGCTGCAGCTCAACACACCCCTGCCAGCGATGTATGTATGTATATATGTATGCACAGGACCGCAGTGCCTGACCTACAAGGTACTTCGGGGGGCAGTGAAGCTCCCCGTGCGGAGGCAAGTTCGCAGGTCTAGGTGCACGTACTCTTCCCTTTTGGGTCTTCTACATCCTCCAGTGTCGTTAGGTCAGGGGGGGGGCTTTGTGATACTGTTCTTACCTTGGTGCTGCTGAGCTTGTGCACTGCTCTGCTTGTCTATATCAGAAGCTCATTTCCCTCCTTTGACTTTCGAGAATCCATCAAGTCTGCTCCTGCATCGATATCCCATTGTCCACTGCTTCCCTTCTCGCTTCTACTATTGTCCCTTGACCCCGTGCACTGCTGCCTTGGCCTCTTCTACTATTGTCGTCCATCTTCTCAGTCCCTCATTGGTCCTGTCATCATAATTCGCACCTGTCTGGGGCCACTAGCAACGCAGAGTGGCTGGTGACTCCACTGAGAGCTATTGCCTGTGACGATAGCAGCAATACATTACGTCTGAATCCCTATTGAGCACTTGCAGAGCAATAGGAACAATGGAAACGGTCAAATTCGAGGACGAGGGCCCTCTGGCTCCTCTATTTAATGCCACAACTTGGCCTGGCCTCTACTCTTCTTTCCTTCCTCTTCATCACTTCACATCTCAGTCTCAGTCTCAGTCTCTGCCTCTGTGCCAACAACCTTTTTTTTCTTTCGAGCCTTGTCACTGCGCTTCCAGCTTCACCTCGAGTCAAACTAGTAGCCTTGGCTACTCAGGTATTCTTCTTCCCCTTGCTCCATCTTGCCTTGGCATCGCATGTGCTGACTTGGACAAGATAACTTCACACACAACTTCCTCCCGAGTCCACCGCCATCAAGTCTCTCTAGTGATTATAGCTGCCCAGGTATGATTCCTCTTTTCCATCCTGCAGGTCTTTGCAGTCCTGATCTAACTTGAACAAGACTGCTTTTTACACCACCCTCCCCCGAATCTGCCTCCGCCCATCCTCTCCACCCCCAACATCTACCGCAGTCTCTACCAAGGTATGTCTAGTCTTTCATCTCACTTCACTCCAATTGACCTTTTGCTGACTTGCCAAAGACCAGCCCGCTCCCATCAAAGCGGAGCCGTTACCATTTTATACACACAACTACCTCTCGCGTCTGCCACCTTCAAGCCTCCCTTCAAACAGCAGCTGTGCTTGCTGCTCCTCCTGTATGTTTTATTCCCTTTATTTGACCTGTATCTTCAGTGCTCAGGACTAACCTTGCACAGATTCTTCCGACAGCACCCAGTTGCCATCACCTCCCCTCTCCTCCACCCCCGGCCACCACCAAGAGACAATGTCTTCCTCTCCTGTCTCGTCCAGCCGAAAGTCTCCTGCTGCAGGTGCGGCCCAGAAGTCTCCTGCTGCTGAAGTGGGAGGCTCGCTGGGCGGCCTCAGCAGAGTCTTGCCGGCCCAGGCCCGGGCACAGAAGATCCTCGAGGTGCTCGCCGAGTATGAGATCACCTCCCCCGCCCTCATCCAGAGACTCATGCCGCTGCCCGTCAGCCGAGAGGAGAAGCGAGCCTTCGTGCGGCTCCTCCGCCTCCACGACGTCTCGTACGCCGACATCAAGAACCTCGGGGAGCTCAGCACCTCCCTCAGCACCCTCCGCGGCTGGGACCGCATGAAGAAGCCCGCCGCCGATCGTCCTCGCACCCCGCGCTGGACCACCAGAGACGTAAGTTGCCCCCTCCTTCTACCTCATGCAAGACATTGGACTAACACGGTTTCAACAGGTTTTTATCATGAAGCAGTCCGTGACCAGGGTCCTCGGGATGATGGACATTGGGTCCCCCGGCTTCTGGCGTCGCGTGGAGGAGGAGATGGTCAGGGGCGGGGCCTCCCATCCCTTCTCGGCCCAGGCCATCGCGGCCAAGTACGACGGCCGAAGTCGGGGTGACATCGCCCGGCTGAAGGCCAGCACCAGGGCCCAGTAAACAGTTTTTTTTAGTTTCCTGGCGGCGGTTTAATGAAGAATAATGGCCCTGTAATGGTGTGGGACCAGTTCCCGACAACAAACGTCTTTAGTGATTTGCTATGCCTCATCTGATATCTCGATGTGACTTGTTAGCACAGAATGCCTTGAACTGTGACTCAACATCCTGGAGGGCTGAACTAGATATCATTGAGGAGTTTTACTAACAAGTCTTGCCCAAACTGTAGTCAATTGGTAAGTCGAACGCTATCGGGCGCATGCTTCACCCGGATGGAGGCAGCATGGAAGCATGGTTATCGCGAGAAACACGGGATAACAAAAACTGGGCTGTGAATCAAAGCATGGATGGAGAAGCAGTTTTACTTGAATGCTCTAGATTAAGAGTGAAGTGTTTAAATAGTTTGTGTTTGTCGCTCTTTGTCCACCAAGCAAGTCCGAATGATATCTTCCTCCATAGTATCACTATCGTTCTCCTCAGCCTCGTCCTCTTGTTCTCCGTAATCGTCCTCATCCCTGACAGTCTGTCCCTCCACTTGTTCTTCGTAATCGTCCTCATCCCGACAACCTGTCAACCCTCGACCTTCTCACCACTTTCTGGGCCCGCCCAATCGAAAGGGCTCCATCATTGGATTTTCGTTGAGCGTCTTGATGGAGTCCTTTGCCTTGCTCTTCATAACGCAGGCTCACTTCATCGCTATCAACCGACAGAGGGAGACTCATGTCCGACGGGTGGGAATCGAGATCTCCTTATAGCCCGTTGTGTAATACCCTGGCGGGGACCGAGGTTCGCAAAGGCGATGAAGACGACGCAAGTCCAAACTTTTTGTTGATGTTGCGTTGGACGCGTCGCCATCTTGTTGATGTTTAGGCGGACGTTGGCGACGCGCGCATACTCGGCGTACTTGGGAGGTAGGGTATCTCGTTCGTTTCGCAGTAGTGCATCCAGAAGGGAGCCCATTTGGCCCTGAGAGTCAGATGAACCCAGCATCGTTGACGGCGCAGTCCTGAGCACCATCCAAACTACCATGCGCAGTGAGGTGATCTCGGCATGTAGCTTATGATCACCACACGGAACTTAGTTGTTTCGATGATGTTCAGGATCGCACCCCCAACGATGCTGGATTGATCTGAATCTCAGGACGAAATGAAACTCCATCAGATGATGCCACGTCGTCCCTCTGCGTTCAGATGTTAGTTAACTGATTGACAATGAGAAGCAGAAAATACTTACATCACTGCCGATTTAGGGGGGCACCGAATATATCGTCTTGGAGGTCCAAGTTGTACTTGAGGGCGATTGCAGCATGCTTGAAAGGTTTGGACATGCCAGCATCCCGAATGGCAGCGTACTTGCGCTGCTTCTTGATGCAAAGGCCTCCTGGCTAGGCCTGAAACCTGAGCAACGGGAGGTAACCTCTCGCCGCGGACACTGGAATGGTAGAAGCGGCGTGCTGCGTCCTCCTTTTGACCTTGAGGCCCTCTTTGCTCTCAAAGTAGTATCACCTGACGGTAGTATGCATCGACTCCAAGATCTGGTTGGAGATTTCGAGAGTGGTTCGCACTTGTCTGTTGGACAGAGTTTTGTTCCTCCCCATTACCTCTTGATGTCCGACGGGGAGGGTTGCAGGGACTGGAGGTCGAAGGGGCTCCGTCTTTGACTTGTTGTTGAACCATGTTGACGGAGTCCCCTCCAGTATTGCTGTTCTCATTTTGACCAGTCCTCCGCTCCTTGTGCCTCCCTCCCCGTCACTGACGTCCCCCCCAACCCAATTGAATGTAGGGAGCTTGAAGGGTCGCCGTCATGAAAGGGCTCTGTCTTTGGCGTTTTGTATTTTTCGAATGGGTTGACAGAGCCCCTTCAGTAATGCCGGTGTTGTCGTTTGGGCGGCTTCCCCTCCTTGCTCCCTCCCCCTAATCACCTCCATCTCCACCAACTCATCAACCCCCCAAGCTTTGCAAGAGCTGTGGGGGGGCCACACAGATGGAAGGGTTCCGTCCAAGACCCGTTGACGGTAGGAGGAGATATGGCGGTTAGGTAGTGGACGGGTACCCTTCCATAGTATCGCTATCGTTCTCCTCTGTGGCCTCCCTCTAGCTCTTCACAGTCATCCCCACAATTGACCAGTACCTGATCTTGCAGACTTCCACCGCGTGCTGTTTAACCAGCCCCCCAAGAGGCAGCTCCTGGGTTTCTTCATCCCCAAGGAGACCGCCCCCGGGATTGGTCGTCCCTAGAAGAGATTTGCTGGGGAGCTGGTTGTGGAGGCTGGTTAGTGGGCTGGTTTGTCTTGGTCGAATTTGATGTCGGCTCCCGTGCGCTGGTGCACCAGGTTCTGTGTGGTGATTATAAGCTCTCAGCCACAGGCCTCAACTGCAAATAACACATCTAGCTCACATCCCAGATTTGTTGGGGAGCAGACATCCCAGAAAGCTGGGTCATGAAAGCGTTGTCCTCGAGGGTGACAAGGAAGTCATGCAGTTCCGCAAGGCGAATGCCAAGCTCCTCGGCAGCCTTTCCACTGCGTGTCCCTCTGTACAACTTTGCAGGCTCCAGGCCCGGTCGGTCTTCGATCTTCTTCTTAGCAGGCGATTCTTCCACTGTCGTCAGGGTCGATTCTGTGGGAGTCCGAAAGTCGGGAGTGATCAGTCCAGTCAGGCATGTCCGCTCGAAGCGCTACCAGAGCTCGTGGGGCCTCCGATGGGTTCCATGTTGCTGCCGGTGCGTCGGCTCTCGCGTTCTCCGCCGTATCGGCCACCGCCACAATGATGTGTAGGTGCAATCCGGGCTTGCCTGGACCGCCAGCAGATGGGCTCTGTGGATGACTGGCCCGAATGGAAAGGCTTCTCTTCTTCGGAGGACCTTTTGAGAAGTGCTGTTTTGAGTAGGGATAGCTGACAGCCGAAGCTGACAGCGCACACCTTAACCCGTGAGGATTTGTAGGCTGCGGGCTTGTAGAAAACTACAAGCGAAGTGTTCCGCCAATATCCAATGTGGTTGGCACTCCGATATCTTGTAGGACGTTGCGTAGCGTCTCGGGATCTTTCTTGAGAGCTTCCCACTCCAACTCGTTCTTGACCAGTGCTGTACCGGCAAGAAGGGTGCCGTTGAGAGAGACGGTACCAAGTATATCACCGTCCTGGCTTTGGAGCTTGACGCCCTCTGCCAGGCGGGGGCAGACAACAAGTGTGTCTTTGGTCATGGCCATGTTGTAACTGATTCTTGTGGGACCCTCAGCGGGTGCTTCTTCAGTGTGGAGGGGGTCTTTGGTGTAGAGAGCAACGGCCCGACAGGCTTTGCGGTAGAGTCGGAGATAAGTTGAGTGCAAGTCTGCTCCAGACATGCCAAGCTTGATGTCTTCGGCAAATGTAGCAAACGGAGCGATCTTGGCTTTGAGTTGATCAGCGAGGACAGACCAAGGAGTGTCAGCCTCGAAGCCATCTTTCATTCTGGAGATGGGGAGGAGTTGGATGTGACGATGAGGTTGGCTTGCACCGGAGTGGTCACCGCAGTTGAAAAAGGCAAAGAGGCCATCACCGCCGCCGAGTGTGCCATCGCGGTGGCCTTGCTCTGCTTGGGTTCTTCTGGCAGTTTCATATGCCTCAATACAGGCGAGTGTGGCCTCGAGGTCAGACTCTTCGAGGACATGAGTTTGGGCTTTGAACTCTGTCGTGGCAAGAATGAAGTGCTCGGGAACAACAGCAAACTTGTTCAGCACGAGATAGTGGGAGGGCCCAAGATCTGTGACCTTGAGAGCGGGAGATGGGTTCTCAAAAGGGTCAAAGGGCTTTTGGGGTTTGGTGAGGTCCTTTGACGGCGCCTTTGGTTTGTTTGCCAAAGAGGGCGAGAAGCGGAGTTGGAACTGGTTTTCGTGTTAGCAGTGATTCTCTGGGGTTACGATGCTCATTCATCTCGTGAGCAAAGATAGGATGACACTTACGGGGATGGAATCAACATTGAGGATGGCGACTTGAGTGGGGAAATAATGCAAATCACCCTCGGAGCGAGCCTTTGTGAATGTGGATTTGACAAGCTCAGGGAGGTTTGAGGGAGCTTTGATACGAGGCATGGCTGAAGACGTAGTGAAGTTGGAGAAGATGGAGAAGATGTGTGAAGGTGTGTGAGGAGAGGAGGAGGAGGAGAAAATAATGAGTGAGTGAAATGGGTGGAAGGGAAGCTCCCAAAACCTGGAAGTCGAGCTACCCATGTCTTGGTGAGATCCGTGGGGTGAGCTCGGCAAGTTAGGGCTCACTCTGGTTGGTCCAAGAGTGTGTGCCTTGCCCCTCTCCCCCTGTCGTGGTCCCATAATTCTGTGTGAGCTCCCTGTAGCGTCCCGTCATCCTCCTTAGACATCCACCCCCAACCCCAAAGTCACTTTCGGCATGGCTTCTTTTTTCAATGCACATTCATGAATAGGTGCACTTTTTCGTTTGATTTTCATTCCTTGTGTCTGAATCTTCATATCTTCAAAACCGCATCAGAAAAGACCGAGTTCCCGCCTCTCTCTGGCCGGATGAGACACTCCTGATTTCCCCTAGCAACGCGTTGTCTATGAGCAAGTTACTGCCTAGCTTCTTCTATCATCTTCCCACACCTTCCTTCCATTTGAAGCTCCCACAAAACTGAGGAGTGCGAGTATCGGAGATGAAATTCCCCCTCCCCCTCATCTCCTCTCCTCTTCCTTCCTCTCTTCCTCCACCTCTCGCTTCTCCCTCTTCATGCGTTAGGCAATCCCTTCTCCAGATACAATGAAGTACCAGAACCAAACGCGTCTTGATGACTTCTCTTTACCTTCATAGCCGATCTCACCACTCTCATGCCTTGAAGCACGCTGCCTTTCACATCTACCCCCTCCCTTCGTCCCCTGCGTATATCAAGCGCTCGACCAGAAAGCTACTATTCACAAAACACCATCTTCTCCCACTAGAGACACATCAAACGTCAACTCCACCACACTCTCATACATAGCGGCCATGTGAGCCCCCCACGTAAGTACAAATCTCATATTCGTCGTTACCTCCCAATCCTACAAACAGTTGACAACAAACTCGACATCACTGCGCGTCTTTGTCTTCCAAACTAACAAGCATCATAGAAACAAACAAACTCTTGCAAGAATATTCCTTTTGCACTAGAGCCACCAATACCTCCACTCATGTCACGAGCAAAAGACTCGCTTTGACCAACGAAACCTCTCTTCATTTCCTCATCTTCCTTGCCCCTGCCACAGGCTCCCATCCCACGTACTTTGCCTTAAAGGTTGATAGCACATCGCTCAACTTGGCGAATTTTATTGCCCATTTCTTCCAAACACAAAGCACGATGAGAAGCATATGGCTCCATCAACAAAGAATCCTCGCAAGAGTGTCGGAAGTTACCCCCTTCTTATCAGAGCTGAACTTGCAGCCTTCACCTTTCTACAAACAAACAAACTATCTTTCCCCAAGTCACTTCCGTTACTTCAGTCGGTAAATCCTTGACCAGCAAAGCACATCGCACCATGCCATAACGCTCCCTTACCTCACCCTGGAGGCCCAGTTCGATGCACCTCACCTTATCAAACAACACTTGTCATTCTCCACGCGAAGCAAGAGGTAATTACATCCCGCGGCCCTTTGACTATCACACAGAAGCTGACAGATAATTGGTCCAGACGCAGAACCACCCCGCAGATAATATCACAGCGGTGACCTTCCTCCCCCCCTCTCCCCACGTCATACTTGACGGTGGGTGACCCTCAGACCCGGACCTGGGACTGTGCCCTCCTTGCGTTGCCATCATTTGCTGCACGCAGGAGGTGAACCTCAACCCCCCGCGCTTTACCTGCGTCGGGTGATAGCTACCACTCGCCGATTATGTGCACATAATCGTCTTAAGGTATTACGGCGACCGAGAAGTGGTTCATCTTCAAGGTGGCCCGATCGGGGCGTCAAATGCAAGATTGGGACCACAACCCCCCCGCGCATCACTTGCGTCGGGTGACAGCTCCCACTCGTCGGGAAGCGATGTTGGACGTCGTTGAGCAGGAGGCTTGCCAGTTTCGAGTCTCAGCTCGACTTCACGTCAGAGGAACTCATAAGCCAAGGCGAGGCTTATGCAGACTTTATCTAACTAAAGGAGGCAAAGGGGCGCAGAGAGTCGGAGAGGGAGCCGAAGAAGACTGCAAGTCGGCGGAACGAGCCAAAGTCTTTCAGAGTGGTCGAGAAGTATGAGGACTTCTCTAGCTCCGGACAAACCGATTTCAGGGTGAGAGACTGAGGCCTTTATTGATCGCAACAGCTGCATGTTACCAGGTGTTGGAGAGCCCATTCACATAATCACGGACAGGGAAACGTCCAAGACCATGGACGCCTTCGTGGAATGTGTTACCATGGACCGGGCTGCGTAAACACAGGCATCCCCAGTACGCTGTCAAGCCGGAGCGTGCAGTTTCGTGGAGGTCGACGACTAAGCACCCCTGCTTTCTGTTGACATCTTCCACAATCTTCTACCTCCGCTCCTTTCCCTCTTCATCACTATTTGTCGTCATAACCATGTCTCCCCCAACATTTGACGGCGATGCGATGCGCTGTGCTGAGACCATGGTGTGTGATGTGGAAGAGCCAATGCATATATTCATGGATAAGGTGACGTCCAAGACCATGGACACGGTTAGACCCCGCCAGTCAACCAAGGCAGTGCACCGTGGCAAGAACCAGTTTCGCAGCAGGATGATCCTGTCGACCTCACCTCCCGAAGTGCGCGTGATGCAAGCATCAGCTTTCAGGTCTATCAACTCAAAATAACACTCTCAACAACGCCCACCGTGGACTTTCAGGGAATTTCGGATCAAAGTATCTTGCTAGTGGTATCGGAAGGGAAAACATCATTACACTCACGCAAGTAGCTGAACTCAATCAATCATATAAACTTTTGACTTGTCCATATTTTTGAACACCATGTTTGCCCAAGTGAAGTCTTGATGGTTCAACGGCGAGTCTGACCTTGCAGTCGGGGGCCTCGTTTGCGAAGATAGCCTAACACAGAATCAACATAATGAACCTCTCTGAGTAGTTAAAGCCACTTCTTCACATGCAATCCTTCCAAGGCACGATCAATCAAGTTTCTTTCTCTATAATCGCCCTTCAGTTCAGTTCAGCCAGCATTCTACGCCTGATGCTCGTCATCTGCAAGACGCCGAGCCAACCCCTCATTTCCACCATAATGAGTTTAGTAGTGTAGGTAGCAAATGAATCAAGAATTTGCAAATAATCAAGAATGAAACTCCATGCCGTCTATCATACATCTCAAGCATACGCCCTTGCCCGCAACTACCAATCCCATTTGCTTCAAACCATGCCTTCAGCCATTGAATCTGACAAAGCTACCTTCTAAACTGTCTTCTTGTCCTCCTCCACAGGTCTGAGCATGGCAGGCATGGACCACTTTCCTTCGTAGAAGCTCACAGTGCCCACCTCTCTAAAGCCCATCTTTTCGTAGAGGGGTCGTCCTGACACACTGGACTCGAGCGTCGCTGGGACTCCCTCCTCTTCACAGCGGTCAAGACCCCACTGCACAAGACGCTTTCCGATGCCGGTTCTTTGGCATTTAGGTGAGGTGGCTAGGAGGCCAAGACGCCAGCGTTCATCGGGGTAGAACTTGTAGGCTTGCTCTGCAGCTGCTCCTGCTGCGATGCAGGCGTCTAGTGCAATACCGGGACCTGCTTGTCGAAGGGAGAAGCTATAGAACATGGTCCACGCAGCTTCAAGTCTGGCAATTCCTATTGGCAAATGGTTATAAATACTCCCATTCTTAGGGATCCGATGCTGACTCACGCTTGTTCCAGTTATCTCCCTGCCAGCTCCGAGCGAGATCACTCTTTCCACAACGACACCAAACTGCACAGGCAACAAATTCGCCTTGCTCCCCATTCTCTCCCTGACGAATAGCAGCGAGAAGCACAGAGCCTTTCCTCCCGTACTCCTCGACGAGGGTCGTGCGCCACATGCTTCGAGCTGCTTCGGGATGTTCATGGCGTCCAGGGACCATGGCGCAGAATAGGTCGTCTTCCATGAATGCATCGCAAATAAAGTCCACAAGCTCTTCGAGTTGCTCACGAAAGCTTATTCGAACAATCCTAAGAGCCGCTTTGTTGGGTTCCATTGTCGAAGATATTTGGTTTTGAAGTTGGGAAGTGATATGTGATGGCACTCAACACAGCAATTGTGGGCTATTGATATAGTTTTAGGGAATGTGCAATTAATGCCATGTTTTTAATGTCATTGTTTGTAGCGTAAAAAGCGCAATTTCTGATGAGTTGTTGTCGTGTCAGTAAAAGTGTTTAATGCGTGGTTGATGCCTTGTTGCCTTCGTATTCCAGATCTTGGCGCTTTCCGCGGCTTCCACGGATGCGACACCCCTGTCTCTGCCTCTGTCTCTGCCTCAGTCTCGCTGAGGCCTCTCCACTTACTGATTCTCCAACACCACATTTGTTCTTTATTCAATCACCAAACAGAAGCAAACATTGAACCTATTGATCAACCATTGGATCAAATTACAGTGTCCGATACCTGGCGACGCTGAAAGAATCTGAAATTTTCGACATTTTGCTGACTCTACACTAATAACCAAGTTTGAGGTGACTGTCTCCGGGCAGTGACAAGATTTGATATTATGGAAAATCCCTTTGAACTTTACGGCGTGGAATATACTGTGACTATCGGTGGCTGTTTCGAAGACAAATAAGACCAACTCGCCACTCCAATGGACTAGAATTGCAGATGAGAAGTGAAGGACACAAGTTGGGCGAACGCAATGCTATTTTCGTCTCCTTTCCGAGAAACTAAGTTAACCCGTATGGTCGAAACAGGTGAACTGGGACTTCTACCATTGCCGTCTCTGTGGCCGGATGTTGAAACATACAAAGGCTATGCCAACTTATCAGAGCCCTGATATTGCGTATCGTGGTGCTAGAACTTTCAACTCCTTCCAAGGCGGGAGATTGCTCAAGCAACTCATGTTAGATCTTGGTTCTGGATGGAAAGTCTGATCCCCAGTTGTACCTGAAATTTACTACAGCTAGTCATCCTACACTACCTTACCTTAGGTAGGTAGTGCAGCAAGTGTTGCCCATATGTCGCCCATATTACCTTCTGTATATACCAACTACCACCAGCTGCCGGAAGAATGGCAGGCAAGTGTAAGACCACAAGTCTTCAATCTTAGTTTCCACCCCAAAACACCCAATTCTGTCACCTCACCAACATACATTCCACCATGCAGACCTATGCGGATGCAATCGTTCAGGCCTTGTCCACCTTTGGTTGTGACAAAGCCTTCGGCGTCTTTGGGGCCAATATCCATCACATTTGGAAAGCCCTACATTCTCGAACTATCACAGTTTACCAGTTTCGCCATGAATCCGGGGCGGCATTTGCCGCAGCAGAGTATTCTATACAGACCGGCAAATTCGCCATTGTTTTCGTAACGAGCGGGCCAGGAATCACGAATGCCATCACTGGACTCCGTTGTGCTCGTCAAGATGGAGCCCGCATTGTCTTTATTGCAGGGTTGACGAGTGAGGAGACCGATCGAACAGGTCGTCGCCCTGTCCAGGAGACTTTTCCAATGGATGTGGAGGGGCTGACTGGAACAACGGTCCATAGTGCACTCAGCCACCGGGTGATCATCAGAGACGAATTGGATGTAGAGCGACTACTAAAAACCTTGATTCGGGTCAAACGTGATCCTCTCGGGGGGGTCTTGGGGGTTTTCTTGACTGGCGCGAGAAGCAAAGCCCTCATACCACCTCTGCAACTACGTCCGCAATTCGAACCTTTGACATCCCCCTCTTTATCCAAGGAAGCCCTTGTTATCTGCCAGGAGGTTGCTGAGAGGTTTAAAAACAAGAGCTGTCTACTTTGGATCGGTTACGGTTGCCGTGGTGCCTCCGCTCTTGTCCGACAGCTTGCGGAACGATACGCTCTTCCGGTTATCGCTACGCCCCGTGCAAAGGGGATTTTCCCAGAGAACCATTTTTTGTATCAAGGTACAACTGGTTTAGGGGAATCGGCGAATCACATTATGAGAACCGAGGGGCCGAAAGGGGTCCTTCTTCTTGGATCTAAGGCAGCTGAGCTTAGTTCCATGTTTATTCAGGAGAAATGGGCCAATACGGATTGCTACTGTGTTGGCTTGGAAACTTCCGAGGTCAAACGAAACATGCCCAAGAGTTCGAAAATCATTGAAGCTGAAATCAGTCTCTTTCTTAAAGCCGTGTTGGAGGTAAAATATACGGCGGGAAAAATTCCGTATCCGCACAATCGAAATACCATTATCCAACCGGTTCCAGCTGCATCTAAAGGACGGATCCACCCAGTAACAGTCATGTCTGTTGTTCAAAGTTTCGCCGTCAATGCATGCGGATGTTCGATCATCTCTGATGCCGCAAACCTCTACTGGACAGCACATTACCTGAAATTCTCCAAACATGGGCTCTACCGATCAAACCTGGATTCCTCTCCCATGGGCCACGCTGTCTGCGGTGTTGTCGGCATGGGCCTTGGGGACAAACACGCGGTGGCCATTGTTAGTGATGCAGCAATGCTGATGCAGTCAGAGGTCGGTACTGCTGTTCTATATGGATCGAAGGCTATCTGGTTAGTCATGAGTGGAAGCCGGTATGGTATGTTTGATCAAGTGCCCCAAATGTGGGGTGATGTTCCGCCTTCATTTTGCATTCCTCATACAGATTTTGAGCTATTGGCACTGGCGGTTGGATGTGACGGATGTACAGTTATGGACGAGGAGGGGCTGCGAAAAGCTCTTACGGGAGCATTGGCGAGAGATGGACCTACTGTCATCAATGTTATCGTAGATTCTCCGCGCCTGGCACCATCCAAAGCTTGAGGAGCGTAGCTGGCCAGTGATTTCCCTGGGTAGCGCAGATAGCCAATGCAACTATATTCACAAAGCTCGCCATTAAAAACACCATCTTCTCGGAAAAGGTGCAGATCAAAGGCTTAATTCGAAAGGCAGACGCTTATGTTTTTGTATGACCAGATAGTAGATAGATAAGCACATATTTAACTGGGTCTGTATATGTCTTTGAGTTTAATGTTAATATTTGTATTATTAAGACTCATAGGTTTTTATACACAGGAGTGGAAGAAATGTTATCAGCATGGTGAGCTCAGCAACGCCACGCTAAATACACTGACAAAACCAGTGGTCAGGTTTGATAAGGCAGCATTTTTTAGACATGCAAAGACGGTTAATGCTGCTTGGCTTAGCAATCTCAATTTATTGCGCAAAGAGAGCGTGTCAGCATTATCATGATACGGGAGAACAGGGTACATGGCATCTGTGATCCCTGACGATGATCAACCCAAAAAGCTGTCACTTTCTCGGATTGGTTCCGCCCCTAAGCCATTTCTGGTTCTACAGCACGGCTTCGTCCCTGTCGTAATTCCCGTGAGGTCCGGAAAGCCCTAAATGGCTGTTCACGGTCCAAACTGAGCTTATGCAGCAGTGCGGCAATGCAGGCCTGACAGCAGAGATTGAGGCCTGCGCTTCGTCATTTTACAGCATGATATGTTAAGTATGAGCTACAATCCGAGCTGAACAAACTCTACAACCCCCTTTTTTGATAGGACGGGGTGAGCGGGGCCACGCAATATCAGAAATCGATAGCTTGGCCTGCTTTTAAATGACGCTTCTTCATTGAGTCATGATTGGCATCCTTCTTTGGGCACCTGCAGATCGCCAATCAGATGTTGGGCTCCAAGCTCCCTTTCAGCTGTCTTTGTTCGTATGAGCTGTATACACGCATGTTCAATCACCGGTCAGATCACTTACCTGCAGGGAGGGTGGGCAGTTTGTCGCTTTATTGAGACAAGCCTTCACATACTGCTGCGTAGTGCGCTTTTCTTACTCCTGGCTCGATCAGAGGGGACTCTGTGCCGTGTGCTCAAACTAAACGTCAACCGCGGGTAATTCCCTTCGGTCTGAAAAGTCAAAACTCTCTGGACCTCGGTCGACCAACTGTATTCATTGGGAGACGCTTGATACCGGTTCTTTGTCATTCCTACCGTGGGCCAACAACATGGGCAGTCCTTGGTTTACGCGCTCGGATGAGCATAATCAAAACAACCATCATAAACAAAACGTCTCAAATAACATGACAGAGGTGGGCATGGCTGCGGAGACTAAAGATATCTACCGGAAAAGCAGTTGGGACCCTTGGCAGGAGTGGACGGACGAGGAAATCGGAGTCGATGGAAGATCATCTCAAGCTTCAGCCAAATACGCGCTCATTGTCCGTCGCGAGAAGGAACATGGTGAAATTGATGAGTCAGTTCTCTCCCTGCATTCTATCACAGTGCAGAGTCCACTGCTCAAAAAGATTCTCGGTCCGGTTTTCAAGGGTTACAAGGGTATCAACACCAACCTCAAGAAGCTCGAATTCCATGCGCCTTTTCGAGAGTTTTTCTATAGATGGGAGGAATTTAATCAAGCAGACCCAAGGAAAGATTCAACCGAAGCCTCTGAGGAGTGTTTGCATTACAAGCTTCTGGCAGATATCATTCATGCCGAGATCAAGCCGCGTATCGAACAAGCCACGGATCTTCTCGATAATGGCGTTATATCGTTTGATTATGTGTGGACACTTTTTGAGCCTGACGTCGAAGTCTACACTAAGATCGAAGGTCGTGATAGGCTGTTCAAGTTGCTCACTGGTAATTATTCCAAGACACCAGAAGGAACGGTGGCATACGTGCTCAGCGTGCGGTTTATCGACACCGATGGAGATACCTTCGGGTACACAGAAACAAGCTTGACCATATTACCTTTTGAGAACGTCATGCCAATCTTGGAGCTAGCGGTTATCCCGGCGCGTCTGTGCCCCGATTTTGATCAAGTCAGGGAACGACTCGTCCAGCGTGGTCGACTATTTGAGAGCTTGCAAGGGATCAACCACAAAATGTATTCTGGTATGTATAGTTTGTCTCACACGGCTTCAGGGGTCCCAAAGCAGCGTCATGTATGTCATAAGCTCCGTGAATTCCTTCTTCGGCCTTCTGATAATTGTGTAGGTGACAGAGGAGCGGATCATCATAGACTGCAGAACATTCTTATGGTTCAATCGTGGCACGACTGGTCTACTTCAGCCACTTGAGTCTTCGAAAAGCTTTGTGTTTCGTGGTAATGAGCTAAGCCATGATGAATCAGTCGATTCTCTCGCTCATAAACCTGTACCAACAAGACCATACGCCACAAGAGTTCTGAGCAATGGCTCAAAGACTTCAAGTATGTATTCTAACCTCAAGGTGACTTGAAGGCCTCTTGCACCAGGATCTAGGGGCTTTGCTAAGTTGATCAACATAAGCTAATCGTCTCAGAAGATCTATCCAGAAAGGGACTCTCCGAAAACCAGTATGCACTCTGTACGAACGTCGTGAAAGGATTTTGTTTGAAAACTAAAGAATGGGGTAAGTTGAACCAAGGCATATTCCCAATCCTCTCTGCTTACCTGAAGCTTAGGATTATTCGATATTGAGCTTGTCAAAGATGTGGTATGGAGCTCGACTGCCTTTGATCAACTAGTGCTGCCGCATGATTACAAACGAATTATCCAGGCATTTGTTGGTGCTCAGATGTCTGGCTTAGACAACTTTGATGATGTGATCAAAGGAAAAGGTAAGGCAAGCAAAATGAAATCATGATTGAATTTGACTGATCAAATGCAGGACGGGGAATAATCATGCTTCTGAGCGGAGAGCCAGGAACTGGGAAAACCCTTACAGCAGAATCTGGTAATTACTACGATACCCTGAAAGTTGGCTACACATTGCTAATGCTGTTTCTTCCTCTTAGTTTCCGAGATCATGCAAAGGCCACTTTACAATATGAGTGCTGCCGAATTGGGTGATGTTGCACAAGAAGTTGAGCAGAAGCTAGACTGTGCTCTCGAGCTCTCAACAAGATGGGGAGCAGTCCTCCTGCTTGACGAGTGCGATGTCTTTCTTGAATGTCGAACTACCTCGGATATCAAACGAAACAAACTCGTCTCGATTTTCCTCCGACTTCTCGAATACTTTGAGGGTGTCATGTTTCTGACGACCAACCGAGTCTCGGCCTTTGATCCGGCCTTTGAGTCTCGAATTCATCTCACTATTCACTATCCCAATCTGGATTACACGAGTAGACTACACATCTGGAAGACATTTGTGAATAGTAGCAACGATGGGAGTAGTCTTTCCAAAGATGAGCTGGACGAGCTAGCTGGTGTCGAGCTTAATGGGAGGCAGATAAAGAATGTGGTCAAGACGGCAAGACTCCTTGCAACGCATGAGAAGACTCAACTGGCTATAGGTCATATCAGCACGGTTCTGAGGATCAAGAAAGGGCTAGCAGGAGGGTCGTGGTGACTAAGCCCCAAGAGCAGAGATCGGCACGTCTTGGTTCACATCGTAGAGCGGTTCAATATCGCTATGAATAGATCCTTTGGCCGAACAATAAAGTCACAATATTAAAGTTCACAGTAGGTCACATCCAGCGCTTCGTAAAACGGCCCTTCTAAGCGCTCACCGTTCGAACCGCTTCGGGTGCTATTGGAGGACCAACATTGAGACAACCCAACACTCAGGCGACCAACACTTACACAGCCAGTTTCACCGGGTCAGGTGGGGAGGGGACAAAATGCGCCGCCTCTGAACACCAATGGAGGAGATTATTCTAGGGAGAGCGTATCGCCATCCGGATAAAACGGGACCTGTAGTTTACTAGCAAATAGGAAGTCTATGAAAAGCGACCTGTTAAGTTCTTGTCACCAACACTAAAAACGACCAACCGGAGAAGTCGTTCAGGTGAGGGCAGAACTTGTACGGCTCCGATAACAGGTTACCTGGAACAAGCTTCCATCCTCCTCGAGGGCAGAATGGTATTTATCTGAGTTATGGTTTGGATCTTTTGTTTGCTTTTGAGTCTTACTATATGACGTCTCGCCGACGCGCCTTGTCATATCTTGTTGTTTTTGGTGGAATTCTGTAGCTTTCTTTGTTAGTTCCGAGTGTTTTCAATATCGATCATCTAGTTAAAAAAAAGATATTTATCTAACGGCCTTTTGATGTAAACGAGATCAATCACAATCTACAGAACGTTCATAAAAAAAAACCAGAGAGCCAATATAATATACACAGGGATGGAATTTTAGGGTAATGGGACGAAGAGGATAATCAAGAATAGGCAGCACAGCAGATGATAGATATGTTTGTTTTCCATTTCCTCTTCATAAAGGGGGGGTTTTGGACTAGGCGGGCCTCCTGCAGTCTCCGGCTGAACTCTGACATAGATTCTATATCATACATACAATCAAACTGAACTTTCTAGGTGTGACATTAAGATACCGGCTTCTTACAATACAGAGTAACTTGGGCAGTAGCTTTACACAGAATCCTTCAAAGCCTCTTCAATCCAGAACCACAATCGCCTATCTCCAACAAATCCAGGGTTCATCTCAGACATGAGCGTCAACTTCCTCGCCACAGCCAGCCTGTCAGATTTGTCACTAGAGAAGACCTCCTTCTCTCGTTCCTTGACATCTTCATCAGGCAAGTCATCTTCTCTCAACCTAGAGAGAAGCTCCTCATTAGCCTGGGTCATCGCCCGCTGATAAAACAGCCGACCATAGTCTTTCGAGTCCGGTGTACCCTCGGCCTTGGCCTTGTAAACAAGATCGTACAATCTTTGGAACAAGAGAAGATCTTGACCAGACAGAAGACGCACTAAACGAGAAAGACACCATATCATCTCACCTCTCTCCCACATATCTCGGCTGATTTTCAGTGGACCTCGAGAAAAGCCAGCCTAATAGGCAGATGTGAGGGCTGGTGAAGTTTGCTTCGAAGGACCTGCTAGCCCTGGAGTCGCCAGTAACTCGGAGCTTGGACCTATTGTTGCAGAGCCCCAATCAATAATGCATGTGATGTTTAGGTCATCATCGACGAATATGTTTCCAGTGTGAAGGTCGGGATGTGATAAGGTGAAGCCAGTCGAATCATTCGACACCACTAGTGGCAACATTTCCTCCAGTATCTGACCTACGATGCAGTAGTCCAGTCGATTCTTGCTACCCTCTAGTTTGTCACCAACAACAACGAAATCACCCCTTCTATCCGTAGCTGCCTTGAAGCTATCCCATGATGGATAATCGGCTGGTTTTGGTAGTGGCGAGAAGAATAGGTAAGGCTTTAGTGGGAGCTCCTCTGCATGAGAGGTAAGTGCTGATATCAAAGACCGAAGGCAGGAACTTTCTTTAGCAAAGGATCCTCGTTCGACATGTGTTTCTAGGGTGTCCCTTGATTGTCAGGTGAGAACAGGTGAGAGGCATTCACCAACGGAAAAGCCACCGTTATCGTGTTCACACAGCGACCCGATCTTATCAAAGGGGATCTGTGAAAGATGAGACATGATGGTACCAAGCTGATTCATTAACCTTTCTCGGTCTGAGTCTGAAAGCGAGAGCCGTAATATAGGATGCTTGATATTGGGGGGCTGGATTGAAGACTCGGTCCAGCGATAATCTGACAAAGAACGACCAGAAGCTTTGCTCTGAAGAATATACGGTATCCCGATATCGTTTTCATGAGTGCCACTTCATTTTCTATCATTATGAAAGCTCTATTGATCAGGCTTGGGTGTATTGTACCTATATGAGTAGACTTTGGGAACAGGAATTTGACAATGAGTTTCCAGGTACCTCAAAGTACTCGCTTCACTAACGAGTATCTTAGAGGCGGTTTCATCTGAGAACATATTGGTATCGTAGCGCGGTGATCGCAACACCCATTCAACCTCATCATCGAACGTGAGGAATATAACCCAGTTCAAGCTACCGCTCTTGGGAACCTTGGACTCATCGCAGGTACATGGTCGACCTCGAAGTTTCTCTGCAAGCAGGAGGAGCGCTTCCAGATTGTCACGGCGGTTAAACGCAGGACTGTCACCCAATGGCAGCTTCGAGTTCGTAAAGTGTAAAATGAATCACATTAGTTTTACATTCCTGTTATTTCAGCAAAATAGGAAAGATATCTTGTGACAAACACCAAGGTTATGTGAAACCAGGTTGCGTGTCTAATGTGAGCCACCGAAGCAGATGAGTGATAGCCCAAATTACCTAAGCCTCCAACCCTGAACAGCCAAGCTTACCTACCTCCGTGCCGGAGAAATAATGACATAAAGACACATAAGAAGCACCTCAGATAAGGAGGTAATCAAATGCCCAGAAGTTTGACATCATCAGATCGACACTCGCTAAGTCGTTCTACCGTTATAGTCTCCACTCCCCGATCTCAATAGTAGCAGCTCCAATCAGGTCTACACAAAACCTCATCAATGCAACCAAGACAACCAATGAGATCCTCAAACCATGCCACGATGTCGAATTACACCAACACCAAGATAAAAACTTCCGAACCTCCACGTGGATTGCAACCAACGTTAGCATTCGATGCTTACAATCCTTATCTTTCCTACTGGTCACTTAACAACGTCACATCGCTACCTCTTTCGTTGACCGTGACACCAAGGACCCAGTTACACCAGGCCAGGGGCACAAGAGTGGTGATGCAATACACGGGACGAAACAACGTGTACAGGCCTGGCCTGTTTGTTGGCTCTCGGCATCTCGGCGGCAACATGAACGATGACGGAGGCGGGGTTGGGATGGAGGTCGGGAGAAGCTTAAAAAGAGACATATGCGAAGGATAAGCTTGTTTTCTGTCTCTATCAACGGCTTTTGTCATAGTCAATATGAGGTCTGCTGTGATTCTTTATGCTTGTGGCTTTTTGGCTACAGCTGTGACAGCTGAGTTCGATGGCAACTTGAACTACGCCAGTCCCTCTCGTCGTCATGCTCGTCTTGGGATCGATGTTCCTTTGGTTAAGCGTCGATCTCTGAAGCGTGGTAACACTCCCTACGATGCTTCTCAGCTCGAGTTCACCCATGGAGTAGCATCTGGAGATCCTTGGCCTCAGAGCGTTATCCTCTGGACTCGTGTTGCACCCTCCACCAAGTCTGACGACAGTGAGACGGTTGTGAACGGCACCGCGGGACATTACAGCCATGAGACTGAGAAGTACATCAAGGTTGATCCTCACCCCATTTGTGTCGAGTGGAAGGTTTATGAGTCCAAGTCTGCTTCTGGAAATGGGAAGCCGGCTGCCAGTGGACGAGCTTATACTACCTCTGATATTGACTACACTGTCAAGGTGAGCATGGTCTTTTGAAATCGAGATTGAGATAACTAACAACTTTCAAGGTCGAAGCCGATGGCTTGAAGCCCCTGACAACTTACTACTACCAATTCAAGGTCTGTGACTCTAATGTCAAGAGTCCTGTTGGTCGCACCAAGACTGCTCCTACCGCCAATGATGACGTCTCTGATCTGAGCTTCGCTGTGTTCTCTTGCAGCAACTACCGTAAGTCCAGTTCTTGGTTTGAAAAGTTGGGAGCTAAAACTAATCATTTTAGCTAACGGTTACTTTAACGCCTATGGCAACGCTGCCAGAAAGGACGAGCATGACTACGTTATCCATCTGGGAGATTATATCTATGAGTACGGAGCCAATGGCAGCCGGGCCAGCCAGCCTTCCACTGAGATCTTTACACTGCATGACTATCGAACTCGACATGGACAGGTCAGTCACCACGGCATATTTCTAAGGAAATTCGCTTACCTGATTATCTCACCAGTACCGCACAGACCCTGATCTGCAGCTTCTGTCTCAGAACTTTGCTTGGATCCCTACTTGGGATGATCACGGTAAGTCCCGCGGGCATATCCCTAGGTCTGTCTGACACCTTGTAGAGTTCGCCAACAACGGCTACAGAGATGGATTCTCTGGTCTTAACAATACCGAAGAATCCTTCTTGAAGAAGGGTCGCAAGGTCACCGTTGACACTCGAAAGGTTAACGCTGTTCGAGCTTACTTCGAGTGGATGCCCATCCGGTAAATATCAAAACCAACCCTACTACAAGCTTCAGCTGACCTCCGTATCAGCCAAACTGATCTCGACGACGGACTTCGAGTCTGGCGATCTTTCCAAATGGGCAAGCTTCTTGATCTCATCATCCTTGACACTCGAAACTACGACCGCAGCATCACCAGCCTCGACTGGAACGACAACTACATCGACATGATCCGAGACGATCCCAGCCGCACCCTCATGGGAGGTCGTCAGGAGAACTGGTTCTATCGATCCCTTAGTAAGTCTAAGGACCGAGGTGCCGCCTGGCGAATCGTTGGCAACCAAATCATCTTCTCGCGCATCACGGAGGATTGGGGTAATGGCGAAGTTCTTCCTGGTGATAACTGGAGTGTAAGTGAATGATCAGTCTTCTGGTTTTGTTCCAAATACTGACCTTTAAAGGGCTATGTCGCCAACCGAAACCGAACTCTTGAGCACCTATATGATAATGACATTGGAAACAACATCTTCCTTGCTGGAGACAGCCACCAGAACTGGGTATGTATCATTACCAACCTCATCTCAACTCAACTGACGTATAACAGGTCTCGGATCTCGTTTGGCTTGGAACCAAGGAATATGATAACAAGACCGGTGCTGGAAGTATTGGTGTCGAGTTTGCCGGAACAGCCGTCAGCTCTAATGGAGTTGGTGGCCCTATCGAACCTGCAGCCGGTAAGGCTGCTCGTGCCAGAGTCCAAAAGAACCCTGAGCTTCAGTGGCAAGAGGGTTACTACCGAGGATACTTCATTCTGGATGTGAATGCTAAGCAGGTCTCGTCCCGATTCTATGGTAAGTTTCAAACGCCTGGTCACTCACATGAGTCTCACTAACACCTTCAGGTTCTCCATCTGTTGCCTCTCGCAACTCCTGGGATATTCCCCTCGCTAACTTCACCGTCGTTTCTGGTGACAACCACTTGAAGCGTCCTGTTGCTGGTGGTCGTGCTGAGTCTGGTGCTCTTCGCTATGGAGAGGTCAAGCACACAAATCTCACTCTCAACACTGAGACTGGCGAGTGGAAGAATGTCGGCTTTGACACCATGTACGTCAAGCATGATTAAAGAGATTTCAAAAGTTAAAAAGGACCATATAATTATGAATCGGCTATAAAACAGAGCCTAATAAACCAATTTCAGTTTTGAATGCTATATATGAACTAGAAGGGGACGAAGCATTTTGGGGGGTAATAAAGAAATAATAAGCCAAATAGTTTATCATCTTAACCAGCTGCTCTCCAATCCCTCTAGCCCTCATACTCCTCAGGCTCACCCTCGCCCTCGTACTCCTCAACCTCGTCGTCGATCTCAGCATCCTGGTACTGCTGATACTCGCTGACCAAGTCGTGCAAGTTGGACTGGGCCTCGGTGAATTCCATCTCGTCCATACCCTCGCTGGTGTACCAATGCAAGAAAGCCTTGCGACGGAACATGGCGGAGAATTGGTCGTCGACGCGCTTGAAGATCTCCTGGATGGCGGTGGAGTTTCCGACGAATGTGGCGGCCATGGGGAGACCTCTGGGGGGAACAGAGCAGACGGAGGTTTGCACGTTGTTGGGGATCCAGTCGACGAAATACTCTGAGTTCTTGGTTTGCACCTTGAGCATCTGGTCTTCGATCTCCTTTGTCGACAGCTTACCGCGGCTGATCTCACGTTAGTTCATCTCATTTCATCTCTTTTCATTTCATGCATCTTTTCAAATCAAAACTTACAAGATCGCGGAGCAAGTGAGGTATCGACCGTTGCGGAAATCAGCAGCAGCCATGACGTTCTTGTTATCGAAAATCTGCTGAGCAAGGCTGGGCACGGTAAGATGTTGGAAGCCCTGCATCTTGCGGCCGGTCAAAGGCGCAAATCCAACCATGAAGAAGTGAAGTCGAGGGAACGGAATCATGTTGACGGCCAACTTGCGCAGGTCAGAGTTAAGCTGGCCGGGGAATCGGAAACATGTCGTCACGCCGGCCATAACTGTCGAGATCAGGTAGTTGAGATCGGCGTAAGAAGGATCAGCGATCTTCAAGGTCTTCTCGTAAATGTCGTACAAAGCCTCGTTATCGATACAGAAGGTCTCATCGGAGTTCTCGACAAGCTGGTTCAATGACAACGTGGCGTTGTAAGGTTCGACGACGGTATCAGAAACCTTGGGTGAGGGCATAACGGAAAAAGTAGCCATCATACGATCGGGAAACTCCTCACGGATTTTCGACAGAAGAAGCGTTCCCATACCGGAACCGGTACCACCGCCCAGAGAGTGGGTGAGCTGGAAACCCTGAAGATGGTCACAGTTCTCAACCTCGTGTCGCACAACATCGATGGCCTCCTCAACGAGCTCAGCACCTTCGGTGTAATGACCCTTGGCCCAGTTGTTACCGGCGCTGGCATTTCCGGCGACGAAATTGTCGGGGCGGAAAAGCTGGCCTAGAGGACCGGCGCGGATGGCATCCTGAGGACCGGGCTCAAGATCCACAAGAACCGCGCGGGGCACGTACTTATCCTTTGTGGCCTAAAGAGAGACGGTTAGTGAAAAAAAGACGGTGAGTGAGAGATTGGGGAGACGCGCCTCGGCGAAGTAGACGTCGATGCGCTCTCGCTGCTGGTCGTCGGTTCCGTTGTATCTTTGAGAGAATGTTAGGTTGAGGCAAATAAGGGTCACCGACTCTTCATTTCACTCACGAGCCGCTACCGTCAACGCCATGCTCCCCAGAGACGGTTTGCCTGATAAATCGTCAGTCTCTGCACTCAAAATAATCGCCTGCAGTGGTATCTACCAGAAACTGGAGCCGACTTGGTTGCCCTGCAATCATCAACTCAACACATGTCCCTCAAAGCAGAAAAATTGGTTGGGTGGCCCTTACACATTGGCCGACTTGAACGTGCACCTGTCAAACGGGGGGTAGTTAGCCTCAGTCAAACTCAAATTCGCCAGGGACGAAAGAAAAAATCCAAGTCTCACAATCTCACGCATTTTTGCTGACGTTTGCCTCTTACGCGTACGGGGGGTGCGTGTACGTTATGTGGTGAAGTTATCAAGGAGCTGAGCTGGCTTGATTGAGGCTTTGCCAAAGGACGACGACTTTATTGACCAAGTGATAAATGGTGCCTAAAAAGTAAAATGAGTGAGAATTCCGGTGCCTGGCGGTGAAAAGGCGGTAGCCTTGGTGTGGTCTGATTATGTACATAAATTGGCCTGCCCAAAATTTTGCTGATATGGAATAAGCTAATTTCAACTGTGCCGGATAACTAAATAATTGTGTGCTGTCTTTTTTGCTGGAAAAGTGGCGGGGTCTTTTCGTTGCTGTGGTTGCTGGGTCTTACAGCACTGAAGGCAGCCGTATTTTCTGCGCTGTGGAGATTGAATTGGTAGGTGCTTAGGGGTCCCTTTGATTCTAGGCTACCGTATTACGGGGGGACAGCGCATCTTTGATGGAGGGGTCGAACACGGGGGGAAATCTGTTCTGCTTTCAACGATATCAGGGCTGGCGGGCGGACTTTGTTGTTGTTATCTCGCTTCTCCTTTTGTGGCAAATTGGATGTTGACCCCATGCAATTTGAGGTCCAAATTACGCCAACGCTCCAATGAGCTAGCTGCAATCAAGCCCCAGATATGTTGTCTCGAACTAATTCCCAACTAGCAGTGGGCATACGATGTAGATTTCATTAGTTGGATTATGTTTCAGGAGTATGCATAATCTATCTGTCTTTCAATTGTGCAAACAGGACAGATTGCAGTCGGGGTCCTTTTTAATGGACATCTAGGGTAGCCACCCCGACATCATCAATTCACAGCTTCATTATGTTTAGAATAGCATCATGGTCCTTTAATTCCATGTTTGTTTTTATTTATTTTTCAATATTGACTATTGCTGCGATATGCCAAATGTTAACTTGAGAACTAAGCGACTGCTAAATGTTCCTTTTTAAACAGCGATAATGAATAAAGCTCCCTTGCACACACATTGTTACCAGACGTTAATACTCCGTCTTATGTGAAGATGCAGCAAAAACTTGGCAATGGAATTGTGCCGACTGGTCAATACTGATTAATAGCTGACAGTTTCAACTAACAAGTGCGGCTGAAAGCCCAACTTAGCTTGGCTTAACCGCCACAATGCCTATCTCACAGCATCACAAGCCCCTCATCAACAACATCTCAATATGACAGAATCAAGGGCCTGGGTATTCTCAGAGCGAGGTCTACCATGGGATGTCCTCAATCTTACAAGCCAACCTATCTCAACTTTGCCACCTCCTCTTCCTTTACCAAAAGACGTGCCGGACCCAGAGGAATGGATTCTTGTCAAAGTGGCCTTTGCAGGCTTGAATCCAGGTGCCATATTCCAGATGACTCTAGTTCCGCCATTCATTCGAAAACCAACTTGTGTTCCTGAGATGGACTTTTCAGGCACCGTGATCGATGTCTGGCATCCTGATGACGAGTCTGGATCGGCACAGTCGAGGAGATTCAATAAAGGTGACAAGATTCTTGCTATGTTACCAGCCAGCCATACTCTGCCTACGGGAACAGGTGCTTTGGCTGAATATGTTAGGATTCCAGCTAGATATGCTGTGAAGAAACCAGAGGGCGTGAGCCTTGCTGATGGAGCTGGTTGCTTACTGCCGGGCTTGACAGCACGACAGCTTGTGAATGAGTCTGGTGCAAAGACCGGCGATCGTGTTTTAGTCAATGCAGCAAGCGGTGGAATCGGCTCTCTGGTGGTACAGATGCTCCGAATCGTTGTAGGGTCTGAAGGATATATCGTTGGCATCTGTAGCGGTAAGAATGTCGAGTTGGTCAAGAGTCTTGGTGCAGATGAGGTGAGTTAAGCGTTGATTGAAATGGAACGACAATTAACTCGCTTGACAGGTTATCGACTACACGCAACATGATCATCTATCTAAGTACCTCGCGGAAAGATTCTCATCAGAACCCTTCAACACCATCATCGACACTCTAGGCCATCAAGCCCTATATCTCGCCTCACGATGCTATCTTGTACCCGAAGGCAACTATTCGTCCGTTGGAATCAAACCACCCACGTTCTTCGTCCCAGACTTCCTGCGCGCTGTGCTGCAGATGAAACTGAACGAATGGTGGCCAGTATCCCCATGGCTTGGTGGTGTTGGACGAAAATGGTTGGGTACATCTATGATGAGCCCTACACTTGAGGATCGTCAGGCTGTTGCAGAAATGTTAGGCCGTGGCGATATAAAACTGGTCAAGGACAGTATATGGCCGTTTGAGGAGACTAAGGAAGCTTATAAGAAGCTAGGTGGACTTCATGCTCGGGGCAAAATTCTTGTGAAGGTTGATGATCAAGTTGGCGATGATGACTGTTAGATGTGATTCGTCCATAGGTTCTGATGGTACACTCCGCTCTTCATTCTTCAATGAACTCAAGATCACAAAAGTTTACTTTGAAGTTATCTTTGAGATGTCGTTGTCTTCCTTGGTTAATCACCTAGTAGCTGCTCTTTGGTTGCAACAGACCATGCGCTTTTGCTGATCAAAGAGGCATTGTATACACAACATTGGTATATGGATAGCCCCAACATTGAATGAATATCTTATCTGAGAAGTGAGTTACTTAGAATATTCTTGAGTATTATTACTTGGGTTAGTATCTCATCTTGATAGGTTGACTCCCGATCTCCAGCACAGCGTGTGTTCTCTTCACCATCCTGAAGCTTATATGAAACATTTCTTATGTCTTCAACTTTTAAGCTTCCGCCAATTGTTCCTGGCTTTCAACATGGCCTCCGTACCCATCAAGCCCATTTTCATCCCCGGCAATGATGAGTACCACGTCAGACTTCTCTCTGTCGAATTGACCGGCTCGTTCTCTAACACAGACTATATCTCTTCAATGATAAAGCCTGTTACAGTCTTCACCGCACTGCCATACAAAGGGAGTGTTCTCAATTGTTCTCTATCGAATTATCCTGCTCCTAAAGAGCTCCCGGGCCTTCTTTTGATCTTTGAAACCCTAGAGAAACGCCAAGAATATCACTACAACAGTCCTCGGCGAGTAGTCATACCCGTCACCGTTATCTTAGAAAATGGTATCAGTGTAGAGGATGATACTTACGTCTTTCCCGTTGTAAGTATTGAAGAAGAAGATTGTGACGCCTGGGAGTTGCATGCGTGTGTTTCCTCTGAGAGACCATATCCCATCTCTTGCCCAGCACCAGCAGAACTGGTGTCAGAGTTGTCAAGCATCGAAGATGGGGATTCTACCGACGACTCAGTGAGCGCAGATCTGCCTATTAAAGACCCCGAGGTATGAACGACTCTGAATTGTCGAGTCTTTTTCGTTTCATGCACCCCCAGGAGCCCATTTGAGATGGTTGAATCACTATTTATAGGCAACTATCATGAGTCTCGGGTGCTATAACGACTGATTCCGACCTTTCGATCTATTTTGGTATCTGGAACATGTTTAGAGGCAGCCCATCGAATCGCTACTTCAATACCTCCTTAGTGACCAGAATAAATGATCAACACCTCTGTCTTTTAACTTCAGAGCTGACCATAGTACAAGATACTAGATCAAATCTCGAATTTATCGTGATATGTGATCCTCCTCCAATGAGTGTATATACACGCCTCAGACACAAGCCCTATCTCGTCGACAAACGGCGGTCAATACCGCCGCGGATGCTGACCGGCTATAGACCACGGCTATACATAACTTATGGAGAGCTCCATCTCAATCACACAATCCTCGGAAACTTGCAATCTTCATTCCGGTAATCTGATCCTTGGTCGGTGCGCGTCGGCTATCGATATCAAGGCTATGGTTACATACACGAACGCATCGCAGGGTATAAGAGACCCACGAAGCGGGGTGACGATACGACCCAGGTTCAACTAACTGATAACTCTAAAGATTTGCTTAATTGATACCCCAGTTAGGAAGGTAACTGCAGAACTTCTTGGGCGGGGGATTTGCGAGGTGGAGTCTCGGACAACAATTCTAGGTCCTAGACTGAGGAGAAATTGCGATGCTGCCAAAAGAAGTGATAACGAGCATAAAGGCTATGATTCGCCGAACTGAGTTGTATTGAAGATCAGAATGGCCGTAGCATATAAGGTCGAGCGATTGCCAAAGTCCGCGTGACAGTGAATGTGTTATACTAGGTCCAGGTTCGAGGTGGTACTTGAGATCATTGGAACGCGGTAGTAAAACGCCAAAAGTCGGTTCTAATTCTCTTCATTACATACTGCGGAATAAGCCATCGCGATGGTCTATCTTGGTCATGCCAGAGGCCTCGCAGCCTTTGCGTTCGGCCTCACACTCCTCGCAGCCCCAGCATCATCACTTCAAACCACCCTTGAACCACGCCAAAAGAAGAATGTCGCAAGCCCATACACAGACGCAGTCTCAGAATACGTCGACTCGCTTGATAAAAAGCTCTGGTCAATCAACAAGAACATCCACGATAATCCCGAGCTTGGCTACAAAGAGTTCAAAGCCCACAAGCTTCTTACATCGTTCATGAAGAAGCAGAAGGGATGGAACGTGACCGACACAGTTGGCGGAATCGACACTGCTTTCATGGCTGTGTTTGATGGCTCAGGCGATGGTCCCGTTGTGAGCTTTAATGCTGAGTACGATGCGCTAGAGGGACTGGGACATGCCTGTGGCCATAATTTGATTGCGACGGCATCGCTGGGTGGTGCTCTTGCAACCGCTGAGATTATGCGCAAGGAGAAACTTGGGGGCAAGGTCATTCTCTTCGGTACACCCGCTGAAGAGTCTCTCGGTGGAAAAGTCAAGATGCTCGACGCAGGTGTCTTCAAGGATGCCAAGATTGACATATCTCTGATCTCACATCCCAGCAACGGCCCCGACACTCCGTACATGCTGGCTCAGTCGACAGACCGCATCGATGTTGAGTACACAGGTCGTGAGGCTCATGCTGCAGCCGGGCCCTGGGAAGGCATCAATGCACAAGACGCACTCCTCCTCGCCAATAGCGCTCTGTCCTATATGCGCCAGCAGATGCGCACGACAGATCGTGTCCATGGAATCATCCACTCAGCAGGAACCCGTATTAACGTCATCCCCGCCGATGCATCAGGAAGCTACCAGCTCCGCGCCGCCAATGAGGAACAACTCGAAGAGCTCTCAGACCGGGTATATAACTGTTTCAAGGCTGGTGCTCTCGGCACAGGTGCAAAGATGAACTTCACAACACGACCATACGGTTACGCCAACATGAACAATAACGATGGTCTTGCTGCGTCATACACACGCTGGTTCGAGGAGCTTGGTGGTGACCTCCCCGATGCTGATGTCGACAAGATGCGAGAACCCGGTGGCTCAACTGACCAAGGAAACATCAGCCAGGATTTTCCAGCCATCAGCCCAATGTTCCAGATCACCTATACCAATGGAACTGTTCCAAAGAGTGGCCCTCATACCGCGCCCTTCGAGGTCGCAGCGGGAAGCAAGCCTGCTTTTGAGAAGGCTCTCATGGTCGCTAAGGGTCTTGCTGGTGTCGCTGTGGATGTTTTAACAGTTGATGGGCTTTTGGATGAGATCAAGGATGAGTTTAAGAAGAAAAACTCATCAGCTCGACGAAGAAGGTAGATAGCCGGACATAAAGTTACAGCATGTGCCGAGATATGGCGAGACAGATGTAGTGCGGCATCGCCCTGGACATTGGCCGTCAGCCCTGGAATTGTTCATCTGCAGTTGTCTTAAGTATAGCGATACAAAATAAAAGAAAACAACCCTGTGAAGAGCCACGCCATGCTACTACAGTGGGATTATGCAATTCGTTCTACCTTACATCTATGTACTCCGTCTGCGTCACTCATAACTCATCACACCATGCCTTGTCTATATGCCAGGAAGACCAATGACCTGCCTAACAGCAGGTACAAAGCGAGGCACAATGTACACAACGTAAAAGGCTGTCACCGCGGTCAAGAGTCCAGTAAACTAGGAGTCGTTAGCAGTTGCATTTTGAGAGACTACACGGACTTTGCTTACCTTCTCGAACCATGTGTGGAAGTAAATAGCCGTCATGAGTAGCATCCAAGCACTCAATCCCATGACACCCACAGCGAACTTGCCGCCGAGACCCAGGGCAGGTCGCTCAGAGCCTTCGCCCAGAGATGTATCAGATTCGACGTTGGCGCTCTTGAGAGCTCCGTCTGTCATAACAACGCATCGCTCCTCGTTTCGCTTGCCAGACCATCTTAACACAGCCCAGCCGACTTCTTGCATGAGGAACGCAGTACCTAGTGTCAGGAGGAAGACGTGGCCCGATATGTCATGTCCTCCCTTCCATTTTCCACCGGCAGCTTTGCAGGCTACTGCTGTGACCTTATCACCAACAGTATCAGAGCCAAATTCGACCTCTCTCCGAGCGAGCTCGCAGCGGCCACCTGTCCATCGGAAACCACGGTCAATCAGAGCAGGTCCAAAGCACCACTGCGTGACGAGGAACCACATCGTTGTTACAGCAACCCATCGCAGACCGGCGCGAACACGTCGCCCGGTGTCAGTGGTGCTAGGATGGCTGAAGATGAAGACAAAGAATGCAACAGTGATCCAAGCCCAGCCTCGCTTGACAAAGAGAACGTTGAAAATATTGGACTTGCGCGCGAAATAGCTCGGAGAAACGCTGGGATCCTGGAAATGCGACTGCGCGATAGGATCGTACGGTGCGGCACGTGTCTGTGGTGAGATTATAGAGAAGATAGTCCCGAAGATCAAAAGAGCTGGGAACAACACAAGGCCAGCTCTCTCAAGGGGTGTCGGCAGGAAAGGAGACGAGCGAGGCGTCGAAGTCGATCTGGAGGGAGAATGCATAACTGTATCGTTCGCTTCAGCAGCCGCCCTCGCAGCACGTCGGGTAGTAACCATTGTAAACAAGCGTAAAGTGAGTTCTTAAGAGAGCCACAGCATCCGGAGAGGTCAATGACAAGCTTGGAGAGAGGCAGAAGGTTTGCAAGAAGTGGCGCAAGACTGTCCTTGGTCGCGTTTTTGACGATGGACAGTTGGCTTGAGGCGATGACGTCTACGTACTCGCGCTAGTAGTGGGCTGCCGCCAAGGCAGCTCCAGGAAGCTCAGAGACTAAAATTAATGGCGGGGAGCGGAAAAAAGAAAGCTCCGACCTTTTTGACGTCTTGTGGATTATTGTTTGAGGTGGGGTTCATCATGATAACTTCGACCTGTAAATTCACAACGAAATGCTGCGACGACGAACACGACGATTATTTTCGACGAATGCGTCTGTGATCAAGTGATCATGGAATCCTCGAGAAACCGAATACGCTTTTGACGACTCATACCGAAGAGTCACACGACTACATTCACGCTGTCGCAACGTCACTCATTCGCCCGCCACGAGCGCACGAAAACCTTTTTCGTTCACGCTTCGCCCCCGAGCCTCGCCCACTGCACCCAGCGCCCTCCACGAGTCGACCATGCATACCCTTATATACCAAAAACCGCTCAATACCCATACCGAAGAGTGGTGTAGTGGTATACGCTCCTAGATCTCCTATGATCACCTAAAATCTCTAAAATCCGCTCCTATGATCCTTCTCCTACTACACCACTCCTCGGTTTTTGCCAGTTGGCTCGAATTTTTGTCGCCTAGCCCGGAGCTATCATTATTTTTTTCCCTGGATTTATTTCGCCAAGATTCGCGACGTTCGAACGCAGGCATGCCCCCCGATGTCGACATGTACCCCCCTGACGGGTCTACCTTTATATTTCAAAACCACTCTCTATACCAGTACCGAAGAGTGGTGTAGTGGTATCCGCTCCTAAACTCCTATGATCACCTAAAATTCTTCTCTCCGCTCCTAAGATCTTTCTCCCGCTCCACCACTCTTCGGTTTTTGCCATTCGACTCAACTTTTTGTTTACCTGGTCTCGACATCTGACCTCTTTTTTTCTCGGATTTATCTGGTCATTTTTTGACGGCGTTGGAACGCAGCGGCCTTGCCACGACGATATGTACCATGGAGGGGGTTACCTTTATATACAAGAATCGCTGTATCTACCAATGCGAAGAGTGGTGTAGCGGTATACGCTCCTAGATTCCTAAGGTCACCTAACATCTCTCTAAATCCGCTCCTAAGACCATTCTCCCGCTACACCACTCTTCGTTTTTGCTGTTCGACTCGACTTCATTTTTAATTACATTGTCTCAAGCTCCCCCTTTTTCCACGGATTTGTTCGGCCAGTTTTCAGCACATTCGAACCCAGCGACTTGTTGCGAGTACGACACGTACGCAGAGTGTGGGAGGGGCTCCTGGGGGTTACTTTTATATACCAAAATCACTTTCTATACCAGTACCGGAGAATGGTGTAGTGGTATACGTCCTAAACTCCTAAGGTCACCTAAATTCTCTAAAAATACGCCACTAAGACCATTCTCACCTACTACACCGTTCTTCGTTTTTGTCGTGTGCTTCGACTATCTTTTTGGCATCTCAATCTTTCCAGTCAACTCATTTTCTTCTTATTTCCCCACACGCTTCGTGGTGTTCGAACGCCGGGATGAACATGAACAAGCTTTTACGGCATTTCACTTCATCGACGTTGATGGGCGTAAGTGAGGACCCAGACGAGGACCAGGATTCATTCGATGACGACTCTCTCAATGGCGGAACCTGAATCTTTTACCAACAAGAAAGTGCCTGCATTGCCATCTCTGAACAGAAACCCTGAGGAGAGCCAGACCAGTGGTCATGATACAAGCCCAGCGACTGCCATCTGGACAGCAGACATGGCGGAGCCCCCGTGTTCTATCGACAAGTCGCATTGAAAGAAGTTGTGATGCAGGATGCAGGCGGGAGTCGGTGTTGTATAGTGGGCACACTTGAGCTTTGCGGAAAAGCTTACAGGCAGGGAGGCATGAGGCACTTTGCAAGCCGGTCCAAGCTGCTGGCCGATTTTCTGGGTGATCTAGCGTGGAACAGGACTTGGGTGTCTACCCCTTACATACCAAAATTACTCTAATCCTCTCACCGAAGAGTGGTACAGTGGTATCCGTCCTAGATCCTAAGATCATAACCTAAAATCTCTAAACTCCGCTCCTACAATTCCTTCCCCCACTGCACCGCTCTTCGTTTTTGCTGGGCCGTACAATAAAAGCACAGCACTCCAACCCGATCATTCCTTCTTTTTGCTTGTCGACAACTGAAAAATAATTTTGGGTGACGAAGATATCGACTCAGGGGTATATGACAGCCAGTCCATGCCAACTGCCATGGAGTATACGAAGACAAGACATTCTTGACGAGGAAAGCGTCGGGTTCTGATTTGACTTATGACAGTGTGCAAGAGAACGCCCGGGGAATGTGTTGGTTCTTGTTCACTGCTCAGTCACCTGAGGGTAGTTGCCTGGAGAAGTCAGGTCAGGTGGCCTCGATCGCCTCGCCACTGCAGCGCTGGCAGTACGGCCCCTCGTCCTTACCCTTATATACCAAAAACACTCACTACCCTTTCGAAGAGTGGTCCAGCGGTATCCGTCCTAGATCCTAGAATCTTGAACCTAAAACCTCTAAAATCCGCTCCTAAAAACTTTCTCCCCGCTGGGCCACTCTTCTTTTGCCGTTCACGGGTTCGAATGAGAGACGACATTCTTGCGACTTCACGATACGAGTGAGAACGATCACCGGATTGCAGCGATATCGACTTGGACTTTCTTTTTTGGGTGTCATTGCTTTGTTTGACACACAAGTTACCAGGCTTTGATAGGGGTAGTCGACATCTACCCCCTATATGCCAAAATCACAACACTATCTGGTATCCTTCACCGAGCGAACCGTGGTTTAGCGGTCCCTGACTAGAACCTACGAACCCACGAGCCCACAAGCTTCCATACCCACGAACCTTGTCCAGAAACCACCCTACGAATCCTCCTCCCTCCGATTATTTCTTCGTTTTTGGCGTTTATGAGTGACATTTAATGTCATTCTTTTTGCGATACCATTATAAAATATTCCCAGCTTGCAGCAACATCAAATCAGACTCTCTTTTATATGCCATCGCCTTGTTTGACGAACGGGCACCTAGGGGACAGTCAACACCTACCCCTCATGTACCAAAAACACAGTTATTCTTGACGAAGAGTGGTCTAGTGGTTCCGTACCTAAAACCTACAAACTCTTCATACCGCACCTAAAAAACATTCTCCCACTAGACCACTCTTCTTTTGCCAGTTCGTACGTTCGAGCCAACATATCATATCTTTGCTTTTTGCTTCTCACGATTTCATCACGTTCATCAAGTGATGGCAATACCGACTTTACTTTTTCCCCCTGAGTTTGGTCATTTTGTCTGGTGCTGGTCTTGGGACTTGACGGCGTACGGCCTCTTGTCCCTACTCCTTATCTACCAAGACCACTCTATTGCTTATGTCGAAGAGTGGTCTAGTGGTATCCGTCCCAGAACCTACAAACTCTCTTCAATCCGCACCTAAAACTTTTCTCCCACTGGGCTGCTCTTAGATTTTTGACGTTCGTGACTTCGAACACCTCTCCAACAAGCAACGGACTCGACCTTTTTTTAGTTTCACAACATCACAAACGACGATTCAAAACTGCGACGAACATGACCTGTGGTTACTGGGAGCAAACAGAGATGTAGAATACACTTCTCATTTTGGCCGAAAAGGGGTTTCGTCCCACTTTGCTATATACATTACCAGATGGTCGCAGGATGTTGAGATCGAAGGCGATTGAAGGAGATGGAGGTCAATTCAGACTGCTGAGGTCTGAATGGGTATGGGAGTCCAGCAGTGCGTCCGTCGTGGGTGTTCTGCCTGCTGTGAGTCCCGCTCATGCTTTCTGTGGCGTTGTGTGGCACTCATGAGGGAGCTGCCTTGAGGGACCTGCTGCCTACCCCTTATATACCAAAAACGCTCAGTTTACTGTCGGCAAGGAGTGGTGTAGTGGGAATACGCATCCTATTCACCTAAAATCTCTCTTCCGCTCCTACAACTTCTCTCACCCCACTACACCACTCCTCGTTTTTTGTCATGGCTCACGGCTTCGAATCCTCCCCGACAAGGTCCCCTTTTTTTTGGTCCTCGGCTTCGCACCCTTGGCAGGCCAGTGCTTGACGATGATCCCATCTGCAGGCCTTACACTCGACGATCTTATTCCCCTTTTACCATCACGACTTTAAATATAGTCATGCTCCATATCCAGGGACATTTATGCCATTGATATAGGCGCTGCGTCGATGATTAATGTCTGGCATGCCATCTGGTATGGCATGACCGCCTTACCCCTTATATACCAAAACCACTCATATTGTTTTCAACAAAGAGCGCGTGGTCTAGTGGAAATCCGCATTCTATTAACCTAAAATCTTCATACTCTCTCCTAAAAACTCTCTCACCCCACTAGATCCCGCTCTTTGTTTTTTGCCAAGATCACGACTTCGAGTGTCTCCCACGACATTGTTTTTTGCCCTCTGGACACTACCTGCGATGAGAGTGAGAGGTCAACGGAGTCTTTGGCCCCAATACTCAAAGGTAAGGGAGACAAGTCAACACACACGGTCAATATACTCCTTGCCCTCACTGGTGCTTGATGTCTTGCCTTTGGCTGCTGGATAGCACCAGTTCCCGACTCTACACCTTATATACCAAAACCACTTTATTACTGTCGGCGAGGAGTGGTGTAGCGGTATCCGCTCCTATAACCTAACAACCTAAAAACTCTTGAGTCCGCTCCTACAATTCCTTCTCCCACTACAATGCTCCTCGTTTTTTGCTCGAGTTGAACAATACTTGTTTTTTTTTTTTTTTTTTCCTTTTTGCCAGTCCTTCTCCCTGCTGGCCAGTCGACTCTGTGGTCTTGGAAGAAGGTGTCGCAAGTACTCCGCGAGAAGAGGTCTGTGCCTACTTGACCTCGATCGGACAAAGTCGCGACTTGAGAGCGACTTGAGAGTGACTTGAGGATGCACTGAGAAGGACAACTTCAGGCTTGGGATCTTGATGTGAAGGCCCTCAAGACAGCTTCAGTACGAGAGAAAGTCGGAAAAGCGACCAAAAGGGAGGGTCATAGCTCACTTAGGCAGAAGCATGCTTTGCCCCGCCTAGAACAACAGCCTACCAACACCAGGGCCTTGTGTCCCAGACCTGACGACATACCCTTATATACCAAAATCGCTCTCTATATCCCCAACGAAGAGTGGTACAGTGGCATCCTCCGAACCTACGAAACCACCTTCAAAGCTGAATCCTACGAGTCCCCCTACCTCGTTTCCTCCGACCCTCCCTCCGAGTCTGTACCACTCTTCGCATTTACTCCTTCTACCAAGTTCTTCTTCTATTCTTTTTTTTATTTTTCCCTTTCTCATGTCTTACTCCTTGCCCTTCCCTCCTTTTATTATTTCTTTGTTTTTGCCACAGCTTGTCCCAAGCCTGAGCTCCCCTTCTAAGCTCACGTGTAAGTTCCATGTAATGATGAAGTGAACTCAGGGGTATTGTTTGGTGGTCTTGGTGACAGGACCTGGTAAGTCGTGTGGTGCAGTGTAAGTTGTAGGCTCGCTCGCTTGAACACAACTCGCGTGCCGGCCAGGGTAAGTGTTAAATATTAGAATTAATGTCTCCCTTTCGACAAGGAGTGGTGTAGCGGTATACGTCCTAGAACCTACAAATCCTAAAATCCGCTCCTAAAAACTCTCTCTCCCACTACCCACTCCTTGTCTTTTTGCCTGTGTTCGAAGCCTGCCTCTCTTCTTTTTTTTTTTTTTCACGTCACTGATATTGCAATTATGGATCTTGGTCTTTTAAGGCTTGTTGAATCGAGATGAGAATTCTCTTGGTGCAAAGGGGTTCAGCTCGCCGTCTATCTGAACAAATACTTGTCCATAGAAAATACAAGGAGTTCAATCAAGACCATTTCAATTCGCTATTTCGTCTATTTGATCAACTGTTTTATTGTAGTGTTACGCTGTGAAGTCTTCGTGTCTCAGGTGGTCGTGGTGCTAGTGTTGATGGTGTCCCGGTCTGCTTCAGATGACTGACCCCTGAGCCATGGTCAGACAGCCCAGATCAGAGTCAAGCATCGGTTCAACAGAGACCTCCTCCTCATCATTTACAGAATTGGATGAACGCAAACAAATTTCTAAAAGCAAATCATAATGAGGCCTCTTGACTTGTCCCCCCAATGATGTTGGCCGCCACTTGTGCTCCGCCTTGGCTGCTGCCTACGTGGCCCAGGCAGCAGTAACCCCTTTTGACTAGACAACAAGCAACAAGCACCAGCCTGGAAGATGTGTTATATACTAAATTGAAACAGTAGGTTCCAACGAAGTAGCGAAAACATTACATGAACCACTTGGTGTAGCGGGAGTCCGGAATCCCGGGTCCACCCTTCGTTTCTACAGTTGATTATGACTCTATGTTCGAGTCCTGTGATGGCCATCACATTCTAGTTTTTTGTCTTATTCTTGCACATCCCTCCCTTTGTGACCATTTCCAAATTCCTCAACTGTGTGTGGTCTTGGTCGGCAGCATCTTGCAGGCTTGATAAAATCCTTCCGGTCATTTTACTTATAGCCGACTGCATCTTGCTTTGTACTCTGAGCCACAGTCATGTTGTGAAGGGCCGGAGCATGTGTGAGCCAACCGAAACAGGCGGCTGTAGACACGACTTGTTGGTCTAATAAACAACCGATCAAGCCAATTGATAAATCAAATGCCGTAATTCAAATGTTACGGATAAGCAGAGATCTAGACTTGCTCACTGTCGGAATCCAAGAGTGATTTTCTCCCTAATGGGACGTGCAAGCCAAGTTCTATAGATGTCTCTGTAAAAAAAAAGCCGATACATAACTTATGCGTGAAGATATCTCCTTATTTCTTTATGCCTAGTCACGGTCAAATATTCTATGTCTAGTCTAGGTTGGTGCTGTTGAGTAATGGCGTTGTGTGTCTTGGGCGCGGGACTTAGACTTGCCTACACATACCAAAACCTTACCTTATATACTAAAATCTCAAACACTACTGACAGCGAAGTAGCTGAAATACACATACAAATGGTCACGTATAACGCAACGGGGAGCAAACGCCTCGTCGCCTTCGCTTTTTGGTGCTTGTCGCATCATATGTTCGAACCCCTGAGCTCCTTATCTACCACGATCTTTTTCATCCTTCTCTTTTTATACATCCCACACTGAGATGAGAATTACCCAGGTAGAATAGGCATATCAGGGTTATATATCTTTTTGCTACTTTACGTACTCTCAGGCCATAACTTCCAGAGGTTCGAGTCCACCCCAAGGCAACATCATCCCTCCATTTTGCGTATTATATCATCTCCTACGTACTGTAGTCAAAGAACCCTCCCTCTATCTTTTTATGCACCACTTCATTACAGTCTCTTTAACATTGAATACCTCATGAGTCTTGACGCCACTCCCTTCACAGGTTATTGCTCTTGTCTGTAACACCACTTCCTTATTTTCGAGCATCATTTCCTCAATGCAATTTCTTCCCTAAATTGATGCTATATTGACCTAAAGTATACTAAGGTTGCCTGAGTACTTTCGTCACCCACGGATAAATCCTCGTGTGTTCTTAAACCCCCAGGTCCGGGTCGCAGCGAAAGCCTGATGAGTTGAACAGACTCACGGCAGTAAGCCTTAGGATTTTTTATGTACACGCACACACCGATCTTGCTACCACAGAGCTCGATTCGGTCTCAATTTTAACCGTGCATATTCACTAGCTTTCAAAACTTATCTCTTGTGCATCTCAGCCCTTCCAAACCATCAGCATCACCCTGGCTACCATCTTGGCCAGTATCGCTTTTTCATCCTGAACTGAACGATCTGTTCAATCACAAAGACTGCTACCCGGCGTGGCCGTGACATCTCTCGTAAAGACGGATCTGCACTGGTATAACGGGCTTTGAAGTCGTTATCATTACACATCATTTATTTGTCTCTCTTGTTTCTAGTAATCGTCTGAGAGAACGGTCCACGAATCTGGGGTATTGTGTGATAAACACATGGCTTGCTTAGTCCAATCCAACCTGTCTTTCTTTGTTCGTGCGTATGATTGCCACATAGCTCGTCTGCTTTTTCGATTGATTGGATAAGTACAGCAGTCCACAAACTTCTCATTTGGAGATGCGCGACCCCTCTTGTTTGCTTCAATAGCCCATTCAACGTCATTTGTACCGTCAAGTTCAAGGTTCTCTTCGCCCCATTCTTCTGGTAAATCTGTACCGTCAATCACATCACAAAGCTGCAGTTCATCGCCTGAGTCTAGACAGCTTTGGGTCATGGCAGATGCATCGCGGTGAGGTGACTCAACGCCGGCTTCAGAACCCCACACCCACTAACAACCCCTGCAGCACGCACATCACCACCTCCATCCAACAACAACAGCCACAAACAACAGGTCGCTTATATACCAAAGCAAACAAACAATTGTCAGCGAAGTAGCGAGAAATACTAGCCCAATGGCTCAACTGATATAACCTTTCTTAACCATCTCCGGATGTGAAGCCTTCGCTTTTTGTCAAGCCAGAGTCAGGTAGTTCGAGACGCATTGTGAACGTAGATGACCATGCTGACCATTTCTTTTTGGACTTTTCTGGACATGAGAATCAAACTGTTAGGCATGATAAAGTAAACATGTAGAAACCGGTTCGATGCTCTTGTAATGGCATCTCCTAAGTTAGACAAGCTCCCTATTGACCTGCAAAAGCTCTTGACCCGTATGCAAAGACGTGCCACAAGACACCATGGGTTATAGACCAGACCAACATGCAATACTACCAGCGAAGTAGCTAAACCTTTAACTCAACCGAACTTCGGTTCGATCTCCAAATAAGACTTCTCCTTCGGGAGACTTCGCTTTTTGGTCATCAGTTCGAATGTCAGCTACCCTTGGGCTTCTCATTTTTTGCAACTATACAACACCTTTTCCCTCTCGATTCTGTAATCTTCTCAAATTTAAACCATACATAGATAATATAAATCAAATACTTATTTATTCTCTTTCACAAGTCTTGTTCTCTGTGTCTGAATCTGCCGGGCTGAGTGACAACCTTGTCGTTCAGCCGTGGATCATCACAACCCCTGCACCAACGCCAGGCAACATCAACGTCACAGCACCACGCTAATCTTCTTTCAAGACAAGGAACCAGCCTTGATAATCCATCCTTTTACTTCCTCTCTCAGCGAAGTAGCTAAAAACAACTGAACTTTGGCGGAGTGGTGTACATCTTCCTTGCATCACTCCGCTCCTCATCTCCTTCGGGACTCGGCTTCGCTTTTGCTGAGTTGATGGTTCGATCTCCAGCATCTTTTTGCCTTTTCGTAGTCCTTCTGATACAGAGGTAAGACACATATACAAGGTTGAAATATTTTTGGTCTACTCTTGTTTCATGTGGTTCTTTGTCCTTTGTTCTCGGGCTCTATCTACTAACCGCCCTGTGACCACAACGTCCCACGGTCAACACATCACATATGGCTACGTCATAACATCACAGTATAGCACAGCTCAGCACAATGTCACATTTGGGGATCACATTTCTTGTCTCAACTTGATTCATTTAGCTACCCTGTCTACTGAGTGAGGTGCAGTTATCAAAAGCGTTTTTCATCGCTTACTATCCGAAACTCCAGTTCCATCCTGGAACAAAAAAGACCCTATGGAAAAATGAAGAAAGAAAAATCAGAGGCACGTTGAAAGCACATAATCAGCAATGAGCACGTCTCGCTCGGGTATTCGCGTTGGCTAGGCGTAAGGAGGCACACCATAAGGCGGTACATCGACTTCATCTTCCTAAGATGAGAAGAGCGCGATGGCGGCGCAGAAGTTGTTGCGGTTGTCCTTGTCAAGGATCGCCGACTTACCATCAACGTTGACCATGTTGACAGAGGCCTTGGTGCTGATGCCGTAAAGGTGCACCTGTGAGCTCTCAATGTCGATCATGTTGTCCTGGCAGTTGTTCTCGCCAACACAGACTTGGTCGTAGTTGTCGAAGAAGCTGTAGAGGCCTCCTCCATAGATGAAGACATCCTTGGAGTTAACAGCGCGGAGACCCCAGGTACGAGCACATCGCTGAGAGGTACCGGTGCAGGTTGCCTTGAAGTCGGGGTCGAAGTACTTCTTGTTCACAGTGAAAGGTACGGTCGCGTCAGGGTTGCCCTGCATGTAAGCAGTCTCGGTCTGGATGAGGGACATGTAGACGTTAGAGGCATCCTCAAGGGTGGTAGTTGTAAAGAACACTGTGCTCGGAAGCGGTACCCCACAACCAAGCACCTTTGGTGCTCTCAATCAAAACTCCGCGGCCATTGGTAGAGGTTGATCTGAGAAGTGATCTCGAGGTCGAGCTCGTGGTCAGCAACCCCAAAACCAGGTGTTCTCAAGGTAGCAGCTAGACTGCTTGGTCATATGGAAGAGCATGAAGGCGCCGAGGCACTCAGCGTTGGGATCGGCCTTGACCTTGGGGTTCTTCTTGCACTTGTCGGACTGAAGCTGAGTACCGGCAGAGCCACCAACGCGGAAGTGGACATCAAAGAGACCAGCGGAGCCGGGAGTAGAACCAGCGACGTTGAACTCCATCAAGATAGCACCGGGCTGGGGTCCGAGAGTCTCAAATATGAGATCCTGGATTTCGACGTTGCCGACATCACCAGCTTGACCGACTTGCCAGACGGGCTTGGGGTTGGCTTGATCCTTGAAACTCTTGTTGCCACCAGCCATGATGAGAGGCCAAACCTCGCCAACAATCTTGATGTTCTTGGGAACCTTGACAGTATCGGTAATGACGTAAGCGCCGTGGTCGAAGTAAACGATCTGACCATCTTGGACACTGTTGAAGACAGCCTGAATGGCCGCAGTATCATCGGCCTTGCCATCACCCTTGGCACCTTTGGACTTGACGGAGATGAAGTTGGACGAGGGGGCACTGTTGTACTGGGGCTTGCTCTTGGTGACGACATTACCCTTGGAGTCGAGAAGAGCCTTGGGCTTGGTGACGGGAGTCTGAGTGGCCTGGATAGCTTTACCACTGCCGCCGCTGTAGGCACGACCTTGGACCCAGGATGCAATCTTGGCGTTGCCAGCGAGGATAGTAGCACTAGATCCACCACCCTTGACGGCGACAGGGACAGCAGAGGACATGTCGACGTTGTCGATGATAAGGGTGCCGTTGGTATCGGGCTGCGCGGGGTTGTAGTTGGTCAGGACACCGACTGCAGTGTTGGCAATCTTGCTGTCGGTAAGGAGAATAGAGCCGACGTTCTGAACGTTGCCGCCAGCAGTCATGTCAATGCCGACCTTGGCGCCAGAGATGTCAAGGCCGTTGAGAGTCCACAGCCAGTTCCAGTTCATGTAGACGGCAGTGTTGCAGTTGCGGAAAGTCATGTTTCGGCTGGTGAACTGTTGACTACCAAAGAAACCACCATATCGACCACCAATGAAAGTGAGGTCGGTCATGAAGCCACCGGAGCCGTTGTCGATGAAGATACCTTGCTGTTTGTTGTCGTCGCTAGGGTCCTCAATCATCTGGAAGACGATGTTCTGAAGAGAGGTAGCTTGGGCGACTTGCCAGTGGATACCAGTACCGGAGCTCTTGGGCATGCCGGTGAGATCAATCTTGAAGTTGCGGACCTGTCGGAAGAAGTTGTTCTGGTTGGTGTGCCAGTTGGAGCCATCCGAGTTGTAGGGATCGACGTCAATGACAGCCATGCCCTCAAAGTTGGCAGTTGGCTTGAGAACAGGAAGGTTGTTGACATCACCAATCATGTGGGTGTAGTAATAGGGGAGAATAGGCTTGGAGACAACATAGGTGCCAGGAGGGAAGTAGACAATGGCGGGAGTGGTGGTAGAAGAGTCACAGCCCTTACCACAACGGTTGCCGTCAGAAAAGGCGGCATTGATGGCCTCAGTGTCGTCAGAGCTACCATCACCCTTGGCACCGTAGTCCTTCACGTTGCGGAAGATCTTGTAGTCGGCGGAGCCATAGGCAACGACACCTTGACGCTTGATGTCGGACATCCACCAAGAACCAGCAGCAGCGGCAGCGGCAGCCGAGTAAGCAGGAGCCTTGGGAGCGGCAGACTCAGGCGAAGCAGGTGCAGGATAGGCCGGTGCGGCAGTAGAGACAGAGGCCGCGGGAGCAGCGACATCAACCTCAACCTCAATAGCCTGAGGAGCAGCCGAAGCTGGGAGGGTGAAGAGGCGCATGGCCAAGAGGGAGGCCGTGACGATGGTCGAAAGCCCCATGATGACGATGAATAGCCAGCTAAATCGTTGTTTCTGGGGTGTAGCGGTATAGTATCGCTCTAGAGAGTGTGTTGATATTGCAGATGGCTACGAAGGATAAAGTCAGTATGCCTGTATTTTCGTATTTTGTTTTTGAGAAAAGTGGACGAAACCATGCGCAAAAGTAACTTGGGGAAAGCAGTGCGATGTGAGAGAAAAGATGAGACCTCAGTATGAAGCTCGAGAAAGCTGTCAACTAAGATTGGGGTTGAGTTGAGTTTTGTGTATATATGGTGAACAAAAGGAAGCGAACAATGATCTGCACAATGGAGAAGAGAAGATGAAAAGAGAGGATAGACGAGGAACAGAAGAGAATAAATAAGGCAGAGAATAACCACAACAACAACAACAATGGCACTAGCAGATCGAAAGTGAGTGAAGTGCAGTGACTGAATCGAATTGGCAGCCTGACACTGTCGACAGCCGTAAGAGTCCAAGTGAGGCAGGTGATGATATATCTCGGCAGCTTTCGACAGTGGCACCGAAAGGGTGTACAGCCGAGCAGCATCTGTAAACGCTGAGACCACTAGGAATCAATGGTTTACATGATCAGGATCATGACCCGGCCGGCAATGCTCGAAAGCGGCACTTGAGAGACATGAGGGTTCGCATGTGTTGTTGGTCCCTCGTTCCGCTTGCATATTGAGGCTTGTTCGCCGATGAAACTTACCAGGTAGATAGGTCAAATAAAATAAGACCAAAAATCTTAAAAGCCAAGAAACAAGTGTATCCAAGGGAGAGACGGGTGCTGGCTTTTTTTCTTTAAAAGCAGGCAAAATAAAAAGAGAGGGTGGTGATCAAAGATGACGCTGTCCCAGACAAGCAGGAATATGAAGAATAAAAAAAGAGAGGCAAGGAGAGACACGCGCGATCGCGTGTTCACACGATAAAGACTGACTGTCGTGGTGGAGGGTGTGGGTGTGGTAGCTTTCGACTGACTTGTAATGGGACGGAAGAAAGGGAAGAGTAGACAAGACAGGGTAAGGATAGATATGTATACACACGGTTGGGATGAATATGTGTGACATGCACTATTGACTTGACTTACCTTATTACTGCCCTGACCAGGTATAGGAACAGGGATCTCATCGTGGTAACTCTCCCCGGACGCCATCCGCTGCTGTCTCTGCCTCCGAGGACCAGCCATTGAAGTGGAGTTGTCCATCAAATTGTCTGTCTGTTCACTCTTCCAAGAGGGGGCTGAAACTAGACAAGATTAAAGTGATCGTCATTGGCTATGGCAGCATCACGGACCGTTTCAAACAAGGCCGACCAGGCCAGAACAAAACATGAAACGATAATGATTATGATACAAGGAAGTTCAAGGATGCGTTGGACGATGTATACCTAGGATAGGGTGATGAACGTCGGTTCGAGGGCGATGATGCAGGAAAAGAGATCCTTGGGAGAAACGGGAAAGGGGAACAGAACAAGCTCGTCCAGTTACCGAAGAGAACACCCTTGATCTCTCGACAAAAAGGGAAAGCACCTCTAGTCCTCTACCCTGACGAAATCAGTCTAGCGCCCTGTTTCACTGGACAACCCCGGACAAGCCAGCGGGTGGCTCACGCTACATCTCCCGGATCAAAAGAACCGGGACATGATCTAAACAACGGCAATTCCGTGCCTAAGGTACGAACTAAGTAAAGGCTCTAAGAAGCCATCACAAGTCCAAACCACCAGATCATACATCTCAGAACCATGATTCACCACTACAGCACCCCAAGGAAAGTGGGTAGGTGTCCTCTCGCTCTCGCTGTAAAGATAGCCCGTGGCTACCAGTAACGTGGTATCGACAGACTATTAGCTTCACATACTCTAATTTCCACTGCACCCATGTCATCCACCATTCCTTCAGAAACTCCATACAAGACGAAACTTGCATTCCTCTCCCACTGAAGCATTACGCCATGGTCCTTTTAATTCCCACTCTCTCTGCGCCACGGCATAGAATCCTCCTCGCCGTCTCAGGACCCTTCCAAACACGCGCGCGACTACCATTTGTTAAGCGCTTAATCATGTTGCGGCCGAGGTGGCTCTGGTACATGAGGTGATGCTAATTAAAGAGATTTACAGTAGGGGTCTCACCTATTCCTTGGCTGGATCTATGTAGTGGCGGTTATGAAGCCATTCAGAGGCAAAACCGAGCATGAAAGTGCTAAAAAGCAAGTTTTGGAGCTATTGATATTGAATTAATGCCATTGATTTTCGCAAATATTGAATGTCGGTGGCTTTGAAAGCCATGACAGCCAACAAATCCTCTTGTGGTCCCCTGTTTCAAAACACAGCTCCCCACATCCCGCCACACCATGAAGCGCATTCCAGCCCAATCCCTCGGGGGCAAGAAAACAGTGAACCTCAATATAGGGTGTCAAAATAAACTCAGTAAAAGCTATCCTAAGCTTAGGCTATATTACCTAAGTCTTTTTTGTCATCTAGAGTCAAGGTCCTGTGTTTTCTTTCCTCCCCTAGCCAATCCAACACCTCACACTCCGTAATGCACATCACTCCGATGGTAAGGTAGAGTCGCATTTAAGGTCAACGGTCGCCTGCATGTGGTACAACAATTACTCTAAATCTATACCACCTACCCGATATAGCACAGGATAGTCCGTCAAAGTCAGGTGAACTGCTAACATGAACATGCAGACATGATATATATTAATTAGTTCAGGGTGCGTGTTTATGCAAAATCTGTTCCCTTCACATGATCTACGTATATCCATCACACGCTATGTGTTTCACTCCGCATCCTTCTTCATCCCGCATTTCGATATCGATGCGCGTTCCCGTAGATCTCGGACTCCCATGTTTCACGCATCGGCCATGAACCCTGTAACCACTTAAACAAATTAATCCATCGTCCGTCGTGAAACGAAGCACAAAATCAGAGATTCGGATGACAAGACCCCAGGACTCGGAAGCAATAGTTAAGTAAATTCATTCATATAAACTCCAGACGCAGTCTATGTGATCCAGATCGCTCATAACGCTATTGGCGAGTAATCCTCATGAGCGATAGATCCATCGCCCGATCTCAAATGTGCTCCCTGAGGTTGCGCGCATGCACCATGTCCTAGCATGTTCGTCCAACATGCCCTAATGCTTGCTTTACATCTTAAAATCAGTCTAGCAAACCCTTCCATGTCATAAAGTCGTAAAAGCCAGTTCAATTGTGTTCGTCTGGCATATTAGTATCCCCCCAATCATATTATTCCGTCGCATGCTCAGGCCTCAGATAAACCCTCCCTCGATCTGTAAAGGCCTGGCACTCTCGATAGTCTCAATACCATCAACATCAGCACCAAAATCCATTATCAAAATCTTGGGGTCCTGTCCTGTGCTGACGATGCGACGGTAATCGCTCTTCGCACTCAAAACCCAGCTTGCGTGCCACTTCGGAAAGTCGAGCAGCTGGTGTCCAGTTTCCATGTCCCACACCTTAATGTCGGTGTCGTAGCTTCCAGAGACCAGTCGGCCGCTCACACTATCTATGTGCAGACTACGGACCAGGTTCTCGTGGGCGCGCATCTCTCGGAGACACTCGCCTGTGTTGGCATCCCAGATGCGGATAACTTTGTCGTTACCAGCAGATGCAATGTATCGGCCATCTTCGGAGAATTGGGAGCAAGCAAGCCCCTTGGTGTGCCCCGTGAACTCACGAATATTTTTGCCTGTTTCAATGTTCCACAACTTGACGCGGAAATCTCCCGAACAAGACACGATGGTGTTGCCCCGCATCTGTACTGCGTTAACAGGTCCGCTGTGCCCCCGAAGCTGCTTGATCAAGTCGCCCGTGTGTCGATCCCAGACGCAGATACTGAAGTCCTTGCTGCATGTGACGATATGCTTGTCGTCAAAGGCAAGATCGAGAACCGCTGCGGTGTGGTGTCGGAGTCGGCGAATAGGACGGTATCCTGCGCGTACGTCGTAAACGATGCAGGTAGAGTCGGAGGATCCAGTGACCAGGATCTCGTCGTCATACTGCAGGCACAGAATAGAGGCCATGTGATGTGTGGGGAATGATGTACTGCGAGGCATAGAGAAATTTGACTTCTCGTTGTCGGAGGATCCTGAAGCGAAATGAGTAGGGTTGCCATCCTCGTCAATGAGCATGTCAGGTTCGGCGATGACCTCGGGTGGTCCAATAATGAGGGTGCATTCAAGGGTATGCATATCCCAGACCCGAATCGTCTTGTCGCGGGAACCAGTAATGATTTTGTGCCTTTTCAGGTTAGTAAAACACTTGTAAAAGGACCGAATAACTTACTCGTCGAACTGAAGGCAGTAGATGCTATCCTTGTGTCCATTCAGATAGACAGGTCTGGCCTTGCCAGTCTTCCATCGCTGGCTCAACTCCTGCTTGATACGGTAAATGTCCTTCCAGTCATTTGCCGGTGAAATAGCAGGAACTCCGAGACCACATCCGGGCGCAACGGGCTCGCTTGTAGCATAAGTGGTAGTAGTCTCGCGAAGACAAGACTCACGCCAGATGTGCTGGTTACTGACAATCTTATTCCAGTTCTTGCAAACCATACTGGTCTTGGTGAGTGCTGGAGCGTCGAGGTTTGCGAGGACATGAATAGCGAGCTCTGCAGGGAGTCTAGAGACAAAGTCGATCGTGCTAATAGCAGCATTTTGCTCTATCTCAGTCTCACTCTCGGCTCCAGGAAGTGTCACTGTAATCCCAATTCCGCTCTCACGATCGTTGCTCTCGTCGTTGGTGCTAGGATTCAACCACAAGTTGTACAGTCCCTGACGAGCCAGGTATTCATTCTGCATAGCAGCTGAGGCCTTAGCAGCAGCTCCGGAGTTGCTAGGAATGACGGGTGGCTCCCCACGGAAACCGGGAATCGGGAGATGCGAGGAGTTCTCGTAGTTGTAGGCGTTCTGGTCATGTTTCAGGTCGAATCCATATATCGATCGTGAACGACGAACGGTTGCTTGTCGAAGACGGCTCCAAGTCGAGTGCGCATTGTTGTATGAAGTAGTAGGTCTATTAGTTTCGGTTTGTTCGACATCTTCGGCAATCGAAGGTCGTCGATGAACCATTCGGTTGATCGACAGTGAAGCGCGGCGAAACATGCCTTTGATCTGCTTGGCACCTGGAGTGTGGAAGTGGTGTTGGTGCTGGGTCTCGTGATGGGCGCTGTTCAGATCGTGGAACTCGTCCTCGGTATCGTCAACAGCGAGATCGCTAAAATGCCGAGAAAGATGCTGCGAATGAGAATGGTAATGACCAAAAGCAAATGATTTAGGACGTCGCCATGGCATAGAAAGGCTCATGCTACGGTTTCGAGGGGGGGCAGCTGTGTGCATTGCGGCTGCTTCAGGGTGGAGAGTGGTGTTCACAGTCTGGGCAGGCGTCGAGATGCCCAGACACGAAGATTCGGAGGGAGATTCCAACATGGCCTCTTGAGCAGGAGCCCAGTCGCTGATGGGGAAAATGCGCTTGGTCATATTCGAGGTGGTAGCAAAACTGTCGAACTAGAAAGGAACGTGTATCAAGTCCAAGCGGGCTGTGCTGGAACTATCGGAGCTGGAAACGCAAATAATCGAACAACGTATATGAAGGAATGTCGAGTCGACCAAATAGCCGAGCAGTGAAGGACAACGACCTAAATGAATGCGCTCGTCGCAGATTTTGACCTCTGTCGTTGTTGTTTACGATCGGGCGGTCGGTAGGGTCTGGTCGCAGGGCGGTCTCAGGCCTTCCTTTAAGTTTCGCGGAACCTTGATTTGCTTTGGGCCCGTTTCTGGCGTTGGGTCGTTTGGTGTTGGGTGGCAACGGTACACGGAGCAAACAACTCAAAAATAAGAGACCGAGGTTTCAGAGGGTTCTTTAGTTGAGTACTCGGTATACGCTCTGTGCTGATCCCAACAGAAAAGCAGAAAAAGAACAACAGAAAAAGGAGTAGAAAAGGAATGGGGATAGATGTGAGGGAGGAAGAGCAGGCTTCTTGAGAAAAAAAAACCGTTGCGATTAGCAATCCCGGTAAAGTTAATGGAAGACAGGGGGGCTTGAATTTAAAGGGCGAACTGAACTGAACTGCCACTGAAGGGATCTGAGAAACAGGGGGTCACTGATTGGGTTTTCACTGTACGTACAGCACAGCACAGTACGGCACAACACAACAAGACGAGTGAGAAGAACGGGATGATCAGGGGAATAAAAGAAGGAGAGGGTGTCGTCTAGGAAAGGGAAGACATCAAAAGTATCTCTTAACATCAGCTAGTGCCCCACAGGGCGAGTCACGATACTAAACGACCCTTGGCGGTGATGTAAGGCGACTGGTCCCAAGTCATGCTTAACGCCATCTACAGTACACGATGACATGCACTTGTGAGCTAGCGCTGCCCCAGAAGGAAGTCTTGGGAATGCGGGAAGGACAACGATTTCCTGATTTATTACTATCGAGCGGAGGTGGATCGTACGGTTCCAGTTTTTCTCGGGGCCCGCGATTCTCTTTTTCCTCGGTCCGGTCTGAACAAGCTCTACTACGTCGTTGAAGAAGATGTTTATGAAGCTAAAGAATTATGACGGTAAAACAAACTCTCTTTGCTTTTTTAATCTGTAGCGGTGAGGTCCCTTGAACACGGTAGGAGTAGCACCTGTCGCTAGCCGCCCCTCCATCAAGCCTCCAAGCCATCCTCAGCCAAACCTACCAAGCAGGGCGAAAGAAACTCAAAGTGGCGATGCAAACTTTCCGTATTCTTATTTCCGCTGCTGATTCTTCTGCAAAGAAATCTGCAGGTACTGAGTAGTGCAACAATGCCACAATAACTGTGATTGCAAAGTAGCAACAATGTTGGGCCTTCATATCAACACCGTTGATCCCTATTGACCAGACCTCCAACGGCCAATGGCTGTGTAACATCGATTCACCACAACAACAGCGTTGCTTCGAGAACCCACGCAGTGCAACACTCAATGCGTCCAGACCTTCCAGGGGTCTAAATCAACACCCCAAACAGGCTAATCCCCCAAAGCAACCCCGGATTTAGCTGGACTCACTGACTGATCTCATCCACGGGGGCTGAAGACCCTGATTCTGCAGTTTCATCAACAACATTGTCCCTCTAAGGGTGGGTGGTTCAAGCCTGAATCGGTTTGCAAAGGGGTTTGCGTAGAGCAGCCCCTGACACCCGGAGAACGAAAAACTCTGACGGATTGGAGGAAGTGATCGACAAGTCCTTCAGAAGAACTTGAGTCCGGCTTACAATTGGTGAACCGGACATTCCGATACCGGTTCCATGGAACCGGTCAGCCACAACAGGGAAATTCTCCATTTGGGTTCATCTGGATTTATATGAGCTCAGATTGACTTTACCCTGAAGCTTTAAATCTTCAAGGTCTAGACCTCGACATTTTGGTCGAAGTGTCCTGAGTCTGGACGTCATGGCTACCCTACGGAGCATTCAGCTTAAAGGCCGATAATTGCTTGGGTATCTTCAAGACAAGTGCTATAACTCGTAGATTAATAGGTCTCAAGCTAAAGTATCCAATATTGCATCTCAGTTCCAGCAATCTTCGATTTTGTCTCAGGATGCAGCCCTTCTAGAGTTTATTGCTGCAGGGCTGTCGTGGGGAAGACAGTGGATCAAGTTTTTCCCGCGTCAAGGATCCATCCATACTGAAGTTTCTGAGAGTTTGTTCATTATCACCACGTAGCAATATATCAAAGACACAATTCATCTTCCGCGATCACATCAACTTACCTTCATCATGGCCACTCCAACTCCAAGGCCTTCTCAAGTGGCTTTCCGCATCCATCCCATCTACCGCATCTTCTTCCTCATCCTTGAGCCCATCTCCGCCCTCACCGGTGCTTTCTACACCCACTTCCGCCAAGGCACCTACCTATCTCTCCTCCATGCATCTTCAGCACCAGCAGAAACAGGAAAGGCTACATCTGTAGCTATGTCGCAGCTCGCCAATATGTTCTTCTTCTTTGCGCTCAATGAAGCGCTCGTTCTGCGATCTACAGCGGATTTGCGGGTTTGGAGGACCGTCTTGCTTGTACTACTTATAGCAGATCTGGGACACTTATTTTCGATGAGTGAGCTTGGATCGAGTATCTATTGGGACGTCATGGCGTGGAATGCTAGTGATTGGGGGAATGTGCCGTTTGTGTATCTTGGTATGACTATGAGAGTGAGCTTTCTGCTGGGAATTGGACTGGGAGAGTCAAGGGCTTTGAAGAAGAAGGACTGGAAGAAGCAGTGAGCTTTTTGGACGGTTATAGCGATGTTCGGTATTTAGGATCGCGAGATTTCGGTTTTGGGTGTCCGAATTTGTGGTCATGAGGAGGAATGACTTGGATATAACTTGACTACGCCTTGACAAGACATGATATAGCAAGGTCTAGAACATATGATGCCCGTATGAAAGGATACCCCCATCAATGATCAGGGCAAATGGAACTATAAAACACATCTCGAGCCACCTCCTCACAGATCGCCAATGCACCTCCTCTCATGCTACCTCATCCCCCACGATTCTTGGTGGAGGAATTCAGACTCCGGCGGCCCACGATAATCCGAGCTACATGTCAAGAGTCATGATGGCCCCTCAACCAATGACATGCCTACATCGGCTATCGGCTATCGCATGTCGCCTGTCTGCAATTCGGGCATAGCGTCCCGAAACCCCCAATCTCTCAATGCGACACTTCAATTCCTCCCCCCAAACCGCGTCGCTTATTCGAATCAGATGATCTTTCATGATGGAGGGGTCGTAGTAGAGGGAAAAAAAGTGCCCCTCACACGTAACGGATACGGTAGTCAACGCGATGAGGGGTGAGCTCTGAGGTTGTTTCGACGAGTGGGGGTTCCTGGTCGGCTCGTCGTCATGAGATGAGCTTTATAAAGGAAGAGAAGCCCCAATTGACTACTTCTTAATTGCTTCACTCTCTCTTTCTCGTCATCTCAACACTCACACTTCCATACTCATCATGTCTGTTCCCGACAAGTTCCAGGGCTTTCAGTCCCCCAGCGCCGAGCACTGGACCGACTTCCAGAAGAACTCATTTGAGCCCCGTCCCTTTGGCGAGTACGATGTCGACATCAAGGTCGAGTGCTGTGGTGTCTGCGCCAGTGACCGTCACACCATCAGCGGCGACTGGGGCGGTTGCCCTTATCCTCTCGCCGTAGGCCACGAGGTTGTTGGCAAGGTTCTCCGTGTTGGTGACAAGGTCACTCTCGCTAAGGTCGGCGACCGTGTCGGTGCTGGTGCCCAGGTCTGGTCGTGTCTTGAGTGCCATCAGTGCAAGAATGACAATGAGACCTACTGTAAGCACCAGATCGACGCCTATGGCGCTGATTACCTCGATACTGGTTTCAAGACCCAGGGTGGTTACTCTTCTCACAGCCGAGTGCATGAGTACTGGTGAGTACACTTGCCCACCCAGTTGATCTCATTGACTTACAATTCATAGGGTCTACCCCATTCCCGAAGCCCTCTCCAGCACCCAAGCTGCTCCCATGCTCTGCGCCGGTATCACCGTCTACAGCCCACTGAAACGTCTCGGCGCCGGATCCGGCAAGAAGGTCGGTATCGTTGGTATCGGTGGTCTTGGCCACTACGGTGTCATCTTCGCCAAGGCCCTCGGCGCTGAAGTCTGGGCCATCTCCCGTTCACGAGCCAAGGAGGCCGACGCTCGCAAGATGGGTGCCGATGGCTTCCTGGCCACTGGTGAGAAGGACTGGACCAAGGGCCACGAGATGTCCTTCGACATCATCATCAATACTGCCACTTCTTTCGAGGGCTTTGCTCTCAGCGAGTACCTCAGCCTGCTCGATGTGCACGGCCACTGGAACTCCGTTGGTCTTCCCGGCGGTGATGGTATCTCCATCCGCAACCAGGACTTCATCACCAACGGCTGCTACATCGGAACATCGCACTTGGGTAGCCGACGTGAGATGCTTGAGATGTTGCAGCTCGCTGCTGACAAGGGCCTCAAGTCGTGGATCGAGGAAATTCCTATCTCCAAGGAGGGTCTTCAGAAGGCCATGGAGGCTCTGAAGACAAGCTCTGTTCGCTACCGATCTTGCATGACCAACTATGAGGAGGCTTTTGGTGCTTGAGCGTGTGGAAATATGAAAAAATAAAAAGAAGGAGTTTGTTGGGAGCAGCATTGGGAGTTATGAATGAGTTAATGGTGGAGCTGAATGCTCTTGTTGGCGTGCATCAAAGACACCTTGATGGGTCGAAATGACGAATAAGTCTCGTATGATCGATCTATGCGATCATGTCTGAATGAAATGATGAATTGAACATGATGAAATCTATCCATTGTCTCTCTCCGTGATCGGACGCAATTGTAAATCTAGTTCATGAGCTGAATAGCGAGTATTTACAAAGCAATGGTTTCATAATCAATGATTCCATTTCTGCTTTCTAATGGGCCATCACGTAGTCTCGTTTTGGAGTTTTTTTGGCTAGAAGGCTAGACCATTTTCACTTATACTCCCCGCATCGCAACTCATGGGGTTGTGGGGGTCTCCATCTCACCTTTTCACAACACAATGAAGATCAAGAGCTGTGAAGATGAACTGCAAGCGGGTAGTTGGAGTGATTAACTGTCAGTAAGAGTAACCGATATTCAGAGTCATTGCTACAATGCCAAGATGCGGGCTATCATGAACCCGCTGAGTCTCATTCTTACAACCTTCAATTCCCTCTTCACGTCCAAAAATAACGAGGCCAGCACCCATGTCATCAACGCTATCCCTAATTCTGCCACGCCGAATTTTCCTCCGTGTATCTCCTGCGGAGACCGGTGGGCGTTACTAGTGACTCACCCCTACCGATGCATGTCTTCAGCCTTTTTCACTGCATGCTGAGAATAATGTGAAGTTTTTTCAACGAAGTCGCTTTTGAGCCTCGCCAAATCGAGGGATGTGATTAGCAATCTGTAAGATTCGGTGTGCTTAGACGTAGGGAGGAGTCATCGTGGTGGGCTTCGCGGTTTGTTTAAAGATCAAGGTGATCGCCGGTTTTTTGGGAGTTGGCGATACCTTCAAACTACACTCTACAGAACAATCCTACATACAAACAATACAATCATATCAAGCTTTACAAAACTTTTAGATACCTTCTCCACATTTCTTCTTTCTCTTTATTGACCACCCATTGTCGTCAACATGTAAGTCCAGCCCCTTTCAACCTCGAGCTCACGACTAACGACACTACAGGGGACAATCATCTGCATCTCCTTCAACTTCATCATCAAGATCTCAGTCTTTAGGTGCAAGAGACCCGACAGCACTCATGGAAATCACACGTCGCTTCAGCCGCTCCTGTAGCAAGGCAGAGATCGCCTCAGTAGGCATCTCCCCTGCTACATCAGCTGTCTTTGCAATCTACACAGCTGCGCAGACCTCTCAATCCTGGATTGACGTCTTTGACTTCAAGACCCAGAGCGGCTACTCCAAGACAAGCGGCTCGCATGCTGTCTTCTCACCCAATGGTTCCAAGTTGGCTACTATCAGGGACTGGACCGTTCAGTTTACAGGAGGCTTCGACTTTCACCACTCTAGCACTGTCTTCCTGAGGGACTATGTCAGTGGAAAGACGGCCTGTGAACTCAAGGAGGCCAAGGGTGAGCCAATTGCTTGGAGCCGTGATGGGAGACTCATCGCAGTGGGTGAAGCGAAGAATCGCATTGGGGTTTGGGACGTGAAGAACGGAGTCAGGGTCGGAAAGGTTCTGAGCCACATCGACGCAGTTACTCACGCTGCTTTCCTCCCCGACCAGAGCCTCGTCACTATCTCACGTGATGGAACGCTGCGCATCACCAACACCAAGACTTGCAAGACAATTCGTCATCTTGAAATCGACGGCTCAAACAACCCCCGCGCTCTAGCAGTCAGTCCCGATGGTCGACGCATCGTCTCAGTCTGGGGAACAAGCGTCCACATCTGGATCCCCTCCGCCAACGACTTGACGTCCTACAACCTCAACGCGGTGCGACCCTGTGAGGGATGGCCCATTGCGATCTCACCCGATTGCCGATACATGCTCTGCAGAACTGAAGATGGCTTCGACATCATGGATGTTGCGACGGGAACGATTGTGTACGACGAGGCTACGGAGGAGATGGTAATGTCTGGGGCTTTTGATGAGGATGCTAAGGTTTTGGTTCTTGGAAGGATGGACGGCGTTGTTGAGGTTCGGGATGTTTTTCACAGGAGGTAAAAGGTTGTGATACCCTAGGATGATCAGATTGTAAACGAGCTGGATAGATGTGTTTTTGACGGGATGGGAGTTTGTTTAACAGGGGCGTATAGAAATTGTTACTGTTTCTCAGATATTCAACATCGTTGGTTGTAAGAGCATATGCCAGGCTCTCAACAGCAAGTATTTACATACTCAAAATTAATTTCTTCAATTATTTAAATAAATTTTCGGTGGACGCGGTGGTGAGATAGCCTCAGTTTCGACTTCTGAAATCCCTCAAGCTGAATGGATCCAGGGGCAACAAAGTTAAGAATCGTCACATTAGTGTTCTGAGACAGATATTTTGCAAAGTCAAACAGTAATCGGGTAAATTAGAAGATCACATCAAGTGATACAGCTACGAGCCATAGAATACAGTTGGTCACATAGATAGCCTTTCACCAAATCACATACAGACTTCACATCAACAACACTTAATCTTGTATCAAAGCTTGTTCATTCTGCCTATAAAGTCTCGTCACGAGTCCTCCCACGGTCCTTCTTCATACTCATCTCGACTTGTATCAACCATTCATCAATAACTCCAACGGCCAGCACCACTTGAACTATAGCCTTACAAAAGGAAGTAGGAAAGCTCAACCCATCAGTTACACGCAACAAAAGACTTGGCCATTAGGAACTTCGCGTTTAGCAAAGGCTTTGCAGCTTTTCTAGCCATTGATCATACTGCCAGCCAAAGTTTCGACATATTTTCTGGCTTACCGAGGCGTCAGCCAGAGACACACATATTTCTTCCCTGATTTATCTTGTTGAGATACCGAAGAAACAAAATCGAGGCATACCCGATATAGCCCGTCATGTGGGAAAGCCCAGCACTCCCGACAGAGATCTTGTATCAGATTTTCGAGCATTTCTGTCTACATTGTCAGGACAAACATTCCGTCTCCCACGAGCAGATCATATCCAATAAGAAGGATAAGGAACGCCCGGCTCTCATCAACCTTAGCAGGACATGCAAGAGCTGGGGATGTGTTGCACAGAACATTCTTCATCACTACTTCAAACATTCAGATGATCTGAGGCAGATTCTTTTCTGCAGGACAATTTGCGAGAATCCAGAATTGAGCAAGCAGTTGCAAGTGGCCATCCTCGGGCTAAACGCAGGATTCAACCAGGAGTTATTGTACCAGCCTTGGTTTAAGAAATCCATGGCTAGGTATGTGTGCTTGTTTGGGCTAGAGCCGCTCTACTTGCAGAGCTCTGTTGCCTCTTGGGGAGAGTTTATCGCACCGATTATTCTACTTCGGGCAACCAACCTCAAGCATCTCGTCGTTCACGGCTTTTATAATCCGATGATCTTCCAAAGATTCCATATGGAAGCTGTCATGCGGAACAAAGCTCTGACTCAGAAGCTCGAGTCTCTTTCGGTCGGGCAGCAGGAAATATCCTCCGTCTGGGATCTGAGACCACAGGTTCAAACATTTCTACATAATCTAGGGGAACTTCTTATAATGCTGGAGAACCTCCAGACGCTTTCCATATCGCGACCTAACTTTGCAAGTCTCCCAGAGAATCTCCCACTTCAGAAGCTGCGCAGGCTCCGGATTGGTAATGCGAGCCTGTCGAAGAGCGGGCTGCAGAGACTCATCAACAACACAGGAAAACTGGAAGAGTTCGTTTATAGGGAAGTTGAAGACACGGGTTGGTCACAAGCCACCAGAACCAGACTTGTTACATCTCAGGAGATCTTTGAGATGCTTTTACCCCTGAAAGATACACTCAAGAGAGTTGTCCTGAAGATGTGGAACTCAGAGCGGCCACCTACTGCCATGGCTCAGCTAGTCAAGCTGCAACAGTTACGAGTCAACGCAGGAGTATTGTGCGATATCTCCACGCTGAGACGCAACACCCAAGATCTTGCAAAGAACGCCCTGCTCAATGTGTTCCCACCGAACCTACAGACGCTATGCCTCGACCATAGCCACACGGATGCACCTCGATATCGAGAGGCTTTGGGGTCTTACATATCGTCTACCTACAGAGAATCTCCCCAGGAGCAAAAGCTAAAAGAGGTTATTCTACATTTTATAGACAAAGCATATCCAAATCCAGCACCGTGGGCAATGCCTGTTGTACGGCCAACGAACGCAGAAGAAGAGGAATCACTCCACAGAGAATGTGGCTCATTATGGCTTGAAAACGGGTGTATAACTACCACGGTAGCGCCATTTTCATGGTATAGCTGCGACGACGTCGGTGAAAACACAATGTTACCGCATTTTTCTATGTAGGGATGCTCGTTTTAGTCCAATAGAACTTGGAAATGCTGCTTTCGATCATATCTACTCTGCTAACAAAGCTGTTAAACACAATATTCTTGGCACGAATATAATCCGATTTTGTTCCAGTTCTTCAGAAACCTGCCCACACAGAAACGGAAGATAAGACGGGTGTAAGCGATCGAGGGTGTTAATTGGCGGAAACATGCTGAAAACACAAATTCCCAAGACGGCTTGTTGAGCATACATGACATTGCCCTGACATGTTCTGACATCTAGCCTACCCCCAACTCTACACACAACACAAAAGCACGCACAAGACTGTAACTGTGTAGGGATTAGCCATGTAGCCAACGTCCACAGCATCAAGATTTCGGGGTACGGTCAGTCACAGGCACCATTGGTGCTATATTGCAAGAAAACCCAGCGTCTGTAGATCAGGAAGCACCAGTAAACAGGGTCACAAACGTTTCTGGGTGCTGTTCGGTTACTGATGCCAGCAGAACCTGTCTCTTAGTCAGAGAGAGAGAGAGTGATGTGACACTCTAACATTGTATCACCTTGCTGGGAGCCACAAGCAGACAGTCAAAGTCCGAGTTGACATTCACTAACCCCTAAGTTCCCTGAATAGCGAGTGGAATTATGGGTGAATGACTGACTGTTAGACGTAGAAGAGGGCCGTGATAAATGGTCACGATGGTGGAGACCGACAGGTGCTCAAAGTCTGCGCACCATCACTTAGCGTAGGTAGGATAGAGCCTTGCTCAGAACACCGCAGTCGTCCGTGACAAACGGTCCTCATCTATAGTGGATCACTCCGTCTACGGAATATAAAAGGTCTCTAGGTTCTCTCTGACGGAATAAGCTCTCAGCCACAAGTCTCAACTGCAAATAACACTTCTAGCCTACAACTTAGACATCAATACCACGATAACTGATTAATGGCTACAGCATAAAGCTAATATGATATGAACCTAAATGATGACTCCTTGGCCGGCCTTGGAGGCGTATAAAGGTGCCTCCAATCCCTCGGCCAACCCAACCGCCTCACCAACATTGTTTCGTACCACATTATTTTTCAGCCAGAATGAACCTCCAGAACTTGCCCCCGGAGCTCATATACATAATCTGCGAAAACTTTTGTCTGCACTGTCGAAAAGACATGAGAACACCTGCCAAGTTCCTACATATCGATCCAGCAGAAGAGAGTGGCATACGAAAAACTATTGTAGACCTTTGCTTGCTCTGCAAACGTTGGGGCTATGTAGCCCAACATGTACTCTACCACAGCTATGGCTTTCCTGAGAGAAGCGATAAAGGAGATGTCAGATTTTGCAGGACTCTTTGCGAAAAGCCAGAGCTCGGTCGCTTTGTTAAACAGATCTACCTCAAGCAGATTTCTGAGCTGGATTGGGATCTTGACAAAGACGATGATGCTTGGCTGCTCAAGTCATTAGAAGAATTCTCGGACATTCTAAGTCTTCCTCGAGAGCCTTTTAACTTCAGCAAAGGAGCGTGGTCATCGTTTATTATACCACTCATATTGCTTCAAATACCAACTGTCGAAGATCTCCAGATAGACACACGGAATCTCGACCATCTGGTACAGCAATTCAAAGCGCCATTTGAGAGCCATATGCATGCATTTCCTCAACATGTCGTCAGGGTTACCATGTGCCAAGGCCCGCACTGCCAGGAAACCTTTCCTCTCGCAGGTCCAGTCGACCTCTCGACTACAGCGGGTGGTGGATTGCTGTCAAATATTCAAGGGTTTGATATTCTGATAATTGGAAATCCAATTCGCCACACGCTAAAGAATCCTTTACAGCTCGACAGTGTACGTACTCTTCATCTGATAGACGTGTGTCTGGGCCGGGAAGAGCTACAACTTTTGGTGTCTGCCACAGGGCCACTTGAAGTTTTTAAGCATATGGGAGATTTTACGCAGGATCCAAATCCAGCCACAGCTCAGGATATATGCGAAGTCCTCACGACGAAGAAAGATACTTTGAAAGAAGCGACAGTACTGACGCATTACAAATCACGTTATCTTACAGCAGCAAGAATCCTTGAAAATGTTACTTGGTTACGCATTGCAACAAGCTCTATCTGGGAGAGAACAGAAAGCGAGCCAATCCTACATGACCATGCCTTGGTGGCTGTATTCCCCCCTTGAACTTTCAACCATAATATTCGAGGTTAAGCGTGAAGAAACTGAGGGGCTATCTGCCGCACTCGTGAAATACATTCTATCCAACTGTCCCGACTGACCAAAGGGATCAAATACTGAAAAGTGTCGAGATCCGCGTTCATCTAGGTATCCCCCCTGAAGGAGTACAAAGCCCGCCGCTATCGGAGCAGGATCCTTCTTGTGAGAAAATAAGACATGAATGCGCTCTTTTCCTTGAGAGGGGGGATATTGAAGTGAACTTTGTCTACGACCATTGATTAGTATAAGGGGTATTGGGGCGTTATGTTGAGCCACGAGGCTATGGAGTACATGTAGTGAACGCAGGTTCAGCAAATTGAGGTATTTCAGCGGCTCAGCCAGATAAAATACAAATAAAATATTCTTCAGTTACCTTATTGTGATCTTCCTACGTGAGATCAAAGCTGCATTTAATGTTATTCCTTAGCAAGCAAACGGTTTTCAACAACTTATGCATACATGCGGAAGTAAGTCTTTGATGCTACCGAATTTATTTGGGAATTCTCACAAACAGTCAGTCAGTCACAATGCAAACAACTTGCTGGCAAGTGGGAGACGGCCAGTCCATAGCGGAAGCCCAAGTCGACAGTGCTTCATGACGACAATCAGCGCATGCGGGTCACAAGCGGTACACCACCACAGTGATACAAGAAGAGACGTGAGTGAGAAATAGTGTATGGCCTAGAGTAACCGTTCGCAACTTTCAGTCATTCAGCTCATCTTTGGACTATAAAATGCCCAGGGTTCCTCCCGCTTACAGCCTCGCTCAACTCAAGCTCTCAAAACTCACAAGACCGCCCACTATCGTATATCGGGAAGCAATCATGAAGAAAATGCTCATCCAGAACCTCCAACGGGAGATTATATATCTCATCTGCGAGAGCATATGCCCTCATTGCCAAAACCTCCATAGGGACTGGCCGGCCCCGGGCCGTTGGTCACCCCCTGCTGCGGCCCTAGAACGCCGCCAGACAATCTTCAATCTCTCACTCGTCTGCAAAAGATGGGGATATATCGCGCAGAAGGTACTGCATCACCATTTCGGCTACTTCGAAACTCATCCAAAAGCAGAGTTCCTATTCTGCAGGACCCTTTCTGAGAATCCGGAGCTTGGAAAGCATGTGAAAATGGCTCGAATAAGACAAATCTCTGCATACGACTGGAGTCTTGATGAAGAATGGCTCGCAAAGTCGCTGAGCAAGTTCTAAGGAATTCTCGACTTTCCGGAAACGTCCTTTGTGCCAGAAATCTCAAAATGGGGGGAATTCATTGCGCCCCTTATTTTGCTCCATGTCCCGACCCTCGAAAAGCTTTCGATGCAGAACGGACACTTGAACAAGACCATGAGAAAGTTCCGTACGCTCTTTGTAGGGAAGCAATGTGTTATTCCCCGAAGTATCAACACTCTAGATTTCACACCGCTAAAGTTCAGCGGAAATTACAGCGAAATTTACACCGACGGATCCCTAGATCTATCCTAGGCCTGCATGGGAGGACTCTTGACGACCAGTCCAGGAGTCCGCGACATGACCTTGTTCAAACCCAATCCACAGTCACTTCGAAGCCGGCTAAATCTGTCCAGCTTACGAACTCTGGACTTGCAAGCTGATTTTAGTCGGGAAGAACTCCGTCTGTTCCTTTCATCTACAGGGCCATTGGAGAAATTCACTTACTATGGCATATATCGACTTGATCATAACGTCGTCACCCTCCAGGATATATGCGAACTTCTGATACCTAAGAAGCATAGCTTGACAAGGTTGCATTTGGAGACTTCAGAAGGATCTCAGTCTCAGTACTTCACAGCAGCCAAGAGCCTCATCAATGTGCACGACATGCGATTCTTTTTCATGGATTTCTGGAGTTCAACAATCGCAGAGCCAATTCTGGAGGAACACGCCTTATTATATGTATTCCCACCCAATCTCTCCGCACTATGTATTTATATCTCGGAAAATACGATGCTAGGAGCCCTGGACGCTATGATTAAATATATTTCATCGACTTTTCGAAATCAGCCAGCGGAACAACAGCTACGATATGTCGTTATACGGGTTCTGACAAGCATTGACAGCGAGTCCCCAGAATTTCCTATGGCTATAAACAAATCAGGTTGGGAGAAAATCAAGCAAGGATGCCAATCTTCATAAGACACGGTAGCATAAAGATGTATCTCACCTGTGCGACCGGACTTGGAAGGCTTGTCTCTGATTAGGTTGACTCAACGAGATGCCTGACCCCTTTTGAAACTGTTCCAGTAGCAAATAGAGCAATGGCTGACGGGTAATTTGGTCGGGTAGTTGAGCATTTATAGTACCATTAGTGAACTTGGTCAATTATTTCGTTATCAAGAGCTTGTACTTAAATCTGTTTATCGATGTGATTGCGACTTCCAGTTAGAGATGCTGCGTTTTTGAGCTTCATGTTCTTTGATAGTGATTTTAGTTTTTTAAGCAGATATAAGATTTATAAATATGACGACAAAAATGCAAGAGGTGTAAGCTCGTGAATGTGACTTTTTGTATTGTATTGTGGAGGCTCAGTTTGTCCTCACTGCCCCTGGATCTCGAATGGAAAGTCGACTTCCGGGCGTCTAACTCTCTATTCACAAAAGTTCGCCAAAGTCTGAGGCTCCTATCAGACAGATAGTCACAGTGATAAGCTAATTAACGAGTGATTTGACTCCTAGGTGAAAAACTGCTGTGAGGTTAGGAAGAGAATGCTAACAGCTGCGACTGACAACGAATAACACTCTATTCTGACACAGTATGTCTGCTCAAACTCAAAAACCCACGAACTGAATCACGGTACCATCAACTTAGCCTGATTCATTGTACAGGGCCGGAGTGCATTTACTCATCACACGGTCTGAGAGTCTCGTTATAAAGTGTCTAAAGAACCCACCAAACTTACATGTTGTCTATCACAAATCACTCTACTACCCAATTACACACAATGGATCTCCAAAACCTCGACCCAGCCATAATATACATAATATGCGAGACCTTCTGTCTGCATTGTCACGATGAATATGACCATCGCCAGCGTTGCCCCGCTGTGGCTCTCGAAGACCACGATGCAAAAGCCCGTCGATATGACCTTATCAGTCTCTCTACAGTCTGTAAGAGCTGGAGTTACATAGCGCAAAAAACCCTTCACCATCATTTTGGCTTCTATGAGTTCAGACCGGAGGCTATGATTCCTTTCTGCAGGACTCTTTACGAGAAACCAGAACTAGCCAAGCTAGTCGAGCAAGCCAGATTAACGCATATCTTTTCTACTAATATTATCATTAAGGGAGGTTGGCTGTTCAAGTGCTTGAACAAACTTTCCAACATTCTTGACTTCCATGGAAGAACGTTTGACCCCAAGACCTTGAAATGGGAACAATTCATCGGAGCAGCTCTTCTCCTTCGATTGCCGAACCTGAAGTTTCTCATGGCGGAAGCTAGTCATTTACATGAGCTCCTTAACAAGTTCAGAAAGCCTTTTTCTCTCCACAGATCCAAATTTCCTCAGTTTCTGAAAAGCATTGAAGTTAGAAACAGGCACAAAAATGCCCCTACCATTCGCAATCCCCTGGGCTTGTCAAGGGACACTATTGGAGGATTCATGTCAGAACTTCCGTACCTACAGTTTATGGAGCTCAGAAACCCTTCTTTCTCAACACTGCAAGATCCATTACGGCTTCGGAACATGCGCCATGTCCGCCTTTTGGGTGTAGATCTAGGCTGGGAAGGACTCAAAGTCTTCATATCTGCTACAGGGCCTTTGGAATCCTTTCAGTACCAAGGTTCCCAAGATGGGCCCGATCCTTGTTCTATCCAAGATGTCTGCCAGGCTCTGGCTATCAGAAAGAATACTTTGAAATGGTTGAAAGTATTGGCACCTTTCCTGCCACACGAGTTTACAGCAGGAAGGCGACTTAATAACGTCACTTATATGCGCATGATGCTTGACAGCATTTTTTATCCAACGCACGAGGAGCCCATTGCGGATGATCAGCTAATACTGAGCTTCGTGCCTCCCAGCCTCGAAACCATTCATCTTGACGTTGCAGATTATACATTGGAACGTATGTTAGGTACTATCATCAGCTACATCCAGTCAAGCTATCGCAGAGATCCTAGACACCAAATTCTCAAATCAGTGGAGATTCATGTCATGATGCACTCTGACAGGGAAAAGATGGAGCATTCGCGGAAGTCGATACACAACTCAGCATGGAGGTTGATCAAAAGGAAATGCGGGCGTTTTCTGGAGAACGGCAACATAAATCTTCAGGAAACCTGGTACGGTCCCCGGAGGGAGGCCAGATGAGCTGCTCAGGGGTGCTCGTCAGTTGCAATGGGTGGACAACAGCTTCGCACATACAATTAACGCTGGGCTTTTATAGTCAGGACAGTCAATTAAAAGATTTGCTCCAGCAGGTTTCGTATGTATGCATTATGGACAGGTGACAAGGGCTTATTGACGTAGTGTACCTTAGCAGATCGAGTCTTCGAATGGAGCGCATAAGCATAAAACTGTGCGATAACAGCCATGGTAGGATGCAAGCTCAGATATCGGTACCGAATTAATGAATTCTGGCCTCCATGATTCCTTTCATATGTTAAATAAGACATAAATACCAGAACTACGAACCTAGTTACCACACAAGCCTTTCAAGGAACTTCGAGAGAACCCCTCGAAACTTCTCCGGCTCATCGGTAGCAGGATTATGAGCCGACTTCTCGAAAATAACAAGCTCACTACCACTGATATACCTCTGGATCATCTCAGACTCTTCAACAGGGCAAATGATGTCGAGTCTTCCAACAATCACCAAAGTCGGAACCTTGATCTCGACCAGTCTGGACCTCACATCAAAACGAGGCTGTGACCAAGAGAACGCAGCGTTGTGAACCTCCCAGCGGAGTTCGGTACTTGCGCCCTCGAATAATTCAGGCTCCGGATTGCTCTCGGGGGTGTAGATGTGGACAATCTCGGCCATGCCTTGTTCTGCATCTTCCCGACTTTGCACGTTGCCAGTCCAGAGCCTTACTTGGCGCATGGGATCGGGATTGATGCGGTCGGATAGGAGAATGTTTGCTAGGGCGCGATGTGTGCCTTGGGGACCACATGCCCAGGTATTACGAAGGATCAAGGCTCGGAGACGGTTTGGATAGTTGAGGGCGTAGTTCAGTGCAAGGAAGCCACCGTAAGATCCTCCAGCAAGTATGAACTTTTCGTCTCCCATCCAAGCTCTGTAGATAAGTTAACCACAATTACTAAGAGAAACGCTCAATGTTCACTCACCTGAGCTCTTCAAGATCCGACACCCACTGCTCATCGGTGAAAGGCCCCTTGACCTCGCTGTCTCCACTACCTCGAAGATCGTACACGAGAACGCGGAACCTGTCTGAGAGAAACTTGAAGTCCTCTTTTATGCCGGTGTGTGACGAGAGTCCCGGTGCGCCATGGAGAGAGATTATCAAGGGCTTTGACTTGTTTTCGGCGCCGAGGAGGCAGACGTTGAGTTTGGCTCCGTCGCTGAGTTGAACTTGAGTATAAACTTCTGATATTGTGGTGTTTGACGTAGATGATGTTTTATTGTCTTGACTAAACTTGGGATTCGATAGGCCTCTACTAGCAAAGGTTTTATATAGCCCACCTCAACGAGTGACTTCTCTCGGTGTTATTTGATCACTTATGACATTATAGCTGCAGCATCGCTGAGCGACGAGGAGTGTTACATAATCTCCGACCGTTAACGTAATGTTGATACGTGAGATTTTCCGGCACTGAAGACGAAAATAACATGTTCAGCTATTTCTCCTCGTCTGCAGCTCGTTGCGTGATTCGATCAAGCTTACTAAACTCCGATGAGGTGCATAACATGACCCAGTCGTCGCTGAGCGAGGTGTCAGATTTCCTAATCGGGTAATTTTCGTAAAGCGAACGACGATTTCCTTGACGGCATTGCGATTTATCTCGAAATAGATAGAAAGTTATGATGGCTCTGTTTGTTATAGTGAGAGGAATGGTTCAAAACAAATAGAATGTTAGCATTGCTGTCTTTGATCTGGTTCTCACACTTGTGCAAAAATGTCGACAGAATCGAAAACCGAAGACCTGTAATAGGTGGCTTCGTTGCGAAGGACCTTGGATGGAGATGGGTGTTCTGGATCATGGCAATCTTTGTAAGTACAATCTCATGTTCAACGCTCAGTGCTCATCATTGACATTTAGAAAGGAATCCTAACGATCGTGACCTTCTTCTTCCTCACCGAGTCCCACCACCCCACGATCCAGCGAAAAAGAGCGAAGGACACAGACATGGTCCTTAATAAAGAAGTACCGAAAGTCGGCCAAGTACTATTCCGAGCGCTTATGAGACCAATGCGTATGCTTATCCATAGCCCTATCGTCACTGGCCTCTCCCTCTATCTCGCATTGATATATGGCTATCTATATCTTCTCTTTACCACTTTCTCCACGGTGTTCACAGAACAGTACGGATTTGGCATTGATATCCTCGGACTTGCTTTCCTTGGAGTAGAAATCGGCTGTATCGCTGCACTGGCAGTTCTCTCCTGGCTGAGTGACTGGCTTCAGGACCGCCTTACCAAGAAATACGGAGAGTCTAAGCCTGAGTAAGTATGCCTTTTGAAACAACGAACATCACTGACCGTTTAGATATCGATTACTTCCAATTGTCCTTGGAATTCCACTTCTCCCCATTGGGCTGTTTGTATACGGATGGACAGTAGAGTATGAGGTTCACTGGATAGTTCCTATCATCTTCACGGGGTTCTCAGGGGCCGGACTAATATTCTCATTTGTAAGAAACGATTTCTTTCCAGTATTATCTCACTAACGCACAGCAGCTTTCCACTCAGATATACATGATCGATGCCTTCACAACCTATGCGGTTAGCGCTCTAGCCGCTACAAGTGTCATACGTAGCATAGTTGGTGGGTGTCTCCCAATCTCTGGGCTTCCGCTGTACTCTGATCTTGGTTATGGATGGGTGAGTCTTCAGTGAAATTCCCTCCTCCGATACTGACAAGTCACCTTAGGGGAACTCACTTCTTGGATTTGTTGCCATTGTAGTGTCTATCGCGCCTCTTCTGTTCTGGCGCTACGGCGAGGCTCTGCGCAAGAAGTATGATGTTCAATTTGACGAGTAAACCTATATCTTCTTAAGCGTCTTGGTTGTCTTGGCGTTCAAAGATCCATTTCGACTTTTGTACTTATAACATTGATAGCATACAGCGATTTTAGCGGAATACCTTGCCCTTGTCTGGGCTTCTCAGATACTGTCTAACTATGGTCAAGAAGACTGCTCGAATATCTATCAGGTCATTCACTATATCTATACAGTGTTATGTATCTAGAAACTTTGTAGCCCAATCGTCCTTCTCCAACACCACCTTTACGTGTTCAAGAGTGCCTCGGAGGTTCTCCGAAACCTCTACTAGCCACTTCACATTAAGCTTGCCCGTGTCACTCAAATCTAATGTCCCCGCTATAGACCTCTCTTGAAACCCCATGGCGCTTTCATGGTCAGCATTAACCGAGAGTATGGCATCTCTCGTGGCCTGTCTGACCATCAACTGCTTTATCGCAATGTCATCCTGTTTAGAGGGCTGAAACCCTCCCAACGTAGTACTCGCCATGTCGCTCCTGAGATATTCTCTTGGGTCTTCTGCAAGTTCACTGAGAAGGTTGACCTGTCGTTGGTGGAGCATGACGAGATTGATGTAACGAAGACAACCGGTGTCACAATTCTGACAGGCAAGGTACTGTGCAGACTTGTGGAAGACGCTCTGAAATAATGATAGAATCTCGTCGAGTGGCGTCTGTCCTGGGCTCTTCGTTATAGCATCCACGATTCCACTCATGTCGTGTATGTCTGCATAACACGCTTTGGGACACTTTGATATGGGCTTGAGACAAAATGAGGGAGGCTCAGAGTCAAGAGCGTCCACTATTTCTGTCAGGGATGGGGAGTTTGCACTGCCTAAAGTTTCCGACATGACCCCAGTACCTTGGCCTGGAAGAGGCTGATCAAGTTCCAACCCGTTATTGAACAACTAGCCCTATCAGTATGCCTGTTTCAAGTCTAGTTGGCAGATCGCTTACGTTGGGGTCTATGTTCTGAGGCTCGACTGTTGGTGCAAGCTCCAGATTAAATGCAGCCATGTCAAGATCTGATGGAGTGATCTCCATAGAAGGTAGCCCGTTCGATACTGACAACGCATTGCTAGCACATGCCCGTTTCTTCCCACGCCTTTGAGATAGGCTGTAAACGCATGGTGATGCAGAGGATGAAGCACATCGTTGACAAGGGACACCTCCTGGGCATTTAACACGAGACTTTCGACATCTGTCACAAGATGTATTGTATTTCCTTGTTTGTGTTGAAAGACACCTGCTCTCAGAGCTATTGATAGGGGTCGAGTGAGTGTTCCATCGGGTGGTATACCTCTCCGGTATTCCGCTGGAAGCGATCATAGCAGAAGCAGATAACTAGAAAACTTAATCAATAAGTAACTTTTGTTATCAAGAAGCGATGTATTGTGTGGATGAAGTGTTGTCGGACGGATTTGTCATCACATAAGACGATGAATCCTGATCCAAACAATGGGGCATCATCACATAACGTTACATAGGTAGGCGTGAGACAAAGGCAAGATGTTGACCTTCAAAACCAAACTTCAGCAAAACTACCAAATGTTAATTGAAATAATTCAATACAATCACTGTGCAGTAAAGTTGCGGGTTAAGGCTTCGTTGAGTAATTAACTTGACGATATGTGAGCAGACGAGCCTGGGCACTCTGACTGCAAGATCCTATCGGGTAAAAGCAATTCCCTTGGCCCAGTGAGATTTGGCGGTTAAATTCAAATCTGATATTCTCGCAACTTCAAACTCAGCTCTTATGATTCCTTTGTACCTCAAGCGGAAATCAGAGACAGCAATAACAGCACACAAGCCATGTCAACATCTCCTAAAAAGAACCAAATCTCTGCTCAATATCTTGAAGCCGACAAAAGATGGACGGAGGGTCTGATCCTTGCGCAAAGCCCCTTTTGGGTCATCGCCGTGGCATTCGTAATGCTGAGTGGTATCATCAACACCTGGAACGACGTTGATTATATGCTCTTCTCTATCACCGTCGCCTCACCCACGATACTTCTCCCAGCGCTCTTATCGAAGCCTGGTGGTCGTCCATGGTACCGCCGATACTGGGTAAAGCTCAACTTATGGGTATCAATCATAGTCTTCACGGGGACATACTTCATCTCACACTATTTCTTTGATCTCATGGGCATGCGATACATGTTCAACAACAAAGTGAATTTCAGCTCTGCAGTTGCTGGTCGAACGGGCGGCGAAGTTCCTTTGTTCTTGTATCCGCTTACGCATGCATACTTTATGAGTTACTTCACTTTCTTGCTGGTTGCAGAGCGCAAAATCGTTCGTCGACTACAGCTTGGAAGTATTGGACGTGTCTTTGTGGTGCTCGCGCTTTCATATGTCGTCGCGCTCGGAGAAACATTCTTCATGGCTAGCCCTCTTCTCTCAGACGTGTTCCTCTATGAGAAGAGAGATCGTATGATGAAAGTAGGAACTTTTGGGTACATGATATTCTTCGTCACTGGCTTGCCTATGCTCGGACGCGTCGATAGCCATGGCGAAGATTGGTCTCTCAGCAGAGTAGTCACCGAAGCCCCGGCTGCATTCACGTGTATAATTTTGTTGTTTGAGCTTTGGGCAAAGATAATTGGGCCTCTTTAATGGAGTTTTTATTAGCTGAGATGTTGGACAAACTGAACTCTAGGGGCAATATGGGGATACGGGGTGAGATCGGGGAAGTGGAGGAGCCGGTTTGACCAACAGACAGGGATTTATTACCATAGATTGCTGGCCAAAACTATATTCATCCTGTTCAACTTGTTGATGGTTACTCGGTTTAGTCTACAGCTTCAACAACTCTTGGTTCAAAATAATTAGGAGGTATGTTGGGGCATCTAAATACTAGCCGGAACAGGGCCAGCTTGTTACAATTTGGTGAATGTGTTACAATCCATCTAATAGCCAAAGTACCAGAACCACGCATGTTGATGAAGTGATGCTGTATTTAAACCCCACGCTACCACGGCCCAGGAACCGAAAAATATGTTTCCGAACCGATTCCCCGGGACGGGAGTGTGGGGGAACAACGCCATCCAACTTGGTCCAGATTCCCCCGATCAACGGACCTATTTACTAAGAATCACCAGCCAAGCCCTCTAACCTCTCACCTCATAAAGAGCCTCAATGAGCCTCAATCTCAGCCTCTAAGCCAACTTCAACCTCACCATGGCCGAGAAGTCAGATTTCCCAGATCTCGCAACAATCGCCTCAGCAGGCCACATGGAGGACGAGAAGAAGGCACACACAGCACACGATGATGGTCACATTGAGGGAAACGCTCTTCTCGTTAACAGGCAGGACGAGATTCGGAAGATTCCCGTGCCGTCGTCGGATCCTAATGATCCTTTACATTTCAAGCCGTGGAAGAAATATGGCCGGAAACCCTGCTCAGGATATTGAGCGCAAGGCATACGTTGAGCGTCTCCGACCTTGGTCTACGCCATCTTCTCAACCATTGCGTGTTATTCTGCTGAGCTAGAAGTACATGCTCGCGTCATTCTCGTCACCAGGTATCTTATACGCCGTCCTCACATCCTCAATCGCTCTTGGCTGTGGTGTTGGTATGTCCTTGACTTATAACCAAGGCAGTATTATCACTGGGAGGTTGTTCTTTGATCGGCCGAGGTAAAGAATGGAGTATTCAACGCCAGCCTCTTTCGCAGCTTCGGCCATTGGTATGATCGGTGTGATTCCAATACCCCCCGCGATGAATATTGTCTTGCCAGACCCAAACTCGAGACTGAAGTGGTTGCGTGGTCCCCGAATTAACACCTGGCTCCCCTTAACAGTGTTCTTGTGTATCCAATTCGAAGCACCAGTATCGTTTTCTCGAAGTACCGCTATTTTTAGGTGCTGAGCTTCAGAATGTTTTGAGCAGATGGAATATTGGCGATAACCAATAGTACCAGCCTGAATGTCGATATGTGATCCAGGAGACCACTTCGGGACCTTCTCACCATCCTTGGGATATAGCATCAGGCGGATGATCCTCTCTGTAACTTTCTAGACATTTTTAACGACCATCTCCAACTCTTCTGTCTTTGCAGAAGCTCGAAGCGTGGAATTGGCATTGGCTTGTCCAACATTGGCACGCATCTCATCCAAAGACGACACATCCCATCGGATCTCGACTCTTTCTGGCCCACGACCAGCATGAACCTTACAATATTGAATCTCTTCGTATGGTGTCGTGGGCCTCAAGTTTGGTAGTCTTTCTTTCAGCACTGCAAGCTCAGTTCGTAAAAGAAGTCATGCAAAAGGTGCACCAAGACAAGAATGAATACCTCGTCCAAAACCAAGGTTCTGGTACTTATGCTGTCTATTAAAGTTCGGTTTGTCGGTGTTCTCGAATTTCGTAGTGTCTCGACTTCCGGAATTATATGCAACGAAGAGCTTCTCCCCAGGTTGGGCAGTGTGATCTCCGATCTTGGACTCTTCTTTGACGAGGCGCTCCATTCCGGTAATGGCAGGCTCATATCGAAGAAGTTCTTCAATCGTAGTGTTTCTTAATTTTTCATCTTTTGTGGCGGCGTCTCATAGATCGTGGTGTAATATATGCGATATCCCCATTGAGAGGAGGTTGGTGGTTGTTTCGTGTCCAGCCAAGAGAAGTCCTGGGATCATGCTGAGATGCTCATAATCTGTCATCTCTACGACTCCAGCGTCTCTTTCATTCCAAATATGACTGATTAGATCGTCTCTCCGGTCTTTTTTGCGCTCTTGGATGACTTGGGCGACGTATTCGTGCAGATCCAATACGTCTTAAACTCGCTGCTCAATGCTCAACTCCTCGTTCATCTCAGTAATTCCTCCAAATAGAGATAGACATCTTCCAATCCATTGCCATCTCGATGGATCAAGGCCAGCAACTATAACGATAGTCCATAGGGGTAATGGAAGTGCAAAGTTGCTCTTGATATCAGCACAACCCTTTTCCACAAACCCGTCTATCGGATCATGCGCTGTTGCTCTCAACAAAGGCTCAAAACGCTCTAGTCTTCTAGGCACAAAGAATGATGCTACGCTCTTTCGCAGTCTATCGTGATCAGGGTTGTCATACGCGAGCAATGTCCCCCTTTCCGGGACCTTGTTTGCAAAGATTTGCTTGACTTGTGGTGGGAAATCGGGTACCGTGGGCCTTGAGCTGAAAACACTGGGATTGTCTAGAACTGAGACTATATCGTCGTACCGAGAGATGGCATAGCCTCCTAGTTTCTCGCTGTATTCTATACTTTGTGTTTCTCGGGCTATGGCGAGGTCTTTGAAGAGGTTTCTCGGGTTGCTGAAAGGGCACGTCATCGTGAGAATTAGACATACTAACTTACCATTTCTTTAACTTACATATCATACAGTACTTTCTTATCAAACTATCTTATATGATTGACAGCACCGATACTAAGTTATCTTCTCATCCCGATCAGTTCGGCCGGAGCTATTCATCGGGGGGCCGATCCGAGAGTGTCGACCGAACCGAAGCCAACCGAACAATAGATACTGAGACTGGTGAATATCTTTTAAGTTCCAGTATCTATTCTGTTCTCTTATACGTTCAAGGTCGTTCTGTGGGTTCCTTAGCTCGATCTGTCGCCTGAATACCTTCCTTGAAGATCTGCCAATGATCTCCGTATAACCAAGCTCTGTGGAGGTCTCGGCCAAGGTGTACTCCGACAAGCGCGACTCGTAAGATATAATAGTCTCTTTTTCCCTTGATATTCAGGTGATAGATAAAGACTCTAGAGGAGGAAGAGTGGTTGCTAATTAGTAAGGAACCAAGCTTCCCAAGCTAACCACGCTGTCTTATCTCAGTTGAGAGTGTGTGTGAGTGAGTAAACTCACCATGCCCAACAGCGCTTCTAAATGTCTTCAATGCTCGTTCTTTGCGGCGGATATCTCCTCTTGCTGACACCCATCTCTCACTAGCAATGCATTGAGGCTGTAATTGGCTAACGTAACAATGTCGAAGTGTCTCTGAGGCACAGAGCTCTCCTACGTACTAAAGCTACATAGAAACATCGTTATCTCCATTGTTACCGATCGTCTACCTAGAGCTGAATCTTGTTGCATGAGTACCTGCGTCTATCAAATACCTGTGGTCTTGGCGGCGTCTACGGATTTTGGGCAACTTATATCCGATGTCGTACATTCATCCATCCTGCGCTAACCTCGTCTCGTATTCACTCATATAAACCCAACTACACCATCGTCATGGACATATTCATCAATATTTCGAGTGTTTATAATCTAACAAAGAATATTTTTTTATAAAAGAATATGATATCCATAGTCTGTAGACATTAATCCAGTACCGTCAAACAATTACCTCTCAAAGCCATCATGACTGCAAACAACGCTGCATATCTCGTCGCTGAAAAAGCACCTCTCGAGGTGAAGCCAGCACCATACCCAGAGCCAAAAGATGACGAGATCATCATCGAGAACCATGCAGTAGCTCTCAATCCTGTCGATTCAGCTCAGCAGAGACTTGGGCCCTCCATCTTCCCATGGCTCAAGTTCCCAGCTATTCTCGGCTGTGATGTCGCGGGACGTGTCGCAGCTGTTGGCTCTGGCATCACCAAGTACAAGCTCGGCGACCGGGTTATTGGATATAACATGGGTACCTTTCAAGAGTATGTTCCTGTGAAAGAGTATCTATGTGCCAAACTCCCAGATAACATTGGCTTCGCAGAAGCAGCTGTGCTTCCGCTTTGTTTGAGCGTTGCTGTCAAGACTTTGTTCCATCCTGACTACCTTGCGCTTGACCTCCCTACCACAGAGACTAAAGCCAATGGAAAAGTCGTTCTCATCTGGGGTGGATCTACCAGTGTTGGCTGTAACATCATCCAACTTGCAAAAGCAGCCGGTTTCGAGGTCATAACCACCGCGTCGCCCAAGAACTTTGACTACCTCAAGAAGCTTGGGGCCAGCCAGACCTTCGACTACAACTCTCCAACCATCAAAGATGATCTTCTCGCTGCAGTCAAAGGAAAGGCCGTGGCCGGAACTATAGCCAATGGCGGCTTGAACGTCTCAGTCTATCCTTCAATCGTGGAAGCCTGTGCAGCTGTAGCCCTGAGCTCACCAGACAATTGCAAGCTTGTTCCTCTTACAATGGTACCTCGGTTTCCAATCCCCGATGGTGTTGAGACCAAGTTTGTCATTCCCCTGGCGACTGATAAAGATCTTGCTTCGTGGATCTTTAATGATTATATCTCGGAGGCGTTGGCAAATGGAAGTTTTGTGCCGGCTCCTGAGGTAGAGATTGTTAGCCATGGGCTTGGAGGTCTCCAGTCTGCTTTGGACACTCTTGATGCTGGTGTGTCGGCCAAGAAGATCGTTGTTACTATGAAATGAGTAGTTGAAGAAAGTGCGGGAAGTGGCCTATCATTTGGTAGCAATGGAAAATAGTGCGATGCTTCATCATCAACTCTTTACTTGAGCCAGTATCTTCCCGTGACGTTCAACATGTTGACCTACACCCCTCAGGTCGATCACTTCTCACTAGCCAAAGCCTTAACAACAACCTCAAGCGCCCCCCGATCCGCGCCCCTAATCCTATCAACCCTCCCATCCTTCGTAAACGCAACAGCCCTGCTCTTCACCCCCTCAACCTGCACACCCTTCGCAACGCCATTCTCAAAGAACACAAAAGTCGGCATAGCACTAATGCCATACTTTGCTGCAACGTCCTTCACATGGTCAGTGTTGACCTTGGCAAAAGCAAGTTGTCCCTCTGAGGCGTGAGCGTCTGCTAGGTTTGAGAACACAGGCGCAATGGCGCGGCATGGCGGACACCAGTCTGCGTAGAAATCTACCACGACGTGTGTGTTTGATGCGAGGACTGAGTCGAGCTCTGATGGGGCGGAGATCTTGTAGACTTTGCCGGATGTCTCGGGGATGGGTGAACGATCCGCGAATACGGCCTGAAGATGAGTGAGTTTTGGTGGTTACAATTGATTAGTGAGCTGGTTTACTTACCTGAGCAATCATGAAGAGAGCCAAAAGGCCGAAGACGATATAAATTGTCTCCATTTTGTTCCAAGACTTCGGTTACTACGTTGTTGAAGGATCGCAATGAGACTCACCATGAGGTTGTGTTGTTCACTAGCTATGAACAGGCATGACAACCTAAGGTCGCATCACATGACCAACTTGGCACGCCATCAGCCAACGTCCAACAAGTAGCATCCCCATCATCTCTTCTAAATTGTACGTAACATACATGGATAGAAGTATTTCTACTTTACAAAGAGCTAGAATATTAACAATTGTTACTTGTCTCTTATGACAACATTGAGAAATAGTCAATTGTGTTTGTTTGGTGCATTGAGTGGTCTTAATTAGACAGCATTCCAAAGACTCGAAGACGATAACAGCGCAAGAATTTGCACACAACGGCAAATAATGTTGACATACAACCGATCTTGAAATGAAAGGACTTAATCCATGTGAAAACACAGTACTTACTCTAAGCTATGCTTCTATCGCCTGCTGCAATTAAAATTGGATGTCATAAGGCAGAGAGGGAAGGATTACCCTATAGAGATAACATTTGTCACTTGTTGACACGCAACTTGAGAATTGAGAAATTAAAGTCCTTTTATTATGGTCATGTCTTTCATCGTAAAGTCTATCCTTGATCCAATTTTTCAAAGATGCCAAAGGGGTATGATGAACAGAATCAGAATGCTCGCAACAAAACATAAACGCCTGGGCTGACCTCGAGCAGACGCACTCGCAGAGTTGGTAGTTGGCCAGCCCAGTCAGTCAAACCCAGATCCGCAATGCCCCGTACTCCTGTCTTGCTATGCAATTCACTGACATTCCAACAACCATGTCGCCCCAAATGCTGCACTCCATCGTTTTTCACCCAGGTAACCGCTGGTTTTCCCGGCTCCCCATAAATCCTTGCGCTGTCCACCACTTTCTACATTTCTATTCTTCCTTCTGTATTGGTACCGTCTGACCCAAAAGTTATGTACCGAAGCGAGTATGTACTCCGGAAAGGTCTTATTAGGCCCAGCCAAGCATCTCGAGCGTTCCTCGAGCGTCCGAAGCTGCCATGCCACTGACTGCAAGCTGCTGGGCAAGAGGGCTCTTTCGAAGACGCTGGAGCCCGGTGGATATCTTCCAGCTCTCCGTCTCGTCGATAACGAACAGGTATCGCTTTCCTTCTCGGTTCGTGGCCCGTAGTAGGTGAAGGCCTTTGGATTTCCACTCTCCAGTCTGGCCAGTCGAAGACGTAATGTTAGTATCTCGAAATGTACGATTGCATAAACCAAGACGACAACAAGTTTTGCATGCGCGCAGCATCTCGGTCAGGTAAACGTCGGCTTCTTCACCTACGAGAGGTTGAGTTGCTCCACGATCGCGTGCCCGAGACGAGGCCATTTTGTAAAGCAAAGGGTTCGGTTTGGTACCGGGGGCGGGGGAGGAAGCAGCAGGCGATTTCAAGCAATGCGGGGGGCACCATACCTCTACTTGTTTCAGCGTCCAAGTTTTGACGTCCCATTCCCGCTGTGGTACATTTCGGACGTCATCATCGATAAAAAGACCTTCGGTTGTCACACGGAGGATCAGTCCGTCGGTTACAGTTCCAACACCCGAGATAAGTTGGCTAGCGGGCGTCTTGGAGAATTGGTTCATGAAAAGGTAAACACCTGAGATGACAATCTTGTCAGGATCCTTGGTTGAATAGGGACCAGCACGTGTCGAAAGGGGCGGTGTTGTTCGACCAGTAGTCTGCGATGCCGCCCACGACGACTCAGAACCAAGCGAAGATACAGAGCCTCTACGCTTCGGTTGCTGCTTGGGCTTGTCGTAGGGTCGATACGAGTTCTCCGTGCTGACACCAGAAACATTGGACTTGGCGGCTGAGGGAACAGGGCCAGGCTTTCGTTGAGAAGAAGCGGCGCTTGGAGGAGGCTTGGAAGTAGAAGAGGTTGTAGACTTGGGTGCAGCTGGTGGGCGACCATTGGGCCACATGCTGATCTTCTCGCCAACGCCTGAGTAGGCATAGCTCATACGTTGTCGATCAGCAGTTTCCCGTGCAGCTCGTTCTCTTTCAGCCTGCTCCTTCTCAGCCTTTTCTTTCTCGGCCTTTTCCCTCTCGATCCTCTCCTTCTCAGCCTTCTCCTTTTCTAATCTCTCCTGCTCTCGCTGTTTCTCCAGCTCCTTTTGTTTCTTCTCTTCTTCTCGTCGCTTGGCCTCCTCGGCTTCCTTCTTCCTCAAAGCCTCTCGTTCAGCGGCAAACTTCTTGCGTCTTGCTTCGCGCTCTTCGGCTTCCTTTTTCTTCTTCTCCTCAAGTTCGCGAGCCTCCTTTTCTCGTTGTGCTTCTCGCTCACGGGCTTCCTTAGCTTCCTTCTCCAGGCGCTCCCGTTCTCGTCGCTCTTCCTCGAGCTTGATGGCAAGTTCCTTGGCCCGCTGTTCAGCTTCGAGGCGCTCCTTCTTATCACGGGCCTCTTGCTCCTTGCGCTGCCTCTCCTTCTCTCTTTCTTGTCGTTCCTTAGCGTCCTTCGCCCTCAGCTCAGCAAGTCTCTTTGCGGCCTCTTCACGTCGCTTTTGCTCGGCTTCCCTGACTTTGCGCTCTTCCTCCTTCTTCCTCATCTCCTCGCGAGCCTTTTCCCACGAACCCTTTTGCTTTTCACGCTCAGACTTTTCAGCTTTGGGTGCAGGAGCCGGCTCTGGTTCTGCCTCTGGCTCTGGTTTGGGTTCAGGTTTGGGTTCCGGTTTGGCCTTGGGTTTTGGTGGAGGGGGGGTCTCAGCGCGAGGCTTTGGTGGAGGTGACGGCTCTCTTGGAGGATCTCTTGGAGGGTCTTTTGGTTTGGATTTGGACTTCTTCGATTTCGGTTTCGGGGGTGGCGTTTCAGGAGGCGTCTGTGGTTGAGGAGGTCGAGCCTGGGGAGGTGGTCGAGGTGGCTCGGGTTCATCTCGCGAAGTGGGTTGAGGCTCTGGCTGCGGAGGAGGAGGGGGCCGTTCTGAATGTGGCGAGCCATGCCAAGATGTCTTGGGACCATCATGAGGCGGTGGCCTTGGGGGTGTATCATGATGAGGCGGTGGAGGAGGAGTGCCATGAGGAGGAGGGGGAGGGGGCGCTCCAGCATTTGCTGAACGGAAGCCCGAACTCCATCCGCCTTGGCTATCACGGCCAGAATTTCCCGGACCGCTAAAACCACCTCCACTACCTGGAAACCCCTTATCCTGATTTTGGAAACGACCAAGAGCCCACGCACCGAAGCCAACACCCACAACCAGCATTGCCATTGCCATGTTTCCTAATCCATGGAAGCCTTCCCACCACGTACGGAAAGCAGGCGCCAAAGTCTGGCCAAGGACCACGAGGATCAGGGCTGAAGCGAATCCAGCTGCGAAACTGTTCACATTCGGCTGCATAGATGGTAGGTACAAGAATCCGCCTCCAGAAGAGTGCTCGGGAATAACAAAAATGTCATATTTTCCCGGAGGCAAGCCAGAGCCCTTTGGCACTCCGCCATGAGGCGGAGGCGGCGGAGGGGGACCGCTCATTCTCGACTGTCAGCTCGAGTAGGTTGTGTTCTAATATTGGCTCCTCGGACTATGGAGTTTTTGGAGTCGCGAACGCAGACGAAATCGATTGTTTAGGGGAGTCTCGAGGAAGCCATTAAGGCTATTTAGTGTGATTGGAACTACGAACAGGTCAGCCAACGCCATCCACATGTTTCGACACAATGAGCAGCAACCTCTCAAAGCGACTGAAGTCGAGAAGAGAGGATTGAGAGTCGACAAAGACTTCCGTTCCCGAGTGGCTGGGGCTGGGTTACGGCAAATGGAAACGAGGTTGGACAAGACAGGACTCACGCAAGACAAAATCGGGAGTGCAGGGGATTGGATCTACTCGAGGATCCTGAGTACAAAAAACCGGACGTTGCAAAAAGTATCGGACAAAGAGCAACGAAACAGAAGCGACCGCTTGTGATACAAAACGACAAAGCCCTACTTGCTCCAACTTCGTGCAGGTACTGAAGGTTTGTACGGCGAGTCGGTCAGGTCAGGGACGGACAAGCGAGACGAGGGAAAAAAAACCAGGATGTCGAGAGTTGCGAGGAAAGGAGGAAGACACAGAAGAAAAATGGCTCGGCGGTCGTTGGTGGAGATGAAGATGGAGAGCGGAGGCGGAGGCAAAGGCAGAGAAGACAAGGTCGAGGTAGCGAACAAGAAGGAGTGAGTGCAAGGAAGCACCATGAGGAGCCACCTCCCCAATTGTTTACTTCCACTTTGGGGAAAGCTGGCTGTGGCCCCGGGCGGGACGGGTGATGGGCCTGAAGGTACGAGAGTACATTGTAGGTACTTTCAGCCCCTGCTGCAGTTAGTCCAGGGCCACGAGACGCTTGAATGCTAGCCCAGCCGCGCTAAATTTCACCCCGCCAGCGGTGCACCTCTTCATCAGCCCCACCTTCTGGACATCGTCACTCACTGGTGGTTTTTAACTGGTGATGTCTTAACCTATCAGTTGGGAGAGACTAGGAACCAGGATCCAATGCCGCGGTTTTCAACGACTCGAAAGGTGGCTTTTCTGTCCACGCAATTTGGCGAGGCCACTCGTTCGTGGTACGATGTTTGAACTGGGCTGAGTGGACAGTACAATGACATGAGTTTGATCTGTCAGGTCAACTCTATCTTAATGGGCAAACCGGCCAGGTTCTGTCTTTGTTTGATCTTGAAGAATCTCATGATATCTCGCTTCTTACCCAGGGCGAAACGATCTCAATATCTGATTTACATATCGAAGCTCGATAGCCGAGAGGTATTCCTCACAGGAGTTGAGAGGTATACTCGTAATCCATGAACTTTGAACATGCTTTTTCCATGGTCATTTCCGTTACTTCCACTGGTCCAACGGTCAAGCGGCCTTTTAGCCCCCAGCGTTCCTCGTCTTCATTTCCCCTCAGAACATGACACCATTCAAAGCTGGGTCTCCCCTGCTTGTCAACCTCTCAACATCTTCTATTCTCAAGTCTATTCCTTCGCACAGTTCCTTGTGCAACTCGTGTGGCTTACTTTCACGAGAAGCATTGACTGGACCCTGTGGATCAAAGGTACGAACGGAACAGAGCTCGAACGTAGAACAAGCGAGAGCCCAGGATCAAGAAAGAGGGGAAGTTGAAGATATCTGGCGTCTGGCTCCTTCGTAACTCTGTGGCCAATTCGCGCTGCAGCAAACGGGATTGTCCCCGCCTGCCGATCTCATCAGCAACAGTATCGTGATAGGCATCCAAGCTCTACGATTTGAAACGATTGGGCTGCCATTGATATCGCTCTCTTGTTCTGCAGCAGTGGTGCACCTTTCTTCCCACAGCATGTACGCGTGTTTTGCCTCAATGTTTTGACCAAAAAACCACTGCAGGATCTCGTATGTATCCCCCGCCTCAACGCAGATATCTGTCGTCGAGCAACATCCGTGATATCTCCCGCATCGGCAACTAGGCACTTGATACAAGTTCCACAGCTCGTGGGTAGAGAGTCCAAGCTTCGGTACCGCCTGTCAACCCACATGTGCAAAGTTTGCACATCGTCACCGACAAAACGCAGCAAAGAGACTTCAAACTAGCAATGTCGGCATTTTCACCGCTCTGAATGTCGAGGTAACTGATATCCGCATTGGTGGTCTAGGCCTCACGATACCCTTGTTACGGCTTAGATGCGATGTCGCGGCCTCCTCTTTTTTTTGCCGACTGCCTGTCTACGGTTACATAGAGATTGTACCACTGGGTACTACAGCACCAATGCCACGGATGCGGTGCTTGTTCTTGTGGAAGTGATAAAGCCAACAAATATACTTCCACTTCCCCGATTCCCGCGGTAGTAACAAAGTCTACAGTACGGAGTAGAGTTTCGTCCCTGAAGCCGGCAAACTCTGAGGTGACCAATTGCCGACGTCATGCCGCTTGGATGCAACCCAGAGGGTTTGCTTTCTTCAGAGGCTAAAATAGCTGTTACGAAAGGTCTCAGTGCTCACCAGGTTCAGTGCCTAGTGATCAAAATATTTAGGTAAATTTAGCTTAAGCTTAGGGGACTCTTTGCTACATTTATTTTGACACCCTATATCAAGGTTCGGTGTTTTCTTGCCCCCCCGAGTGGAAGGGTCTCAGTGCTCAGAGTGCATTTCTTTCGGGGCACGATTTGTGAAAGAGGGACAATGCATTGTGAAATGTCCGCAGCTTCCGCAATGCCAAGCAAAAGAGGAGTGGCTGTCCGTTCATCGCCTCACCGCTGAGGCCCTCTATCCACCACCACCCACCTCATTTTTTTCTCTCTCTCTGTACTCCATATCTTTAGACATAATGTCCCAGCCACTTCTAAATGCAAGTAATCAATTTTACGAGAGGATGCATTATTCACTGCGTGGCTCCAATCATGACTTGTAATTCGTTCAGTTCGAATCGAGTCCTTTTGTGCAACCAGTTGGTGACTGACTCGAAAGCGTTCAGTTGACCACGTTTATTTCGCCGTTGCCTGGCAACCAGAGATCAGCAAAATACAACACTGCTGAACCCAAGAAAAAGTAAAGAGAAACGCGCTAAGCTCGTGACGACGTCGGCTAGTGACGTAGCTACGCCACTAAAAAATTGAGCCTAAAGGACCGGTGGGACGGTCTGAGTCTCAGTTATTCCGCTGTATCTGAGCCTGAAGTCAGATCTCAGACTTCGCCAATTCATGCGAAGAGACCAAGGAAGAGGGAAAAAGATGATAGTATTTGTTATTTACTCATTTCTCTCTCATGTGATGCTCATCTCATAGAGCGGCAGACATCACTCAGTCACTATCACTCAAAGGTTGTCACCCTGTTCGTTTTGGTTAGGTGGGCTGAAGTGACAGGCTCAAGTCACCACGATGTACCTCTGTCGTACCCTCTGCAACCCAACCCAGGCCCATCCTCATGCAACGTGGAACGGTCCGGCGCGCCAAGGAGAGCTTGACTTGTCCATTCTGATTACCCGTCGAGTCGGATCATCTCCTTACGAAGCAAGCTTTGTGACTTTTTGTTTTCACTGTGACGGTGATACTGCGATGTGAAGTGGTTGAGTACTACTAAGAAAGCACGAGATGTGATGAGAAACAATGGCTTTGAGATTAAGACAAACTCGCGCTTCAAGGAGGAGACACACGGCTGTCTATGGAGAAAGGGTCCTGGTGGCATTAGCTCAACATAAATTGCTGTAGACAAGGAACAAGGTTTCACTTCACATGCTGCGTCCTGTAAACTTCCATGTGCTCTCAACGGTGATGCATTCAGCCTTCATTGCCTGTCAATCTATTATTACTTTACTTTACAAACATCAGTTCGGTGTATAAAGCACCCTACAAATCAGAGCCCCAATTCAATCCAAAGCCACACAAGACGCCTTGCATGCCCATATCAAACGTTCCCCCATCGATTCTGTACCAGGAATGTCGCAATGTCTGCAACCCATGATAGCCCATTAGATAATACCCTTAGAATCCAAAGCCACCAAACGGCGACTTGTACCACAAATAGAACCAGCTTTACCAGTAGTAGGAGAGGTAGCTGTCACATTTTCTTGATCCGGTTGTTCGCGACCTTCAGTTTGGCCGCTGTGCGATCTGTGTCCTGGTCCAGTTCATCCAGTAGACGGATCTGATCTTCGACCTCTTCATGGATTCGCTCTCCCATCTCTCTTTGTCGTCGAATAACTGCAGTGAGCTGTTCAACAGCAAGATCTTGGTTCTGCATTTCCTCCTTTTGTAGTTGTAGCACTCCCTCGTTGCCCAATTCTCGTGTCTTATCAGTCTCTGGCAAAGGAGCACCAAGAACACGACCAGCAGGACGACCTCCCTTCAGTAGTCCAGCTTTGTCGGTTGCTGAGGCCTGGCCTTGACTTAAGCCGCCTCTTCCTGAAGCTGATGTGGAATTGGGCATGCTGTTGGAAAGCTTATCTAAGCCCTCGCGTTCCATTCGAGCTTGGGAAACTAGATCCCGGCGGCGCCGCAGCTCACCCTCGCCGAGTCGTTTTGCCTCTTGTATCTTTCGTAGCCCATCCGCAAGTGTTGCGATCAACGTTCCACTTCGGACGAGAACCCTTTTGGCCGCTGCGCCTGCTTCTGCGGCGGCTGTTGAATTGCCATTATCTACAGCAGCATCTCGTCGCGACAGACATTGTCTAGCCTCGTGAAGATTCTGCTTCAGGTCTCGGTGAATATCCAACCATGTTCCTGGATCAGCAGCACCAGCAACGGCACTCTTAATCATACCGCCCGCTGATATCGCCGAGTTGGTGGTGCTCGAGCTTGGCAGGTTCAGGAAGGCTCTCCAAGCTGATGTGTCACGCCATCGTCGATCGGGTGACTCCGCAATGGCTCGTAGATATTTCTCGAGTCCTGCCTGGCGGTCTCGGGTCAATTCGACTGAGTTGACAGTCGACTTCAACCAGTGTTTCGCTGGTAGGGGTTCTGGTGGCGGAGCTCCAACTTGTTGCGTCAGAGCCTGATGGAGGGCATCGAAGTCTGAGTATCGCTTTTGGACGACAAAGGAGCGCAGAGGTAGTCGAAGAGTGATATTGTAGAGTGTGTAAGGTTTCTTGGAGCCTTCGTCGGAAACGCTCGTTGAAGGAATGGCGATTTCTGGCGGCGGTGCCATGTTGATTGAAGCTTGGTTGTGGTGATGATTCTCGGAACTGTAGAGTGGTTCTCGATTCAAATAAAATGTATGAAAGAAAATGATACTGATGCTCGCCTGTTACGTGGTTAAACGGCGAATGTTGTTGATTGTGTGAATTAAGACATGAAAGACGATAAATGCGTCATGGTCATGGCGTCTAAAAAGAAGCTGCCTGACGTATTCGTACAGCTTATTATGCATTGGATGCCCAGGCCCAGAATGTGTTTTAGTTAGTCCTGGTGGCTGACCGTCGGTGAAGGTCACGGCGCTCGGCAATTGGCAGCACTAAACTACAATTGGCTGCGCATGCGACCTGTTGCCAGAGTGATCCACATCTAAAGTGAAGGCCTTTGAGCCTCAAAATGCAATGTGAACAGGGTCATGTGAGAACCCATGATGGCCTATCATGGTGCTAGCAATGATGAAGAAGACTTTAGTTCTCATTTTATTATACGTGGCCTTGTGCAAAGAGTTGTGGATGCTCCAAGCTTTACTTTTATACCTGTGATTTGACAAATTGGTATTGAACATGGGCTAAAACAACCACCATCTCCGCGCCAATAGTGTCCGATGCCCTTCAGTGGTTATTTCTGCAATAATGACGAATCTTGAAGTACCTCCGGCTGAGGTATGTGAGTCATATCTACATCTAGAGCAGAGAGCATAGATGCTCCTGTTAATCACATTGACAGGCAAATATGTTGACTGTGTGAGTCAAATAATGTTTCAATTGAGCGGCCATGGTCGAAACTCATGAGCTATCAATGCCATTATATGCTTCAATCAGTAATAGTCGAGCTGTATATGCCAGTTTTGTGATTGTAACTATCTGAACTAAATTCTTTGATAATGTAATCTGACATTGAGCAATGTTCTCGTGATCGACTGATACAGCACAATCATACACAACACCCAAACCGGTTTCGAATCATGCACTTATCTTCAACTACAATCATTCTGATGTTAGATACCTGATCATAGGTGATATGAAAGGATTTCTGATTACGAAACATTGCGCTTGAAGAATCACTTCATAGTTTCATTACAAATCGCTTCGCATCCTGCCATTGTTCTTAGGCTCTAATTTACATATCATACGATGGTCCCTCTTGGTGGCCTTGATAGAACACCCAAAAGAGACTTGGTTTCTCTCGGATCCGTTTTTCAGTATAGATCGTGAAATTACATCAATCAACATACCTTAAGATCGAATGGTCGTGGTAATACCCGAGAGACCTACATGAATGATAATAGGACTTGGAGGAGCAAAGACAATTTGAAGTCTGTACAAGTGGATAGACTGATCTCACTCATATCATGGCCTTACAGGAATATCCTGCATTTATCGCATTTTCCCAGGGTTCTGGTGGTATACATAACGAGCATGGCTTGTAATGGGCAACTGTCCTGTGCTTCAACGTGTTCTTCGTCTTTGTAAACGATTCTATAGCTCTGACAATCTGAAGTTGGGCAGAACTCTATGGGGCAATCGCTCACCTTGCGCTCAAAATGTATTAGTAGCATATTATTCCACAGGCTGTCAGCTTGAATATCATTTATATCACACTCCAGCCCAAATAATGTTTACTTTGGGTATCTCGACAGTTTATGTACAAAGTCATCACATTACGCTAACAAGTCAGATCAGCCATGCTTGCTTGTTTCTATACTTCCCCAGTTTGACTTTGACTTTCATGGTCTCGGCTCGTCCCGCTCCCAGTTGCTGGCCACAACGTTACCCGTAACACGGCGACACAAGCTCGAGTGTCCAACAAGATCAATTTTTACGCTCATTCTCGAGTACTCTATGTGAGTCCCGGAACAAGTACAGACACAACCTTCGCTTCTAGAGCCAAATGCTGTCCTCCATCAGCTCAGCGAACTCCTTTCCCAAAGGGTTTGGGTCACAACTCCATATCCATGTCCTGTTTAACTCGTGCCAGAGAAACCAGTGTCACCCCAGCCCAAATCGTGGTCGCGTTAAGTACATCTTCCAGCCTTTGATGCCATCAACAAGTCTAAAAGGTCTCTTGGTCATCGAGACCCTCGCCCTCGGCAGGAATCTCGAATCCTTCCTCTGTTGAGTAAAGGATAGTTTGGATCTGCTTTACGAGGCCATCCTCTTGCTTCTCCAGCTCAGGGTCCTCGTCAACGGCCTGTTGAACAAGTAGCTCAATATCCCGCAACTTGCTGAAATAGAAATCTCGTTCCCTCTCCAGACCTGTGACGGTCTCCTTCAATGTGGCATTTTCTTGCTGAAGAGCTGCGGTAGCGGGTCCAGCGGCCTTTGCAACTCGGGGTCCACCACTGGGGGTACCGCTTCCCACGCGGCGAGCGGCGCCAGTGCTAGCAGCAGGTCGGGGTGCGGCGGCTGCGGGAGGCATTGAGCCACCTTTTCGGCGGGCAACGGCATCGTACTCGTGGTCGGGGAAGTTAAGATCCCAAAATCGCTTTGTCCACTGGAGGAACTCGAGGTTGTCCTGCATCTTGCACTTGATAAGTGCGGAGACAGGAATAGGCTTGTCAATTTGGTGCTTGGTAAAGGTGTCTAAAGACACGTCAGCACGTTGTTTGTTGACAAAAGTGTAAAACGAATGACTGACTTTGCAAGACCTTGAAATTTTGAATATACAAGTATTCAGAGTTCACATTGAACTTGACCTTTGACATGGGGACGTCCATGTAGATACTGTCAAAGACCTGGCAGAGGGCAGCACTAGAAAGGCGGTGTTAGAAAGTGTCATGATCTAGATGATGATGCGTGCTTGTGTGGTGGTTGATATATCAGGATCGACATCCACGTGAATCTCCCTGGTAGTGGTCATGATAGTGATCGCGGGGTTGTTTGGTGTTGTTGATAATCCCTTGCTTCGATCATGGCATGTTGCAACACGACGCAGCGATCCGTGACGAGGGGGCGGGGCAAACAAAAGATGGATGGACTCACCCAGTACCGCATTGCTCAACCTTTGTAATGTTAAGCTGAAGGAGGCTGTTGAGCCATGCAACTAGCTCTTGTCTGTGGCATTATGCATTAGTATGTAAACAATATTTGGAGGTAGCTAGCTGTCTTGTAAACAGCTCCAGATGGCATCACCAACCTCGACTCGCCCATTTTGAACTGATTGTTTATTTGTTGTAGGGTGTGGTGTATTATTCGGATTCGTGAGAGCGCAAACAAGCGACGTAGGAGAAGGGCGAAAGGCGTTCGTTTCTAGAGGATATCGAGTCGAGAAAAGAAAACAAACTGAACGAGGGCGCAAAAGGGAAGCTAAGGAGATTGCGTTCGTCAGGTTAAGTTGGGGAGAAATTAAAAGCAACCGTCCTCGCGCTGATTCCACGAAGTTGTTCATGGGTAGCCTGTCGCCCAATCAACCAACCGGTCGTTGGTGGGGGGTACCCAGAGGGACCAGCGCATCCACTGTGTTATTGCTGATTGTGTTTGACACAGAAGGTACCGCCACGTACCGCAACGCTAGAACCCCTCCTAACCCCCGCTACGTTCCCTAGAGCTTGCTCCAGCCAGCGGAGTCACGTGTCGAGCCGTCCATCGACGATTAGGAAAGTAGCAAGCTCTCACCGCCAAAATTTCGAAAAGCGGCAGAAAAAAAAGTTCGAGATTTACTGTGAAAAGTACCCCACTGCTTCTGTCGCGTCTGCAAATCTTGATAGAAGAGCTGTACGAATGCCTTTTAATCCGACAAAATGGCGCCCTCACAGAAGCGAAAACCTGCGCAAGACGATTTTATCTTTACAATTGACGACAATGACGATATTCCGGTCGACGAGGAGGAAGTGACCGTGGAACCTCCCAAGAAGAAGGCCAAGACCAGCAAAAAGTCAAAGAAGTCAAAGCGTGCAGCCAGTCCTGAAGATGACGAGGAGGAGAATGGTGTAGAGGGTATTTGGGGATTCAATGATGACGACGATGGTGCTATGGACTCCGAATTCGAGTTTGGCGCTGAAGAAGCTGCCGACCTTGGTACAGTAGAATTCGAGGGATGGGGTTTCGATGGCGCAAAGAAGGGTATGGCTGTTGAAAAGAAGGGCGTTGATCTGGATGAGATTATTCGAAGGCGTCGCGAAAAGAAGCTTGGCAAATCTGACCCCGAGGAGACTGCCGATGCTGAAGAAAACGAGGCCATGGATGTTGATCTGGACGACGATGATGACGAGGTTCTCGCAGACGACGCATTCGGTATGAACGTTGCTTCTGATGTTGAGGAATCTGGTGACGAGGAGGACGAAGATGATCAGGATGAATCTGGAGCCGAAGACAAGGATGAGGAAGACGACGAGGAAGACGATGATGCTGCATCAGACAACGACTCTGTCGCTACTCCCACAGGTCACCCAGATGACGATGCTTCCGACGATAGCGACGATGAGGAGGACGCCGAGGAGGAAGCTAAGCGAAAGGCTTTCTTCGCCCCGGAGGAAGAGGAGGCATCTGGCAAGAAGAATGCCTCGTCTTTCCAGGCCATGTCTCTGTCACGTCCAATTCTCCGTGGTCTTGCTACAGTAGGCTTCTCCAAGCCTACGCCCATTCAAGCCAAGGCAATCCCTATAGCACTGATGGGTAAAGATCTTGTTGGTGGTGCTGTCACTGGTTCCGGAAAGACTGGTGCCTTTATTGTTCCTATTCTGGAGCGTTTGCTATACCGACCCAAGAAGATTCCCACCACTCGCGTTGTTGTTCTCACTCCTACTCGTGAATTGGCTATCCAATGTCACGCTGTCGCCACAAAGCTTGCTGCCTTCACTGATATCAAGTTCACTCTTGCTGTCGGTGGTCTGAGTCTCAAGGCTCAGGAGGTTGAGCTGAAGTTGCGCCCAGATGTCATTATCGCTACTCCTGGTCGTTTCATTGATCACATGCGAAACTCTGCCAGCTTCAACGTTGACACTGTTGAGATTATGGTCCTTGATGAAGCTGATCGTATGCTTGAGGACGGTTTCGCGGACGAACTTAACGAAATTCTCACAACACTCCCCAAGTCACGTCAAACCATGCTCTTCTCCGCTACCATGACATCCACAGTCGATCGCCTCATCAAGGTCGGTCTTAATAAACCTGCCAGGGTTATGGTGGACTCTCAGAAAAAGACTGTTACTACACTGGTGCAAGAATTCGTTCGCCTGCGCCCTGGCCGAGAGGAGAAGCGAATGGGTTACCTGGCACACGTCTGCAAGAACATCTACAAGGAGCGAGTTATTATATTCTTCCGACAAAAGAAGGAAGCTCATCGAGCTCGAATTATCTTTGGCTTGCTTGGTCTCTCATGTGCTGAGCTTCACGGTAGCATGAACCAAACACAGGTTAGTCTTATTCTGTCTCGCAGCTATGACCATCACTAACACTATTTAGCGTATCTCAAGTGTTGAGGACTTCCGAGACGGCAAGGTGGCGTACCTATTAGCCACCGATCTTGCTTCCCGTGGTCTTGATATCAAGGGCGTCGATACCGTCATCAACTACGAGGCGCCTCAATCACTAGAAATCTACGTCCACAGAGTTGGTCGAACAGCTCGTGCTGGTCGTAAGGGTACTGCCTTGACATTAGCTTCTGAGAATGACCGCAAGGTCGTCAAGGCTGCTGTGAAGGCTGGCAAGGCTCAGGGCGCCAAGATTGTCAGTCGACAGATTGAAGCCGCAGAAGTTGATGCCCTTCAAGCTCAAATCGATGAGATGGATGATGAAATTGAGGAGATCATGCAAGAAGAGAAGGAAGAGAAGCAGCTCGCCCATGTCGAGATGCAAGTCAAGAAGGGTGAGAACCTCATCCAGCATGAGGCCGAGATCAAGGGACGACCTAGGCGAACATGGTTCGAGTCTGAACATGACAAGAAGCAGTCTAAGCAGGCCGGCAAAGCTGAACTCAACGGCATGAGAGAGGCGATGAAGAAGAAGACGGGCAAGCTAAGCAACAAGGATAAGAAGCGCCTTGACAACAAGCAACTACGTGCCGAGGGTGGCGGAGAGTGGAGGAAGGGTAAGTCGTCAGAGGCTGACATGAAGGCCCGACATAAGGAACAGGCCAAATCAAGGGCCAAGGGCCGGGCGACTAAGGAGGGAGGCAAAGATGCCGCCCCTGGCAAACCCAAGGGAAAGGGAAGAGGCGGTGGTAAGAGGAGATGAGCTAAAAGTCTAGAGGAGTTTATTGGCAGCGATGTATAGGTAGTTTTAGGTTAATTATATCCATGACCATACACAATCCGTCTTCCTCTTCCTCTTTCGAGGGGTACCTAGCCTGATTCGGCGCCTGTGAGGAATGTTGCAATAAGGTTTGAAGGGACTGGACGTGCCTGTAGATCTATGCAACCGTGATCGGCAATCTGACGTTTACTTGACGCTAAGAGGTTGACGAATCCGTCCAACACTCGCACTTTTCAGGGCCGTACATTACGTATTATCACAATTCATTGGTTGAGAAAGTTCATAAACAAAATTTACTATATTAAGTATCAAGGAGTGTGTAATCGTTCGCTATAGCGCTAGCACCATTGCTTTTGTTGTAGGAAGCACGGTTGATATTGCTTTCATCATTTGTAAAAGAATATCCTCATAACTTCATTCGTAAAAGGGGGTCCAAACTTAGAGACTAAGGGCAGGAATGCCGATGGACGCCGCGACCTGGCTTTGGACTCTGAGGAGGTTGACAATGGCATTGTCGAGGCCAGTGATAGTGGCACTGCCGCCAATATTCGCAGCTCGTACAGCAGCCGCGAGGAGGAGAACAGGGCTAACAAAGGGATTGATGGCAGCCTTGACAGCGTTGATCTCAGACTGGAAAGCAGCTCTTAGAGCGGGAGTCAGGTCTGTGACCGTGATGGAGATAGTGGCTCCGAGGTTCTCAAGGATGTCGATAACAACGAGGATAGAGGCAGTGAGTGTGACGATCTGTTGGTTGGTGAGGCCAATGGCTTGGGCCGCAACACCACCAGCTGCTCCTGTAGTGACGCTGACAATCGTGGTTGTGGAAGCGGCCAGGCCTTGGAGGATGGCTTGGTAATTGGCCTCGAGGTCAGCTTGGATTTGTGCGATAACCTGCGCATCTACGTTGTTCTTGATAAGAGCAACGTTTTCATCTGCAGTAGTTCGTTAATATAGTTAAAGTTGAAGTGTTTTCAAGAAGTGGCTTACCGATCTGGTTCAGAGTTACCGCGGATGAGCCAGATAGAATGTCAACTGAAGACTTGATGGTTCCTGCGACAGTTTGCTGCCGGCGGAAAGGAGAGGCCGTGGCAAAGGAAGCAAGAGTGAGAAGGCTGAGAAACTTCATGTTGATTGTGGTAGTTGAAGTAAACAAGTAAGTCTCAAGTGTGTGATGAGTTTATGAGTTGTGAGTGAAGTGATGATAATGGTGATATTTCCATGTGCCAGACCAAGCAAATTATATAGACGACTTCACTCCAACACAGCAGTCTTGTTATATGCTAATACGCATACGGAATGGTTAACTTATGATGAAAGTATACATTAAATGGCTTATTGATTGAGAGTTGATATTGGATAAGGGGAAGATGGAGTCTATTCTGCCTGCAAGGGAAAAAAGCTAATGTGTCATTTTTACCGAGACGCCGAGATCTATCTGACCGAGTGGCAGAAGTCGATGGTATCATCAATCAAACCGCCACCCTCGATCTCAACAACCATCACCCACAGCTTATCGAGTCCAACCTAACAGGTTTTGAGCAACCCTCCCGAGCAACATTCCAAAGCCCAGACACACATCACAGCTCTAGACTGAACCCCATTCCATCACCCCAAAGTCAACTTTGACAGTTTCCTTCAGAGACTAGACCTACTGCAGTCTCGGACCACGCCGTTGCCGCCGGGCCGTTGCTACGAGGCACTCGCCCGGATGTGCATGCGGTACTACCCTTTCGAGAGAAACACGCATGTTGGTGAGGTTCAACTTGACGTCTGGAACGCTCGATCGTGTCTCATCTTTTGAGTTTGTTGGGAGGCGGCCATTGAGAGAGGAGGAACTTCTCCATGCTTGAGACAACGGTGATAGTCGGGCATTTTTTGATCGAGCGGCAGACGAGGTGACTTGGGCATGGATGTCTGAGGTTGGTAAAGCCTATTACAAAAGTGCCCCGGCACTATCTTGGTTCCTGGGGTTAGTTCAAGACGTGCCGTATCTGTCTCCCGGCACTAATGTCTAGATGCAGAGAATTGGCTTAGACTAAACTCGGGGGTTTTCAAATCAACAATTCAGTTCTAAACATAAGTTTAGCCGCCTCGATCAAAAAGCTCAATCCTCCGCTTGGTGTCTCGGAGCAAGAATGTTAGGTCATGCTCTTTCAGCCACTTGGCTAATAAACACAATGATCTTCAAGGCCTCGAAACTTGGAGCACCTGTGCAATCTTGGCGCTGCACAAGATCACAAATCGGATATCTAGATTGTGAATACTGCTGCAGCTCTAGATATGTGATGGACACCCTGATGCCACCTGTAAAGGCAGGGTTAAAAGAACCAGTCGGCTCCCGAGTTGTCGTGAGGGCTGCCTGTGTGTCTTAGACAACCGTCACTTTGCCGTTATTTGACAACCGGGAAATATTCCGGAACTATCCGTTGTCTCACATATAAGCCATCTTCGCGGTGGTTTCACTACTTGTGGAATATGTTGCATCACAGATCTGGACCAGAACAACTGCAGCTTCACGGCGCAGTGTGTTCTAGGCCACGGATGGAGAGTCTGACTTACAACATCTTGATCATGTCTGAGACAATTCTCTCACTCCAATAGATCTGGGAAAAGTCAGATCCAAGTAGTCAAGCTGTAAGAATTCGGAGATATGTTTGAGGGTATTCAGCTTCGTCTTGTGATCGATAGATCGGTGAGATCGAGATGTGATGCGGAGTTTAGGCTTCATACATATATGTTGGCTGCATATGCCACATCTGAAGATCCGCAATTAATATACGGATGGGCGATATCTCTGTTTGAGACTGCATAACCTGTGAACTGTAGGCTCATGCAGGGCAGACATAGTCCCTATTCAGTAATGACCAGAAGCTTGAGGTCTGGCGCTCGTAACTCATCCAATCTACGTAGCTTGGCCTTCAGCAACATGTGTATGATAACCATTCATAATTATTCCGGTTTCTATTGCTTAGAGTCGGGCTGAGTTCGTCTCTTGGTGGTGCATATCGACTTGGCCTACCCAGAGTTGTGCTGCATGTTGACTTACATACTTGGTCACTCCAAATTACTCTGATCCCTCAGCAGCATTGACTTTAAAAACATTTCCCACTAATTAGCCACGTTGTTCAACGGGTACTGTTTATCTGAATGGGCAGAGAGTCCGCAGGAAACTTACAGGTAGTCTTCAAGCCGTGAATTCAACGTGTCTACCTCGTTAATCGACGGAGAGTTACGCATGAATCGGGAAACAGTATGTGAATCGTCAGACAAAGTTTCTATGTGATCTGCCAAGAAAAACTGCATCTATGTTTTATCTCCCCGCGTCAAGCTGAGCAATAGTGCACAGTAAAGGGGGTGGGAGCTCCTTTTCAGCCATCTCGGAGTGTACACACCATAAGCTCGATCAACTCGATGAAGAGTACCGATGTCAGTTTGTCTTAATCCTGAGCAATTAGAGTCTCTCGGGATGTTATACTTCAACTTCCTAATCACCGGTTGGCATTCCAATGGCCTGAATAAGCTCATGCCTCGTAGATCCAGATCTTAAACCTAAACTCTATTGCATTGAGATCGACATTGCCACCACATCACATTCTCAGCGGTCAACCAAGCCTCCAAGCCTCTCTTGTCTTGATAGGCTTCCTTGAAATCTTGATGCTCAGCTGATGAGTGTTTGAGACAGGTTCTGGATCAGCTACTAGGAACGGTATAGAAGCGTTGACCACTTTCGGCCGTTTTGATGTGGTGGCGGATAAGAATCTTGATCTATCAGGCCAAACCACAACCCTACTATTGAACGTAGAGAGTACTCTGTTTCATTGCATTGGTCACTGCCTCTGAAGTTGGATGTCCATGGTGGCAGTTGCGTTCAAGAGGCGGAGGGCATCGTCACTTGTTCCAGCCCCTTTAGCACAACGGGCAAAGATACTCGGGGGCCATCAGAGACACCACTGGGCTTTTGCTGTAACGTGACATGAGCCGCCGTCATTCAGTAGCTTACGTACGCTTGAGAAGTCTTTGGAGATTACCGAGCACGATTGAATCGAAGACATATGATGATGAAGCATGATGCAGGAATCAAATCAGGGTACGGACCAAGAAACCAGGAAGAGACACATGGCGCAAATTCCATCTAGCATGACGATATCGAACCTCTGATCAAGTCAATTATCTTCAATCTTTGACTAACTCCTCAAGATGACAAAGCTTTTCAGCACCCGCGCCCCCTCATTCATATGAACAACATGAACTAACTGTACAAAAATGCCAAGCGGTTCGCGGCAGATCGAGAGCCAAGCCCCCTTTTCAATTTTTCTTTTCCTTTCTTTTCTTTTCTTTCTTCGGTTTCATTCACTTTACATGCCATTGGCCTTCTCCTCCAGAATTGACACCACACTAGGGGTCTCTTGAGGAGCAGGAGCATCAGTGGCCTTCTGAACAGGACTGGCGGGTCTGCTAGTGACGAACTGCATATCACGTCAGTATTGATTTCCCGATAGAGGTTGGTGAAGACTTACGTTGCTAGCTGCGCTCAGGAGAGCGATCAGAGAACTCTGTACCACATCCTCGTGGATGCCAACACCCCATACTGACTGCTTGCTACCAACGGGCTTGCACTCGATGTATGAGGCAGCCTTGACACCGCGTCCCTCGCCAATGGCGTGCTCCTTGTAGTCATTGACATCAAACTCGATGTTAAGCTCCTTGAGGGCGGAAACCATGCTGGAAATGGGACCGTTACCACGGCCACGCAGCTTCAACTCCTTGCCATTCACCAGCAGGACGCCATCAAAAATACGGATAAAGTCCTTGGTGTCTTGGGTCCTGCCGTGGGCTGCGGGGGCAGGAGATCGTGATCGGTCAGGGGTGATGCTGTAGTCCACCAGGCTGAAATGAGGGTTGTTGTTGAGGAAGTATGTGTTCTCAAACAGAGAAGTGATCTCGCTGGCTAGCAGCTCGCGTCCGACCTCCTCGCTCTTCTTCTGGACGACCTTGGAGAAAGCGACTTGGAGACCACGGGGGAGATCAAGCTGGAGCTTGGTGTGCACGATGAAAGCGCTTCCTCCCTTTCCAGACTGAGAGTTGACACGGATGATGGCCTCGTAGTTGCGACCGATATCTCGAGGGTCCAGGGGTAGGTAGGGCATGCCGTTCCAGGGGTCCTCGTGGCCCAGACCCTTGGCCTTGCGGTCCTGGAAACCCTTCTTGATGGCATCTTGGTGGCTGCCAGAGAAAGCAGCGCATACCAGGCTGCCGCCGTAAGGAGCACGTTGGTGGACGGGGATCTTGGTGCATGACTCGACCATGTCGATGACTGAGTTCAGGTCGGAGAAGTCAATGTTAGGGCTGACACCTTGTGTGTACAGGTTAAGAGCCAGAGTGACGAGATCGACGTTTCCGGTTCGCTCGCCGTTACCGAACAGACAACCCTCTACTCGGTCAGCGCCGGCCATTTGAGCAAGCTCAGCAGCAGCAATACTGCATCCACGGTCGTTGTGGGGATGCAGAGAGATACAAACATCCTGTCTGTCGCCAATGTTGTTGCAGAAGTATTCGATCAGATCGGCGTAGACGTTGGGTGTCGCCAGTTCCACTGTGGCGGGGAGGTTCAGGATGATCTGGTCGCCCTTGGTCGCATCAGGTCCCCAAGCAGCCTTGACAGCCTGGCAGACTCTCACAGCGTAGTCAGGGTCTGTGTCTGAGAAGCACTCAGGAGAGAACTCGAATTGCCAGTTGGTGCCAGAAGCCTCGGGGTTATCCTTTGTCAGAGATCTGACCAGCTTGGTGCACTCTACAGCAAGCTCCAGGGTCTGCTCCTCAGTGTAGCCAAAGACTACTTGACGGAAGCATGCGCTTGTGGCAAGATAGATGTGAATGATGGCGTTCTTAGCTCCGCGGACAGACTCGACGGTTCTGCGAATGAGATCGGGTCGGCAGGGAGACAGGACTTGTAGGAAGACGTCGTCGGGGACAGCTCCTGGGGTCTGGATCAGGCGCTGGGTGAAGTCGAAGTCGGTTTGGGAGGCAGAAGGGAAAGAGACCTCAATCTCCTTGTAGCCTAGATCGCAGAGCATCTTGAAGTATCGCCACTTCTCCTCGCCGTTCTATCATGAGAGGTCAGTCTCGTGTCGCAATTGGGCGCGTGGATGGGGAGAACGTACCATGGGATCGGGCAGACTCTGGTTACCATCGCGCAGACAGCTTCTTTAAGGGAATTAGTATTATTCAAGGGTCTCATGAGTGTCAATTGGCGACGTACGAAAGCCATCGAGGGGCCTTTTCGATGGTCTTGTCAGGCCATGTTCGATTTGGCAGTTTAGGAGGCTGAGCACGTTAATTAAAACATCACCTGAGATTGATTGAAAACAAAACTCACATTGAACGGCTTGTATTTCTTCCAGGGTTCCTTGAGCCTGGTAAGGAAAAAATGTTAGTATCATGGCATGTCTGAAAGGCCGATATCGCAACGTACATAGTCATATTGGCGATGGGATGTTGAAGAGCAACTTGATCTCAATTCCAAGCAGAGTGTGTCTGTCAAAAGTATGGGTAAAACTAAGGAAGAAGCTCGAATACAAATAGTTTCTGAGAATGAGACGTCAAAAAAAAGATTGAGTCAGTCAAAGTCAAAAAGTTTGAGTCACGGTAGCGGAGGCGGGGTAGTACGGAGTTACAGTAGGTAGATTTGATTTGGAGGCGCGCCCTGAGGTGGGTGGGAGGTTACAGCGAGTGAAAGGCAAGGTAATTGACATTTTTGGAGGGGCATTCCCTTGCAAGATGATACAATTGCTCTGCAGCTCTGCTTGTTGGTTTGCCTGTACCTTGTTTGCCCGCTGTTATCCGAATCCGGAGTCGGAAGAGGACCCATCAAAGGTTTACTAGTGAAGACTGGAGAAGAGGAATCCTTGTCATATTGAAGATAAACACGATTATTTGTATGTAAGTAACTGTAGAGAATTCATAGACTGGAGAATGAATTCATTGGAGGTGTTTTCAAGTTGAATGAGTGTTCTATAAAGAAACAGCTGAGGCATAGTCTAAAGACTGACATTGTTTGAAAGACTGTTCTTTTTATTTTACTGATACTCAGAAGCAATATACTGGTATCCATCCATACTTGAAGCAAGTACACGGCTACAATTAGCCCGATTAAAGTCATGGTAACACCGATCAACGGCATCGGCCTCAAGAAGACGGTCCGGTCGGTATCTACCTCAAATTCTCGGGGCTCAAAACTGGATCTCGGCATATTATGGATACCTCCGATTTTATCACAGGAGCCCGGTCTCACTGTCATCAGGTACGTACCTACAGCTAGCTACCTTACAGGCCCCATCTCATTAAATGGCCATGACTGATGACGTAAGGTCTGATCGGCACAGAAGAACTGCAACTGAGCTTGCAAGGTCTAGACTAGACAAGACTACCTAGACTAGACTAGGGTCACGAGCTACACTGTCTCTCTCTGTTGTGTCTCGGTCGGTATCTGAGAGCAGCAAAGTGAGCAAACCATCTTCAAATACACTGAGACTCGTCCAAATCATGTGCTGCCGTCATCATCTCCGCCGTTAACTGACAGCCCTGCCAGTGCCAGTGTCAGGCTGAGCAACCCCCCATCAGAAGACTCAGCCGCCTGAGATCTGTCCCTACCTCCACTCCAATAAATACATACCCCAACTTCCACTGTCAGCTGCCATCGCAACCCCGAGAGAGCCTCGTCTGACTCTACCATAGCCCAATTCGTATATAAAGTCGACAAGCTGGCGCCGTTCAGATTCTTCGGCCCCTATCGCCCTCATCCGCGTCACAAGCAGAGCCTCGCACGCTTCCTGTTCCCTCGCGCCGTAAGAGACCGATACCGTGAACGACTGCTCAATTTCCACCTCAACACTCTTCCGCGTCTCAAGCACAGGTTCCAGTCCCGAGTTTACCGATACATTGTTGAGCGCCAACGGAGGCGCGCGGATCAATCGCGCATTTTGGATATCGTGAAGCGGCAAGGGAAACAGCTCTGGCTAGGATCACAAGCGAATCGCCCCGTCAAGCATGCAAGGACCCGATCCAAGGGTTCAGTGGCGCACAAAACGCCCCAGACAGCAGGAATCATGATGGGATATGGCTCTGGCCGGGCTACGAGCCCTGGTGATGGCGAGAGAGGTTATAGGAGGAAGCGCTTGGCAGCTATGGCAGGAAATTTGTACAGAAGCGGCCAGGCCGCAGTGTCCGAGATCAAGGAGTCATATGCCCAGACCAGGGCAGGGCCTGCGGCTTCAGGACACGAGAACCACGGACGGATACACATCCCCGGCGCATTTCCAGATGTTGCGATCACAGTAAAAGGCGACTGCCAGATGGTACTGTTTCCCTCGTATGCGAAACAGCACACCAAACGTGATTGGGGCGAGATGGTGATGCACGACTCGGATGCGCCGCATGGAAGCATCAGAGATGAAGGCTTTTGGCGAAATGAATGGGAACGGAACGAAGATGAAAGAGCAATCATTGATGTCGACGTCCGAGGCTGGATCTATACACCTCACAGTGGTCCAATGACAAGGAGAAACAGAGTTCTCATCGGCCTGGCACGGCAGCTCAGTGGCATCCCCGCGCCAAGGGCAGACCAAACATATAATCCAGAGACTGGACTTCCACGTACACATCATCAGATACACGAAGAGCAAAAAGAGCAAGAGAAGATCAACTCTGAAGCTCGGCGCATTGAAAGAGTAGGACAGCGAGAGAAGCAGGTTGCATACCAGGGAGGCTTTAGTGAGAAGACGCCTGACAACGATGATCCTCTCACGGACAGTTTCTACTATCCTTCTCGTCAGGGTAACCAATCTCCAGATTCAGCCCCTTCCAGTCCAACGATGCCAGCCAAAACTATGACATCGAATACCACTACCAGCGAGATGAGCGAGAGTGATCTCATTCTGGCCAATGCCAATCTCATGGCTCGAATCGCCCCTTTCATGACAAATCCCTCTGTTGCTCTACCAGTCACTTTCTTCTTCTACAACAGCGAGAAGTCTCAATCAAAGACCGTCATGACCAACGATGCGGGCCATTTCGTCATTCGTGCTGCTCTTGACTTTGTCCCAACACATGTTAGAGTTCTGGCGGATGAAGACCTGTCAGCTATCCAAGAGATCAAAGTCATTGAACCATATGGAGTCAGCCTTATTAGCGACATTGACGATACAGTCAAGAAGTCCAATATTTCTGCGGGCGCCAAAGAGATCTTCCGCAACACGTTCATCCGAGATCTTGGTGAGCTCTCTGTTGAAGGTGTCAAGGAGTGGTATAATCGCATGGCCGACATGGGCGTAAGCATCCATTACTGTTCAAACAGTCCGTGGCAGCTTTTCCCAGTCCTAGCCAGTTTCTTCAAGATGCATGGCCTGCCACCAGGATCTCTTCATCTAAAACAATACAGCGGTATGTTGCAGGGTATATTTGAGCCAGTGGCAGAAAGAAAGCGATCTACACTTACTCGCCTACTACGAGATTTCCCTGAGAGGATGTTTATTCTTGTGGGTGACAGCGGAGAAGCTGATTTGGAGGTTTACACGGAACTTGCTCTTGCGAACCCAGGACGGATTCTCGCTGTCTTCATTCGAGATGTCACAACACCAGAGGAGACAGCATTCTTCAACTCCAACTCAGGATATGATTTTGGCCGACCAAAGACCCCAGCCACTTCTAGCAACGCTTCAAGAAACGTCTCAAGAAACCCTTCATACCAGAACCTCGGGCCTGGTGGACACCGGGGAGAAAACAAACCTCCTCCAGGCCCTACTATGGGAACTCTGATTGACTTCTCAGACGAGCCAGGAGAGACCAAGATCGATCGCAATGCGGCTCTCTCTCAAGTTCGAAATGCCAGTGCCAATGCCAACTCCAAGAGTGCCAGTACGACTGATCTACTTGGCGGACGTAAGCCACCTCCGCCCAGACCAGCAAAACCGGTTGCGTTGAGGAGTGCCAAGTCGATCACCGAGTTGAACAAGGGTCTCAGCAGGCAGAATTCTGATGAGATACCCCCACCGCCTCCGCCTCGAAGGCCAGCGGTGCAGGTTCGAGAGCCATCAGTGCCTCATCCTCTGAAGCAGATTCACAACTCCTCGCAGCAGAGCTCCGGTAGCAGCAATGGCGGTTTCAAAATCCCAGCGCGCTCTAATTCGGGAGATCGTCCTCCTCCACCTCCGCCACGACGACGCGGTACGCCCTCAAGCATCACCGAGTCAAACCAAAACCCACGTCTTCCACCACGACCACCTCAAAACATGGCCAATCTAGACGTAGACTACGATCCGCTCCCACCACCATCATCAAACCCCCCTCCGTCATTTGGTTCAGGAAGATCAGGGTATCAATCAGACGGCGGCAACACATCAACAGCAGGCTCGCCGACACTGGGTCCACAAGCAGTAAACAAGAAATTAGAATTATGGAGGAGGAGATTAGCACGAGCACACGAACAGTTAGACGGGCTAGGTGTGGCCCTGTATACATGGCGACGAGGAAACGATGTCATTGCAGAAGCAGAGGGGATAGTCAAACGAGCCCTCGCAGATATGGAGAGAAAGAGAAGGATGAGATAATAGCGACTCGAATCTATATACCAAGCATTTGCTATTCTCGATTCAACTTACACCGTTGTATACTACTATACTAGCGTCAGGATAGATGGGGAACTGGAGTTTGGATATCCACCACACTACGGATGCATCCACAACCAGAACTAGACACGACGATCACTATTCAATCAGCTAAGGCGCAGTGGCAGAGTGGTCTAATGCGATAGACTAGAAATCTATTCTCTTCGGAGGCGTCTGTTCGAATCAGGCCTGCGTCGATTGGTTTATCTTTTGTCCTTGTGCTGTACAAGGAATCATTTTTACTCCAGTCCCTGTTTTTCCCAGATGTTTTGCCACTCAACACTTAGACAGATAAATCCCAATACATCTCATCTCCGTAGCTGATTCCTGGCCACCAGGCTCATCATGGTCTTTCAAACACAGTCGCTTATGCATGTAATGCTTCTCGCTATATACTGCAAAGTTTCAAATCAAGTAGTAGACTCTCTCTAGATATTTAGACTGAGACGATGTTCTGATGAAAGCAAATAGATGACGGCCATAGGCCAATAAGTACAATTGTCTGCTATATTCGTTTCTAGATGAATCCAAACTCCAACTCCGCTTCATCACGTTGCATGTCGTAATTATCATCGAGGGTTCATATCACCTGCCAGATTCATATGCATGATGGCTTCAGCTGTCCAGTCCTCCTCGCTCTTCTCTCCCTTATTCTGCTGTTGCCAAAAGCTCACCTCTTCACGCCCGTCCACGCCTGGTAGCCGAATCTGGGGCGGCGCTTGACCGTTCCCTGGGATGGGCTCAGGTGGTGGAGGTGGTGCGTGGCCAGGAACAGGACGTCTGTGAACGAGGCCCTGCCCTTGCTCGGCACCACTATACCGTGAAAAGTCAGGGATGTCGAATCCTTGGTCAGGCTGGTGAGAAAGATTCAGCTGCGTCGGTGGTCCAGAGCCTGCAGATTGAGGTGGGTGCTCAAACTGTGCGTGCTGGAACCCTGTCGGTGTCTCTTGATCTGGAAGCTCAGAGACCATGGTCTGTGTTGGCTCATACTCATGACGAGGAGTTGCCTGGTCATATTCCTCCTGCTCCAAGATCTGAGGAGCTGGCTCGACGTTTCTCAAGCTGGAAGATCCTGGTGCTGCACCGCCTCCGCTTCGTACGCTGACCATGGATGCCCTAGCCTGGTCCATAACGTCACCTGCAGTAGATTCAGCATCCATATCGCGGATGGAGAACTGTGCGAGGGTTCTAAGCTTTCGGCTGACCCAGCCGCCAAGAATCTTGCCGCGCTGTTTCTCTCCTAGTCGAGATCGTGGGAAGTCTCCCTTGTTCACAAATGCGACAATATCAACAATGATCTGATGCTCATTCAGGATGGCATTGACGATAACAGGGACAATTGATGCCAAGTACGGCTTGCGGTTGACTTCAACGAGAACGACCACTAGACCACCAGCTTGGAATACAGCACTGTGTTTTTGTCAGCAGGTTTATTCATTGTTAAGAGCTTCATAACTTACCAGCCATTCTGCACAATATTTCTGTGGCATCGCTCCACGGAGTTCTCGATATCCATCGGGAAATGGCTCAAACCATTGATCTCGAAAGTCTCACCGATATTTCCGAGAACAAACAGAACCTGCATATCCACCAGAGCGCCGTTGGGTCCAATGGGTCGGCTAACATTGTGAAGGAATCCCAAGTCGCCTGTACGGATGTACTGAATGTTCGGATCTCCATCAACAGCTCGGCCGTCAAAGCGCTCAGCATCGAAAGCATCCTTGGAACCGTAGAAGGACTTGACACAGGCTTCAGAGTCAACCCATATCTCACCATACTCGCCATCAAGACAGTGGACTCTGCTCTCAGGGTTGATGATGGCGATTTGTGTCGATACAGGAACCATACCACTGTCCTGTACCAGCAAGGCAAGAGGATCTGATTCAGGGTCCACGGGAATAACCAAGCCACGACGAAGGGCTTGTGTATCAAGCCACAGTTCGATAGGCTCGATGCACATGTAAGATCGCGATGCAACCATGGGGTTCAGGACGTGCGAATACACTGTGTTGATAGCGGTTCTGTCCAGACCAGCTCCAGCAAAATGAAGCCTGACCTTTTGGAAGACATCAACTCTTGGTCGGCTCTCCGCAGTGATCATCATATTCTTGAGTTCGTGCAGCGTGAAACCCTTGGCTTGCATAGCAGCCATGGCATGGTCAAGCATCTGCGGTGTCGCATAAGTATCCTTAATCTTATATCTGGACAATGTGACAAAGAGAGACATGGGATTAGCCGCAAATTCCACTGGTGATAGGAGGTAGGTAGGTGTTCCGATGTAAATGCCCATTAACGCTGTATGGATGAAACCGAGACCAGTCGAGCTTCGTACACATCCGAGCACAGGCCTTGAACTGGTCATTTGGCAGGTTTCCTTCTGGACCTTGCACATGCCCATGATGGTGTCATGACCAAGCTGAACTGAAATACGTCGTTGGTCAGGGGTCCAGTATGTCCAAACAATAACAGGATAGCCCGGCCGGATCCAGGCTGGGTCAATGGTGAATCTCAAATCCCTCAGTCCACTGCTCTGCTTCGGCGGCTTGGTTGTGTTGTAGACCGAAGGGCTGGTGATTTTCAGAACCTGCGCTGATTGCTTGATATGACTGGCCACAGGCTTGACCTTGATAAGATGGTCCACCTCGGAGTTGACCAACACAGCCTTGACGTTGTAATCCGCCACGATATGGAGGAAAGCAGGAACATCCTCATTCAGTCGGTTCTGGTCGAGGGGCGCAATGGGGATGATGATGGCGCCCAAGCAGATACACGCATGGATGGCAAAAACAAACTCCTCTGAATGCGTATACATAAGGATGATATGGTCTCCAGGTCTCACCTTGACCTTGTTCTTCAGATACATAGCAACGGAGGCAACCTTGGTATCAAACTTCTTCCATGTAACGCCCTTACCTTCTCGACCTCTGCCGTCGATTGTGCAGTAGGCCAATTCTTCTGGCTGGCGGGCTACACGCCATTGAACAAGGTCAGAGATGCAGGAGAAGTTGTTCAATGGAGTTGATGTCCGGTCGTCAATAACCACTTCTCTTCTATCGACACCCGAGTATTGCTTGTCTGCTGGCAACAGAAACTCGGCACGCGAGTCTGAGGCCAATGGTGACCAAATACCACCCATAGGGTCCACGCCAATAGGAAGGTTAAGAACTGCATGTTCCACGCCAAACTTGACGTGCACACATGGAAGGTTGCCGAGATCGAATTCTCGGCGACAAAGCATGTTTCCAATTTCGCGTCGTCCATTTTTGACAACACGTGGCAACGTATTCGGTGCTGTGATCATAACGCAGTACAGTCTAAGATGATGCTCTCCAATGAGGACCTCCATACAACGCTCGGCCAACGACTCCAGGAGGGCAGTATCCGGTTGTCGTGGAGGCCCTCCAGAGGTCAACGGTGCCGTCGAGGCGGCTGCCGATTCCAACACCACAACTGGCAGGTGTTCATCATTGACAAAGACGTCAAATGCTGAACAGTCGTAGATCTTTGGAACATTCTTGACTATGCTCACAACGATATGTTGAACAAAGAAATACCGGTATTCGGCCAGTTCGTGCCCATGCTCAACCCACTCAACCTTTTGTCGAATGCGGTCTTCGTAGAGGCCTAGAACAAAGATTTTACCCTCAATAACGGTACCCAACAGACCAGTTCGAAGGAACTCGGGCTCCACAGGCTGGGGCGTGGGGTCACCTGGGTCGAACTTGTAAGGGCGGGCGTGGAAAATGAGCTCAGTGTTCTTTGGCTGTGCCCAGAAACCACCAGATAGAGAGGGAGAGTCTACCCAGATCTCACCCACAGAGTGGGGTGAAGCCAGTAAACCTGTTTCAGGATCGACCACACAGAGTGTGGCATCTGGTATGGGATATCCAAAGGCACCAACTCGAACCAACCTTGGATCTTCCGTCACCCTCTTGCGGGCCTCGTTTCCAATGGCTACTACCACAACTTCATTTGTTTTTAGAGCCTCGCGGTCCAAAAGAACCTCGCCAAGCTCATTCTTTGCTCTTTCTTCCGTTGTGGTGGTGCCTCCGCCACTCAGAAGGCTGCCAAAGCCATTGGAAATTGTAGGCTTCTCGGTTTCTTCCTTCTCTTCGCCATCTGAATCTGTTTCGTCTTCTAAGTCGAGCTTCAAAGGACAGCCCATGCGTTCTTCTCCTCCTAACCAGTCACGCACACTAATAACCATACCTCCATGCTCAGGCAGACAAAGCATGGGAGCAACAACCTCGCGAGCACGAGGGTTTCTTAATGGTCTGAGCCATCGATCAGCGAGAACTTCGTGAAACTGGCTATCTACTGTCAGGGTATCGATCAAGCAGAGTTTGATCATCTGGAAGTTTGGTTCCATTCCCTTCTTGAAGTTTCGGGTTATCAATGGCTCTTGCTGGTAATTATAAGCGGCTCGTTTCAGGCCAGGGTAGTCTGCGATCATGATGGTCGATTTGTACTTTGTAAGTAGATGGGCGTAGAGTCCAGGAACATCAACGGCTTTGTTGTCGAACCAAACAGTAGTATGGCCACCATACACCGTCAACAGCACGCTCAGAATCATACCAATGCCCTGACGGGGGTCAAGGTATGAGACCAGAATCTCGCTACTTGCGCCACCACCAATCAGTCGGCCGTTCTTATCCCGCAGAGACGGATTGAAGGTATCCCCTGGACCGTTGCCTGGAATTGTAGAGATAATGGCGCTAAGACAAGCCATTTGGTGCATGATGGTTCGGTGGCTGAGAACAACGCCTCTCAAATCTCCGGTTGGTGCCCTCGAAAACTCGATGTATGCCAGATCGGGGACGACCAAGGGCGGGACGTCATCTTTCTTCTTAGGGTGATAACTACCGAACTCGTTCGTCTTCCACCACTCGACACCCTTTGGCCATGTCAACTTTTGAGTTGTTATATCTCGCTGGAAGGCTTTGAGGTTGTTGTCGGTGGTTAGGGCCAGATGGGCTTGTGTTGTGGTAAGAATGTGATTCAAGCGTTGGTAGTCCTGCAAGTCGTTGATGGGGACAGCAACAACTCCGGCGATGAAGCATCCCAGCAAGGCAATTGCAAAGTCAATGACTTCAGAATCGCGATAGATAAGCGCAACTCGATCGCCACGGTATAAAGAGCTCTTGTCTCTGATAACTTGTGCCACCTTCTCGGCTCTGGACGCCAGCTTGTCCCACGTAATTGATGCAATTTCCTTGCCCTTGCTGTCCAGTACCCAATATGCTGGTTTCTTGGCGATAGTTCGGCCTCTATGTCGAAGGACAGCTGCGATATTATCGAACTTTGACATTGGCGTTGAATCGTCATGGGGGTCTTGAATAGCGAAGGGGACCTCGCGAGGGTCTAGTGGTAGTTGGTATTCGAGGGCCTCGGGAGGTGGGAGATCGTTGGTTGTGAGCATTGGCGGCGCCATGGCGGCAGTAGGAGAAAAGGCATCGCTGGAAGAGTATCGCTGCTGAGGTCCTCCATACTCGATAGTTTGGCCCTGATCATAATGCTGCTGTCCCGCGAAGTCCGAGAAATATCCTTGCGAGTCGAGTAGCGTGGTTGTTCGTCCATCAGGTTGCTGCTGCGGTGGTTGTTGATACTGTTGCTGCTGATACTGCTGATCAGGGTATGCGCCTTGCTGCTCTGGTCTGAAAGCATAGTCCCCCGATCTCATGGTACCGGTTCGGGTTTCAGGCTCAACGACGTGAGAGGGGGAGAAGAAGAGGGAGTCTCGGTGGGCAGCCGTTGATCCCGCAGCCATGGGACCTCCCGGTCGCAAAAGCGACGCCGGTGCCTGCTCCGGCGGAGGTCTCGGTAATTCTGAAGACGGGGCATAGCCAGAATGTGGTCGGTATATGGGTGAGTCTGGTGTATCGGGGATCGGGCCGCTGCTGGCGCCGAGAGAGGCATATGCAGCGGCGCGGTGGCCATCACCTGAAGGATGGGCCGAGTCATCGGGAGAGTGTATGCGTAGGCCAGACTGAGGTTCGGCGAGAGCAGCAATTTGAGGTGGAGGAGAACCGAGGAATTGAGAGAAGAGCTGAGTTCGTCGCTTCTGGTAGCTTTGGGCGCGTTAGTTTGAACGGTAAAGGTTAATGCCTGAGTCGCAGAGTTACTTGCCCCTTCTGTGTAATATCACCTTCCTACAGAGAACTCAAAGTTAGCCATGATATCTCGAAAAGATGATTGTTGATCGCATGCGACATCAACAAATGACCTTGGACCAAGCTCCAATGGCGTGCCGAAGCGTCCAAGCCAATGATTGGAATAAAGGTAGGAATTTGGTGAGCAATCAAGTGGCAGTTTACATACCTCAAGCTCGCGATCCAACTCTTCAAGGCGTTCTTGAAGCTCTGGATTGACTTCAGCCATGATGGATGGCGGTGTCGGGCGATGTGGCCGCTGCAAAGATGAAGGTTGGTGGGTTTATTTGAGGTTAGCCACGGACCTGAGTCTCACAGGTCCAGTGCCAGTCCGTCCAGTTGAAGGGACCCGACGGGATAGCAGAGTCTCGTGACGTAGTCTCAACTCAAGCCTTGGAGGGCGGGCAAGAGATTGCTCTTATTGGTTCTGTGACAGGGCCCGTTGGATGAAAGGGCGGGGTGCCCCTGGACTGTTTTGGCTGTATCACCATTCTAACCAGTTTTTTTAGCTGAGAATACGGTCCCTTGCGGGTTCATCCTCCCGTTGCCCCTCCTCTCTTGCAGCTCCAAGCATATGTTGGCCGCTAAATTTAGTGGCTGGTCACTGTTTTAGCGTGGCATTGGTTGCAGGAAGCAAGATATATATCCTTGAACTGAAGCTCCTCTTCTCAACAGGGTCGCAATCGTGGTATTCGGCAGGCTCGGTGCTTTAGCCAGTATCGTATCACTGAATCTAATATCCGTTTAGGAAATGCGCGCCGTTGTATATGTCATTCTCTTGGCCACATCTACTCCATAATAGCTGTTGCTTTTTGTATGGAGTATTCTATTTTAAGAAACCTGAGTTGGCTGTGATAGACCGCCTATGACTGCGTCGCATCAACCACACAAAGCAAAGTCCAGAATGTGTGAAACTGGACCTTATCTTCCTGATAGATCACCGCGATGTCAACAGATATGCAAATACTATATGTGCATTTTCATTTTACGACACTCGGATCCCCCAGAGCTCAGATGTAGGGTAAGCTATTTGAAGATCGGATGTCGGTGGTTTGAATCTCCGGGTCCACATTACACCTCTTCCCTCTCAAAAGCTCAAAATTTCCTTCCATTTTACTATTCTCACCATTCAACATGTCTTGCACTTCAACACAACCAGTCGATTGCAGCGAACTTAAAACCTCTTGAGGGACTCTGAGGCATTTGCTAGACACCATGAAGTCATGTGTTATCTGGGTCAGCCTGGCTGATATGAACCGCGACATTTGCTAAAATGCAATCGAATCACCTACATGCTCACTACAATAGTATTTTCATTGGCATCGAACTTGCTTAATGACCTAGTTACATGGTATGTCTATTGTTTATTCCTTTCATCGCATTTCTATTTCCATATGATGAGACGCACATAACACAGACCTGTTCTGAACACTTGTGTAGAAAAACATGTTTTTAATCTGATCAAACCCTTTAAAGTTCTCTTTGGCACTTGTTCTATTTCAGAGATCCAGTACTAACAAGGCCTCAGGATCTAAAATTGATAGAACATAGAAACCAAAATGGAGTCTGGCTTCGAAACTTCGACTCTACTGGTTTGTTCTTCTTTTGTTCGCGGCTCCAAGTCGGGTCTCTTTGAGACAAAGACGGTTGAACGTCGAATACACCCTCTCCTCTAGTGAGGAGATGTCCTTGTTCAACTAAGAACTGCCCATCTTTTACGATTTACTCATGTTCGGGGCCTCGTTCTTTCGCATTGAACAAAGCCCTCGACGAAGACAATGTGCTGTTCCAGCTCTTACTGTATCTAAACTATCTTGTAGTAATAATATAAAGGATGCCACAGACTCGTTTCCTTAGTTCATCTTTCGTCCTCACCCAAGCAATTATCTGCTCCTGAACGCTCTTCCGCATAGCTTGAACAAATCGTCAGTTCTGGCAACAACGCATATCGATACCACTTCGCCAGTCCCAACAAGATCTGAATAGTCACCATAAAGCCTAGTAGTACCCGGCAAGTCTCAGGACATTTCCAGATGGACAATCTGTACAGTTCTGCCCCAGAGTATATGGGCAACACCTTAGCAGATATCAACCAACAGGTTTTGAATGGTATGGGTGATGACTACGACTACGACGGACTTTTCAACGAACAGTTCTCATCCGAAGATTTCATCAACTCGTGGGACTTTGGGGCAACCCAGGGCGTGGCTCCGAATACAGTCAAGGAAGACGCTCAGCTTCCAGTTGATCCTAAGCTCGAATCGACCGCCGACACTCACGCCCCATCCGACCTAAACTCCATGTCGAATGTGCCCAACGACATAGGAGCTCCTAAGCCTCACCAGCTACAAGATCCAGTTCCCATGCCAAAGACATCTTTGGCGCAGCAGCCCCGAACAGTACGCCAGCCTCTGGCACTACCCGTGCCTGTACCGGCCAATGCGTCCTCAGTTCATCAGCCTTTGGCACTACCTGTGCCTGTGATGGGAAATGCGGCCTCCAGTAGAGTTTCTCAAAGCGTGGATCTCGCAGCAAATGATCAATTTTCACTCTTTGACACTCGTGGACAAACAAACTCGTACTTATTATCCCCTTGCACGTCTTGTGAGAAGCACCAGCTAACCCGAACAAGGCACATTCCTCCCAATTATAACGCTTACAATTCCTATCAACCTAGTTATCATTACCCGGACAATGGTATCCAAGGGATCTACGGCCCTCAGGGCATGGCACAGTATCCCCTTCAACCTTCAGCCGCAATCAAATCTCAGTCTATGCACAAGATAATCCAAGTAAGCAAATGCGCAAATTGTCGTCAGGACCCTCATCCTGGCCCATGCTTTTCACAGGCAGCTCCCCAGACTCCTCCCCAGGCTCGTCGGCCACCTCAACAAAGACTTCAGCAAGAACCACCCCAAGCACCATCCCAAGAAGCAGATGGACGGCCAATTTGGTTGCAGACACCTCCTAAGCGCAAGCGAAATGTTGCATTTGACGACGATGAGGATGACGACTCCGACCTGGAGGGTCCCCGGAAGAAGCCTGGTAGAAAGGGACGGACCCTCAAGACTAAACGCGGAAGGGATAAAGATTTCGAGATTGGAATCAAGATGTATGGAATGTTCCGATTCCCGGAAATGGACTGGGTTTCGCACAGAAGGTTCAAATTTCTGTACTTGCCCACGGGACAGTTGGAGAAGAAGATTCTATTCTCGGCTGAGGACTTGAAGGACTATGTCTACAACTGTCCTCGAAACCCAAGGCTTTGGATCCAGCAAAATCCAGCGCAGTGCACAGAACGAACTATCGATGCTGACACTATGTGTCGATACGAGAACTGCCCTGATTCAAACAACACGATAAGACCTGGCTGGGTGCGCGTGGCGTTCGACGAGTTCCATCAGCTTACCTCTTGTGGTCAGAAGGATCCTTTCAAGATGGCTGGTGTTATGCACCTTTGGTGCTTCGAGCAGTGCATCGACCCCGTAGAGGTAATGGCAAATGGGAAAATGATGCCAGATGATCGCGACGACGAGCATCTCATCAAGGAAAAGTCGAACAAGATGGCCATCACTCGGGATTCTGACACAACGATCGTTAAGCATACGATCAGACCTTGGTTCAAGAAGCATGCGGGTCAACCACTACAAGCTCCTTACGCGAACTATGCGGAGTCTCTCTCCTACGCGCTTGTCAAGCACCATCTGGATCATCAAGTCGGTGCTCGTGCCAGGAGCCGCGGTGGTCGCAACAAGGATAGACCGGAAAGCGAGCTGAAGACCATTGACGTTCACATGGGCCGCCTCGACTTCTGGGCCGCTCGCGACACTGCTTCCAGGAAGAAGAGGTCGGCGAAGCATTCTCGTGCTGCTGAACCTGAGCAGTTATATATTCCGGCGACCTCCAATGGACTTCCTCCGACACAAAAATCTGCTGAACTGACGCCATATGGCTCGACAAAGAACTTCAGCGATGTGCTAGAGAGTATTTCCGTTGCCAATAACTATGAGTTTGATTATAACGGAGTCATGCCGGAGGTGAAGAAGGAGGAGGAGCCAGTCAAGGTCGAGGATAGCTCAAAGTGGTCTGGGCCTGCCCCAGGGATCCAAAGAGTATCGATATCAATCAGCGATATTCTATCTCCCAGTGTTCTCCTAGAGCAGGAGGACGTTGTGCAGCCGAGCCCCAAAGCAGAAACTGGTCGCAAAGATCAGCCCATCTCGCCACTACGACGAAGCCCCCGCCTCTCAGCTGGGAACATTTCTGATTCTGTTCAGACCGAGACCAAGGCTACCACTTCCCCAGAAAAGGCGCAAGCCTCCGGCTTGGCTTTCCCTACGGCCCCTAAGAAAGTATCCGTGGCTCTGCCCTCTACACCAGAGGGCCAGAGAGCTGCTTCGTTGAGTGATAGTCTTTCCGAATCGCCATCCGCCCGACCAGTAAAAAACAAATCCCCTCGAGAAGGGTCTGGTCACGCTGGTGAGGAGACTCAGGGCTCACCTTTGAGGAGAAGCAGCCGAGCGAGCCCTAAGAAGAAGCTTTGAGGCAGCAGGTGGCGATGATCAAGGACTATTGAAAGTTGCTGGAGTCATGGAGTGGATGTAATAGTACGGTATCCCTGCTGGTTAGAGGACTACACAGGATATGGAGTTTTTATTGGGTTTAGAGGATATGGATCAAAATCTATGGAGCCATGGGATGTGTCGTGTTTCTGCAATACCCCATTTCTCATGGTTCAGGATAACAGCATAACATAGCAATCAGTGCATTAGACTTGGCTTAGTATTCAGTCCGGAGTTTGGAGTTTATGTTCACCTTCCTGTTTTAGTATTAGAGAATCAAATTGTATACACGAATGAATAAGCTATGAGTTGCAGTGAGTGAAGTCAAGTGATCATGGAGATATCGAGAGAGTTAGTCTTGGTCGAAGAACCAGTTGTGTCGAGAGAGAACTTTGATCACCTTGACAAAAGGCTCTATAGATAGAACATTGCTCTTTATATTAAAGGCTCAATTCTTTGTGAATGGTTCGAGTATCGGATCGAGTCTCTTTGTTTCTTCAACAATAACGACACCAGCATCATAGGACCTCTCTTTCAAGCCACAAGCTATAAGCGACAAAACGCACGGCTCAACTCAAGGTCCAGTCCCGATCTTCAAAGAAACCCAACCCAAGCCAAGCCAAGTCAAGTCAAGGACAATCAAATCGTCTATCTGATCAGGCAAAAGGGGTCCAAGCTTCGACAAAGAACCTCGAGCCCCCCAGGCTCCAGCTCGCCCGTTATAGCAGTGACGTTGTCCCCATCTGGTGGGGGAAGGGGAAGTAAGGGAACGACCCGTCCGTTGAGAGGGGTCGTCGGGGGGAGGGGGGTACGGGAACGCCGATGCAGGCTTACAAGCTAAACAAGGTTGAGGGCTGCTAGGACAGATCTGCGGCCTTGTAGCTGAGCCGGCATCTGTAGCTGTGAGTTGTTCGATATTGCTCTTTTGGGGGAGGAGGGAGAACGGGACTTGAGAGGGTGGCATGGATGCCAAGAGAGGAGAGTTGCGTTTCGGCGAGTGCGAGAACAATAAGTCGTGTGCTATATTTGAAGCTCACGTCTCTTGTCTTTGGGGCATATTCTTCACCTTCTTTGTTCAGATTCTTCAGTTCTACAAGTGACAGAATCATAAATATCGCTCTGCATCGCCCATACCCTGCCAAGCGGGATCAGAGCAAGGATCAACGTGGTCAAGTTCAGTCTATCGACAGGCGATATTCGGCGAGAGCGAAGCTATATCAGCACATCCCACTGCAATACATACATAGTCTGTCTACCTACTGTATCAGCTTTGGTAGCACACGGCATTGAGAGAGAAACGTTCTACGGCACAACGATAAATCCAATCACGTGTGCCATACCTTTTTTCCCTTTGGTTATTTTTCCGGTTTCCTCCAAGAGCTCGCCTGAGCTGCCGGTATTTGCATCACACATTCCATACATACCAGAGCAGAGCAGAGCAGGCCAAAAGAAGGGTTGCATCCCTTATCTGTCGGAGAATAACAGAGAGCTATCAGTGGTTAATTCTCGAATCAACTACTGCAAGTTAAACAGCTTCAGGTTCGTGGATCAACTAGATTCATCCAATTCCATCTCTCATTCCGGAATTTGTGGTCGGTCCTAACTTATTCTACTAGTTACAGCGGCTATAGCAGTGACGGAGACGGCGCGCAACAGGAACAGGTCCACCGTTTTTACTTTGCAGCTTGAACCTTTCAGGCGGTACCTTACAGGGCTTTTAGTGGGGCGACCACCTAAACCATCCCATTCTCCAAGCATCTCCATCTCCATGTCCATCTCATCCCGTCTCCCAGGGCCCTCCACATCCACATCCACATCCTAGATTCCAGGGCAGGCATCAAATCGGCCGAGTTCCATTGATACAACTGTCGTCGCTCAATTGTCTCTCTCTCTCTCTCTCTCCCTCTCTCATCTCTACTCTCTTCTTTATCTTCTTTCTCTTCTCCCAAAGGCAAATCATGGGAGCCGAAGTCAAGCCTGCTTTGCAGGTGATTGTATTGGTACGTATCATCAAACGGTTAACAGCCTATCCCGATCCCTCGTTTGTTTACATGTGCACCGTTACATCTCCAAAAACCAACCAACACCCACTGAGGTTCACCTGTGATATCAGAACGGTTTTTGGTGCATGACGACCAGAAACACAACACAACACAACACAACACACCGGATCATGTCGTGATTCGTGGTGGCGTTTGCCTTGCCGCATCCTAATACCCTATTTCATAATTCGGCTTCTCTCCACTCACTCATATGAATAATTCAGCTGAACTCTAGCTAACCTTCTATAACAGGGCTCAGGAGGCGGTCCTCAAGAATCAAACACCACTGCTTTTCTAGTCCGATCTGTTGCCCAAAAATGGCATCGTGGCTCTATCGTCGCCGTCGATGCTGGCGTCCATCTCTCTGCCATCACACGTATCATGGAAGAATCGATACCCTCTCCGCCACCTCCTCCTCCCTTCACACTCACCACTGGCCCCTTTGCAGGTCTTGAGCTACCTTACTCGTCACCTTCTGCTAATGCATCCCACATCACTCGATCTCTTGTCGACACATATCTCATCACTCACCCTCACCTTGATCACATCTCTGGCTTTGTAGTCAATACTGCTGGCTTCCCAGGCACAAGGCCAAAGAAACTGGCTGCTCTACCAAGCACAATCCAAGCTTTCAAGAATCACATCTTCAATAATGTGATATGGCCAAACCTGAGTGATGAGAACAACGGAGCTGGTCTGGTAACTTATATGCGATTGGTTGAAGGTGGTAGTCCGACACTCGGCGACGGTGAAAGTAGGGGTTACATCGAAGTTGCAGACGGACTCCTTATCAAGGTTTGGAGCGTAAGCCATGGGCATTGCCTCGAGAAGCATAGCCACAGGGGCTCGACGTCAAGTGCATCTACTCGCTTCAGCAGCCATGATGCATCCATGCCACAGGGCCCCATCGCGCGCTCAGCATCTTACTACCCGGGATCTATTTCCCTGCATCGAGGGTCACTCATGATCCCCCAAAACAGCTTCAGCCCTGTAACCAATGTATCGGAACAGGAGCAAATTTGCGTCTACAACTCAAGCGCCTACTTCATACAGGACCCCACCACCCACCGCGAAGTCCTGATTTTCGGAGACGTTGAGCCTGATAGTATATCGCTAAGCCCGCGGAATCTGCATATTTGGCAACAAGCTGCCCCAAAGATCGCCGCTGGTAATCTCAAGGCTATCTTCATCGAGTGCAGCTACGACGAGTCGCAGGCCGAGGATCGTCTGTACGGGCACCTGAAGCCCCGTTATGTCATCGAGGAGCTGCGTGCCCTGGCTCATGAGGTCGAAGTCGAACGCAAGTCGCATTACTCCGAACCTAAGAAGCGCAAGCGCATGGGCAGCACGACTGACGAGACTCCACGACGAAATCCTTCTATCGCGAATCTCACCTCTGAAGACCCCGTGTCTCCCAGGACCATCAAGGCTTCGACACCTGATTACGTTCACCCTGGTATTGAAACACCTCCTACACCGCATCTCGCTTCGCCGACGGCTGAGTTGACGCTCAACCCATCTGATTCCTTCACATCTGTGCCAAAGATAAAACGGCCCCTCGAAGGTCTCAAGGTTGTCATCATCCATGTCAAGGATCGACTTGATGATGGACCTAATGTTGGAAACACCATTCTGAAACAGCTGCATAATTTTGAGAGCGAAACGGAGTCGCCCTTGGGATGCGAATTTATCATCTCCCATTCTGGTCAGAGCATCTATCTCTGAGCACTTCATCTACAGGCGTTTGCACTTTTTTGCTTTCTCTGGCATTTAGCCATATATGATTTCTTCTGTTCTATAGCACCTGGCTATAAGCTCCGTGGGCTTGTGCTACTGTTTGGGTTTATGTTTATTAAACATTTTGCTTATATGAGGCGACGGTTTGGTTTATGAGTATAGCTCAGGGAATGAAAGGTGGGCATGTATCACTCCTAGGGAATTGTATTGCATGATTGTCATTTTGTTATTAAGCCTGGTTTCCGGGCTAGTTTATTCTATGTATTTGGTGTTTGGTCATGAATGAATATATACCAAGTCTGGCTTAGTTCTTTTGCTTTTGTATCTTTTCAACTCCCTCTTGGCCACCGACGTCCTTATCAAAATCTGTTCTGGGGATCTCAAACGCCTCAGTAACCCTCGCATATGTGATTCCTCCTAACCGGCTGACTGGCTTCAATACGCCAGGATCAACCATATTCTTATCCTCATTCAACGCATCCTCTCGAACCCAGAAGCGAGTTCCCTCGAAAACGGCCATGCAGCCCGACTTGTTTCCAGGTCGTGCCTTGCTGTCGAACTCCTTGAGCATGTCGAGCTTGCACTCAATGCTGACAATAGCCTCGCCCACTCGAGCACACTTGACGGTCTCACAGTCGTACTTGGGTGTCAGGCCTGAGATATCCCACTCGGATACATCAGCAGGGGCGTTGACACTAGCTGAGTTTGCGGCTTCGATGAAGTGCTCTGAGATGATGTTGATAACACACTCGCCGGAGTCGGAGACGTTGCGAAGTGTATCCTTCGCATTTTCTAGTCCAGAGGCGAAACCAACAACAAACATGGGCGGGTCGTGGTTCATCATGTTGAAGTAACTGAATGGAGCGAGGTTCTTCTTTGTACCGTCGGGAGCTTGGCTGCTCACAAAAGCGATAGGACGCGGTACAATAGCAGAGATGAGAAGCTTGTAGTTGAACCCCGCAGGGCGACCCTCCTCGTGGGGATCTATGGTGACATGTTTCTTATCGCCATCATCCTTGCCCAACTTATTCGCACCCTCACCAAAAGTCCAATCCGCGTCAACAGTCTTGGTGTAGCGAAACTGAGACTTGGCATCCAGCTCCGGTCTCGAAGCCTCGACCCCCTTAAAATCCGGGTGAGGATTGCGCTTGATGATTGCGTCACCCATGATGAATCGAGAGGTTGGAAATATCCGCGATGAGTGAGTTGTGAGCGGTTTAAAGATGCGACGCATGGGAAACTTGGCTTGGGTTAAAATAAAAGTATGGGGATATTCGGAGGGGCTCGGGGTTAGATGTTGATTCCGGGGTATCTTTTCTATGGAAGTTCATTGGTAATGTTGCTTGCTAAGATCGTTTGTAATGCGTGATAAAGCAAGTGGATTGTCTGTTTTCTCCACTGGTACTGGCTTTGAGTGAGGTAATTGATTGAGTACATTTCGAGTCAGGTATAGAGCCTTAGTTCTTAACTATGATTCGAAGGGGGCTTACTAGTTTCGGAAATACGGAATAAGAGATGTGCTCTTATAAGTGGTGGTTACTTTAATAAGAGAAGATCACTTCCTTGATACATGATATATGATGTAAGTCAATCATTGTTGCTCGTGGATATTCTCCTGCAGCGGATGAAGCCAATACTGCAACACCGTCGAGATTTCTCACAATCTGGCCAATTACTAACTTTGGACCATCATCAAGATTCTTGTGATCAATCATCATTGGCTATCAACTCCAATAACAACATAAAGAGAGAGTGATACCATACCAACCATATCTATTTAGGGGATCATAATCTATTCATATTGATAGATTCGCAAGATTATGGTGTTCCAAGTGTAGGGTAGCCACCTTACATAATGCAACCACTATAACCATTTCATGTGACAGCGCGAGCTAGTGTAACACGGAAAGAGGAGTCATTCGCCGCGTCTGACTCTAGGAAAAAAAAAGTTGATCGTAGATTTCAAGCCGAAATATATATCGATTACCTATGACTTAAGCAGATGATGCATTTTTGTATCGCACCGAATTCCCTCTTAACTCTTTAAAACTCTCTCATGCAAACATGGGGCACTCGACGCCTCGCACATTTATTCAATTCTTCTAGCCGTCCATTACCACCCACTTTTTCATCAACTTCACCTGGACTTTATTTCTGCAGACGAGCCTGGAACGGTTCAAAGCCAAAAGTAAAGTCTCGAGCTTTCAGAAAACCCCGCCTATTCTCTGAACCTATCGTGAAACCAAAACCAACCCCAAATCCAAATCTAAGCGAGAATTCTGCTGGTGCTCCAATGACGACTACGGTTGAGATCGCTTCGGCGCCCACCGTGGATACTCCCGGAACCTGTCTCTTTGTCCACAGCGATAAACGGGCGTATCTGTTTGGCCGACCCGAAGAAGGGACACAGCGCGCTTTCCAGAGCAGGAGACTTGGAATGGGAGCAACAGAGCAAGTCTTTCTCAGCGGCAGTGTCTCGTGGGAGTTGGTTGGAGGTCTCTTCGGCTATGTTCTCACAGTTGGTGGCGCTCTAGAGGCGAGCAGGGAACAGACGGCATTGATCAATGAGGAAAGGAAGAGCAAGGGCCAAAAGTTGACGAAGCAAGCTGCTTTCGAAACCATTCACATCCATGGTGGCGAGAATCTAAACCACACTCTCGCCGCATGCCGTCCCGTCATTTTACGTCAACCGATCTCTGTGCGCACGCATGAGTATAGAGAAAACCTTCGGCTTGAGACAATCGAGAGCATAGAACCCGACTGGAAAGACGACGTGCTCCGTGTGTGGAAGATTCCGATTCAACGAGATCGCTCCAGCAGCCCAAAGAAGCGTCGCAGGTCGAGCGCCATCGCTATCAGTGAAGACCAAGAGGAAGCACAGTTCAAAGAGTGGTCACCACTTTCAGACCCTGAATATGCGACCACTCTTGTTGAGAAAGTCATGTTCAATGGAAGACTCAAAGGAAACGGCATGCTCATCCCTGTCAAGCTGAGCGAGGTCAAGCCCAAGGATACTACTATCTTTATACGGGAGGAAGGCAAAGCAAAGCTTTACAAGGGTCCTAGACCTGGCGATGGGTCAAAATTGACAGAGCCGGATCAAATTGTTTGGGTATTCCCCGAGAAGGAGACTCAAATCGATCGCAGCGGGGATATCCTCAACGTGACACATCGACCACTGCCCCCAACAATCTACAGCCAAAGCTCCATGTGCTACATCGTCAAATGCCTCGACCGCCGCGGGAAATTCAATCCTCAGAAGGCGAAAGAGCTTGGAGTACAGGTCACTGACTTCAAGCAACTGACTGCGGGCAATACTGTAGTGACAAAAGATGGCGTCACTGTAACCCCTGAGCAGGTCCTTGGCGAGACTCAGCCCGGACAAGGATTCATTCTCGCCGACATCGAATCTCACGACCTCATTGACTCATTCATGGAGCGACCTGAATGGTCTAACACGGAATTGATGTCTCATGTGGCTATTGTGTATTGGATTCTCGGCCCAGGAATGGCAGACGATGCTAGAATCCAGAAGTTTGTGGATGAGCACCCCACGATGAAGCACTTCTTCTGCGCTCAAGACACATGCCCCAATATGATTTCTCTGGCTGGACCTGGGCAGTTACAGACCAAGCTACGTAGGGTCGACCCTGAGAGATTCACTCTCCTCAAATTCGATAACGATGTCAAGGGAGCCATGCCAAATGGATCACAGGTTGAGTCTGGCCGGACAGGAACCAAAATTGCGCTCATGCCTCGACTCAAATTCGGCGAGGGCGAGATTGCCCCGTTTCCTGATCTCATGGAGGCAGCTCAGTCTGTCAGTGATGAGATTCTAGAACTGGCACGAAAGGCTCGTGAAGAGACATCTGATCCCGAGTTCTTGCGAAAATTGGAAGAGGACGAACAAGATATTCCCAATCGTGATGCTGAAATCATCCCCCTTGGGACTGGCTCTTCAATTCCAGGCAAATATCGCAATGTTTCGTCAACACTGATTCGGGTACCTGGTATTGGAAACTATCTTCTCGATGTTGGTGAGGGCACCTTGGGTCAAATCCGACGGCTCTTTGGAGAGGAGGAAACTGGAAATATACTCCGAGATCTCAGGTGCATTGTCATCAGCCATCTTCACGCTGATCATCACCTCGGTACTCCCAATATGATCAAAGCCTGGTACGAGCACACCATCGAGGACACCAATGCCAAGCTAGCTATATCCTGTATATCAAGATACAAGGCGCTCTTGGAAGAGGTCTCTCAAGTCGAGGATATTGGTTTCCACAGACTCCATTTCCCCCATTGCAGCAGCACCAAGCCCGATAAGTACAACACCGGCCCCTTCGTGATCGATAACGGAGACTTTGGGCTCCGTGTTATCAAACGCATCCCAGTTCCTCACTGCTGGCTCTCCTACGGAACAGAACTCGAGCTCACATCCGGTCTCCGCATCGCATACTCAGGTGACTGCCGTCCCTCAAACGAGTTCGCTCGGGAGTGCGAAGGTGCCCACCTCCTTATCCACGAGTGCACGTTCGACGATGACATGCTGGCTCACGCTAAGAAAAAGGGCCACTCTACAATGGGCGAGGCACTAGAGGTTGCGCGCAAGATGAAGGCTCGAAGGACGCTGCTCACGCATTTCTCGCAACGCTATGTCAAGGCTGATTCGTTGAAGAGAGATGAGAGAGGTCAGGCTGGTGAGGCACTCATGGCTCTTGATCTTATGAGTGTTAAGCTGGGCGATTTCAGGAAGGCTGCTGCTTTCCAGCCTGCGATTGCTATGCTCATGGCGGATGCAGGTGACAAATAAGGTCCTCGGTATGAATAGACTTGTATGATAAGGGAAAGTATAGAGTTGTAACGCTATATATGACCTGTTGATGATGACTGCTTATTGTTCGAAGTAACTCGGGCTGTTCATGTCTGTAGAGCCTTAGGAACAGAATAGATGTGAGTTTCTACTATAGGAACATGTCTCGAACTGTTCACAGCCGTCGACACAAACTTTGAATGTACAATAATAGCTTTATAAATTAGAAGCTCACTAGATGTTGATTGATAACTAATACCAATTATACGTTCTATCCATATCGAGGCATCTCCTCTAGGGTGGCCGCATATGCGACTGAACACAGAACATTCAGCATCACCACAACTCCACCCTCGAAACAAGCTTTCAGCCAACTCACAACTCAAACAATCGTTCATCAACAACATATCCATGACATTCCTACCATTCAAACATCAACAACAATGATCTTACACGTCACTGTGCAAATCTTGGAAGAGAATAGTGATCCTGCTCCTCATCGGAAATAAAAGGTTCCGGCCGCGTGGCCTAATGGCTAAGGCGCTAGATTTCGGTCCCCAGCTTCCGAACTCTCTAGAGATTCCAGGTTCGAATCCTGGCGTGGTCGCTTAGCTTACTTGCTGGATTTCATCTTTTGCTGAATGGAAACTCGTCGGCATTGTATTTTTGCAGATCCGGTACTCAGAGTTGGGGACTCGGGATATCAACCCGCCAATCGCGGCTTGTTGATTTGCTGCTTAGGATTTTGGTATCTCTTGGGTGACTGATATCATTGCTCCGATGAGGGACCGACCCCGATACAGATTGACCCTGATATGTCTTTTGGACTTCAAGCTGTGTCTATTATACAACAATTTCTACCAGAAATTCTATGTTAATTCTAGAGATATTCAGAGATATTCATCTCTACTCGGGACTCGTCCCGATTCTCCTTATGCGTAACCCCACGATTTATAGCCCGGGCCGGGGTTGTATGTACGTAAATTAAGCCATGTGCCGGCTCCGAAAGCGGGGACTCTCCTGCGGCTACGTTAGCTTATCGTCGCGTTTATTCAGAGCAATCCCCCTCCACCGGATTTTTTTGTCCCACGAAGTGGTCATTCGGGCATTTCTAGTCCACAAGAACCCCTCTAGCGGTCAATTAATAGTTTACCTTTGCCTCGCCTTGCTTTGCTTCAGGTCAGGTAGAGCCTTGTCTGTTTTCCCCTCCCGCCGCCCTCTTGCTCGCGAGCAACTCCCCTCGTTATCTCGAATCCGACAAAGACTCCGTCCCGTATCTACACATAGAACATGTCGGCCTCGCTACCAGGCGCGCGGGAGCTTCCCGCTTCCCAATATGACCTTGAAACATACATGGGACGGGTACGCCATACAATGGGCATTACAGACCCTACGTAAGTCCAATTGCTGAAACTCTGAGCCTCCAACCTCAAATATAATGAGCTGACCGTGCTGGCGCATTCTCCAGGACCCTGTTCGCGGGCAAGACCGGACTCGAGGCGGCCAAGAAGCTGGTGACGGATTACAAGACGGGAAAGATCGAGCACATGTCCCCATCTTTGTGGCATGCCAAGAAGGTTGTTGACTCTACGCTGCACCCTGGTATATATGGCCCTGGCAGAGTGCAATCGTGACACCAGCTGACGAGATACTGTGCAACAGACACCGGCGAGCCCGTCTTCTTTCCCTTTCGAATGTCCTGCTATGTCCTGACCAACCTCGTCGTGACCGCCGGTATGCTTCAACCTGGCATGGGTACAGTCGGCATTGTTGGATGGCAAGTCTTCAACCAGTCCCTCAATGTCGCATTCAACACTGCCAATGGCAACAAGTCCTCCCCCATGTCGACCGAAGTCATGATCAAGTCATACCTCTCCGCCGTGGGAGCTTCTTGCTCTGTCGCTCTTGGTCTTAACGCCATTGTGCCTCGACTCAAAGTCACACCGTCCACCCGCCAAATCCTCGGTCGATTGATTCCCTTCGCTGCCGTTGCTACAGCCGCTGGCCTCAACACCTATCTCATGCGCCGGGACGAGATCGTCAAGGGCATCGATGTTCGACCTGTACTGTCGGATGATGACAAGCAGAAGCTCATCGCCGAAGGCAAGTCGGAACGAGACGTACCCTCGCTGGGCAAGTCTCAATCTGCTGCCAAACTCGCTGTGTATCAAACCGCAGCCAGTCGAGTCTTCACAGCGTCTCCTATCATGGTTCTTCCTCCTATGGTCTTGTACCATATCGAGAGTAGGCAAGCTTGGTACAAGAACCTTATGCAAAAGGCGTGGGTGCGCTCACGGCCAGCACTCGTCAAGGGTATTCCCCTGGGTATCAACTTGAGCTTGATTGCCCTCACCTCCTTCGCCGTCCTTCCTTTCGCTCTGGCTGTCTTCCCACAGCAACAAGAAGTGAGCGCTGAGTCACTCGAGCCTGAGTTCCATGGCAAGGGAGGTAAGAATGGCAAGGTTGTTTTCAACCGTGGCCTGTAAACAGCCTCTGTTGCATAGCGCAGAAACCCCTTTAGCATGATGGTCGTGAGAACGATTGCACATGATGCCCAATCTCTCGTGACACCATGCTGTCTGAACAACAGTAGAGAGGTTTCCCTGAGATCTTGTTGAGAATGCAAGTTGTCGCTGATTAACAAACCAGAATAGCCTCAAACTTGCACGAAAGAATAAAAGGGTTAAACAGCTTGTCCCTTTGTTGGTTTGAAAATACAAGAGACAACGAGAACCGTACAGGCGGCGTTTATAGTGTAGATAGAGATTCTTTGCAACTTTGAGAGCGTGCTAGGTCTGAAATGTTATGCAGGAAACACAAGTAAAGGAGCTTCTCAGAGCCAAAAGTTGCTCGCTTTAGCCACTAGAGCTAGACTTGACTGTATCATTAGATATTAGATGAATGGATTCATACAACACCCATTATAAAGAGCGCAATATGTTGTAAACTATACACTTCTTGACCTAGATCTTACGACCTATGCTGACTGACCCTCTTGATGAACATAGACAGCTGTTGAAGTCTAGGGTTAGCCATAAGGGTGCAGTCGGCAGCCTAAGGTTGCTCTTTTTACCTGTCATATTAGAATAAGACAAAATGATTCTGTTGAAACACAGCCAATAAAGTATTGGTGTAAAGTTCACCAAACCAATATCATCAATGCCGGAGAAGAGCCTTTGAAGTCTAGTGATTGCACATTTCGGTCAGACAGTCAAACTATCGCCACCGGGATCGACAAGGCTAGCCCAGGCTAGATGCTGAGCCGACGCGTCGCGCCTGTTGAAGGAATGTAACCAAGCAAATGGCAGGACTACATATCTTGTGATAACCCAAAAAGAGAGGGGTAAAATCTCTTTGCTTTCATGTCGACAATAACAAAACACACTCATGTTTGAGATAGGTCTCCACAGAAATATTCGTGAATTGTCTAGATAAGGGCTATTCAAAGTGACATGGCCATGGAAGTTGGTGACGATTCTTGGTGGGGCGTATTGGTTGGTAGGTTGGCAATAACGGAGTGGCAGTGGCCTTGGATGGGGCAGAAGTGACCACTGCTGAGACTGTTAACACAAGGCGAAGCAGGAAACGCCGAGTCAAAAGCTCATCCCGTTCGTTGTCTTCTGGGTTTGATGAAACGGGGGTGCCTAATACTAATTTGATGAGGAGGATTTGGTCAAGTACCGTAGCGTCTCGGTTCGGCAAGGACCACCTATGAATAGCAACGGAATGATGGCCGTGATGAGACTGAGGATGCGAAGTTTGATGTCCTCATAATAGACCTATCGCCGTCAGTAAGGAAATGAGACCCAGCCAACAGGAAACCGTATATTGAGAACCCCAATCAGGTTCGTGGCGCACAGTGGGGTGCCCTTGGGCTGAGAGTAGCAAGGAACGCCCTCCGCCAGAGTTGTCACAGTTAATTCAAGACATACATAGAAGATGCACACTGTTGGTTCATCTCTAGAGATAACGCAGTAACGAGAGAAAAGATACCTGAGATGCAGTTCATTATCACGGTACAGAGAATCATTGGCAGCCCACCAAGGGCAACAAAGTCCTTGGAAAGAATGCATTTGGGGTTGTTGGCCTCCATAACTATGCTCGAATCTGTAATTGGAGGGTCCAAGTCAAACATTCTGGAGCCGGGGAATAGTGACTGGCGGATAGGAGGGATCCATCGCCGAGGCGGGAGACGGGCTAGACGGGCATGTGCCGCAAGAGTGGACGAGCGTGTGCACCTGAGTGAAATGGTACGAATAAGTTCTCGAACACATTGTTCAGTAACCAAGTCCAGCCAAGGTTGTGAGTATGCTCGTGCTTCCCCCGAACAAGACTCGGGAAGCGACATGATCAATTTTAACGCTATTGTTTGTTGTATGAGCTCCCTTCAGGCTCCTCTCAATATGCGGCTGGCTGCGACGAATGATGTCGGAGGCCGTGAGCTGACTGAACCTCTCATCAGCCCAAGACATTGGGTCAGCAAAAGTCCGGACGGTGTCCACTGTCGACTGATCACTGGTGGTCATGCTGGAGTGTGGTGCAGCGAGGCTCTGGAATTGTAACGGCTGCATGCCCGGAACGATTCGAGACAGAATTGGTGGCATCCGTCCCCTCTCTGCAAGTGTGGGGTGCCTTGTCCGGGGTCTTCAAGGGCTGAGACGACGGACAATTGTACTTTCAGAGCCATGGATAGCAGGCATACAGCCAAGCTGAAGGTGAAATAGGGGGGCTATAGTGGCACAGAGCACTGCTTGTCATGTAATGGCTATACATACCAATCCCACAACCTTGGCCTCAGACAGTTCTTTCCGACATCAACAAGTGTCAGCAAAGAGCGAGCACTTCGACATGCACCAGAAAAGGCACGGGGTTGTTGGAGGGTCTTGGGTTGGCTAAAAAGGCCCACCGCCAGCGTCACCCTGCCCTGGGGCGAAATGCGTACCAGATCTGATGCTCTTTAAGGTGCGCAAAGAGTGAAAGTACCTAGGTAGAGTGCTAGATTCTTCGAGACGATTAAAGTTGAACTCTCTTTCAAGCGGTAAAGAGGTACCAACGGGCAAACCGAACCGTATTTGCAATTGTCCCTGACTTGCCTGTAAAGGGGTTCTTTTCCCCGTCATCAAGCAGTCAAATTCCAAATCCTGCACGAAGGAATTGTATGAACAGACACCTGTGTGATTGTTCTTGGTCACCTTTAGGTTAAGTGATAGTAGGTACTGTATGGATACTGTTTGGTGTGCATGCTCCGTAGGGTGTGGGTTCTGTGTGTGTTTCTGTGCAGTAGGGTCGCGTTTATGGCTGCCCTGTGAATGGATCTCTCATGACGTATATCCGATATGTTATTAACTGCTTGTTCCCATCAAATCGTCG